>NC_045432.1:82512500-82812500 GCF_902635505.1 Sarcophilus harrisii | reverse complement strand
TGAAGTGCGTCCATTCCCAAAAATCCAGGCCCTGATCCCGGTTGTGCTTCCTCAGCTTCCTCTCTCTGCCTCCGGAGGCAGAGAGAGAAGGCGGGGAGCAGGGAGTGGGAGTGGCAGCTCAGTACCTATGAGAAAGAAGTCTCCTTCTGCATCCCCGCTCCCTTTCTGGGAGGATCTCTCCCCCCTGCCCTCTTACCTCTGAGTTCTAATCCCCCTTGCCAGGCCATCCACACCACCCTCATGAAGCACGAGCGCACCCTGGAGACCTTCAGACTGTTTAACTCAGCCCACCGAGAGGAGGATGAGACCCCCCCCAGCTCACCGGTAAGTGGAAGGGGAGACTTGCTGCTCTTCCGCCCAATCCCTCTCCTCTCCCTTTGTCCCAGGCCCACATAGACAACACATTGACCAAAGCCACCCAGTGAGTTCTTCCTAGGCTTGGGGTTGGCCCACAGTGACACAGGAGGAAGGCCCATGGTGGGGCAAGTCATGCTCAGGGGTCAGATTTGCAGCCTAGGAGATGGAGGCTGGAGTCATACTCCAGAGAGTCTCAAATGTCAGCCTCAGAACTCACATCTCTATTTGGTGAGACTTTGAGTAAAAGGCCGAGATGACAATGCAGGAGGGTCATGGTACATGAAGCGGAGAGCCCACTGGTGCTCTCACAGGGACTCACTGGGGCCGGGGTTCCCCCCAGAATGTGGACCTTGGGAAGCGGGCCCCAACACCCATCCGAGAGAAGGAGGTGACAATGTGCATGTGCTGCCAGGAGCCCTTCAACCCAATCACCAAACGGAGGCACCACTGTAAAGCCTGTGGCCACGTGAGTATAGGCCGGGCCTGCCGTGGCCCAGGATCCCCAACCTCCCCCCCCCCCAACTGCCAAGGCTGGCGCCCCCTAACCCTCTCGAACTTCTGGCTTCCCTCTTCTCACATTTCCTTTTTTCTTCCTTTCAAAGCCTGCCCTCTCCTAGGCTGTCCTCAACTTCCACCCCCACCCCCACATTGGCTTCCTTGAAGCAGGCTGAGGGTCCTGACCATTGGTCTCTCCCGGCCCACCTCCCAGGTGGTGTGCGGCAAGTGTTCAGAGTTCAGGGCCCGATTGGTCTACGACAACAACCGCTCCAATCGCGTGTGCCTGGATTGCTATACTGCCTTGCGTGGGGCCCAGGGACCTAGCCCGATCCCAGGGCAGAACACACCCCAACGGAGGCGCTCCATCCTAGAGGTGAGCCTTCTGTCCTTGGCCCTGAGGAAGGGGGCCAGCTGGGCCATTCCTACGGATTCCAACCCAGACCCCTAACCTTAACCCTGGCTTCCTTCCCGGCCTAGAAACAGGCATCTGTGGCTGCTGAGAACAGCCTCGTCTGCAGCTTCATGCACTACATGGAGAAAGGTGCCAAGGGCTGGCATAAGGCCTGGTTTGTGGTCCCTGAGAGTGAGCCCCTTGTCCTCTACATCTATGGAGCCCCTCAGGTGAGAATGTCTTCTCTCCCACTGCCCTCCCCTGACCCATTGCCTATCTTCCTTTTTCTGGGTAGTCCTAAGAAGTACACTTTACTCCATGGGGGTTGGGAGCTCTTCTTCCCCTGGACTGTCCGTTTCTCCCTCTAAGACTGGGGGGAAAGTGTTCCCCCTTTGTCAGCACCCACCTCTTTCTTACTTTTTGCCCTTCCTCTTCATCCTTCCTCTTTTCCCTCCGGTCTCTCGTATTCCCCTCTCTTCCTATCTTTTTTTTCTGCAGCCTAAGAGAATGGGGGTGGGGGAAGCATACAGGGGACACAGGTTGAATGCTTCCCAATGAGAGCTGGGCTTCCACTTAACCACAGAAAGGATAAAGAAACAAGGAATCATTAGGGGCAGCATGGGAAAACAGGCTTCAAGGGACAGGAACCTTATCTAGCAACTCCTTCGCACAATCTTGGACCGGAGGGAGGCTGGGGGTAGGGAAGGGGGGCTCCACCAAGACCATGGTCACAGATCTGATCTGTCCTGCCCAGGATGTGAAGGCCCAGCGCAGCCTGCCCCTTATTGGCTTTGAGGTGGGGGCCCCAGAGGCCAATGAGCACAAGGAGAGGCGCCACGTCTTCAAGATCACCCAAAGTCACCTGGCCTGGTACTTCAGCCCAGAGACAGAGGAACTTCAGAGGCGGTGGATGGATGTGTTGGCCCGAGCTGGGAGGGGGGATGAGCTCCAGGCGGGCCCCTCCATCCTCGAGTCCCGCGAGGAGGAGGAAGCAGCAGCAGCCTCTGCAATAGCAGCAGGCCCAGAGCCGGAAGCCCCTCTTTCCACATCCAAGCAGGGCCCCCAGGGCTGAGCACCCCTTGGCAAGCTGCTCGCCCCTTGTTACTTGAACTCCAGATCACGGCCACTTTTGATCCTCTTACGGGGTTCGCTCTTTTGACATTTTAGCCAAATGTGAGGGGTTTGTTTTTTGTAATTTCCAACCTCATGTTTTTCACTTGGGCAGGGTGGTAAGTAAAACAAGAGCTGCCCTCCCCATCCCCTACACCCCTGTGTAAAAGGCCTCAGCTGTGCTGTGACTTTGGGCAGGCTGCATGCCCCACGCCCGTTTCACCATTTGTAAAATGGGTGAGCTGGCTGACTCTCCAAGGTCCCCTCCAATTCTGCCATGTGGTGCTAAGTCCATACATCTGGGCTTTTCTCCTTCTCAAAATGTTCCCCTGGCTTTTACACTCTTAAGGTCTGAGGCCTCATCTCTCCAGGCCTCCATTTTGCCATCTATAAACTGGTGCTGGGGAGAACTAAACGGCTTTGAGAAAGTACGTTTCAGTCAGACCCTGGGCTCCCCAATCCCAGTCCCAGATGTGATGAGCACCGTCATCTTCCTTCCCATTTCTGGACCCGTTTCTCTCACGCAAGGGTTTGGAACCAATGGTTTCTAAGGTTCTGTCCTGCACTAACAGTCTCAGATCTGAATTCCCAGTTTTTCTCTGAGCCTCAATCCCTTCATCTATAACCCGATGGAGTCGGCTGGGCCAGGGACTCCAAAGTCTCTTCCAGATGATTTCGAGTTCTGGGACTTCCAAGTCCCTCCTTGTTCTCATTTTCATCTCCACAAAACTGAAGTGGGAGGAAAGCTTACCTTGAATAGCCCTTCCCTTTCCTCTCATGCAGCTGGGACTGGAAGGCATTTGAGCATCTCCTGTTTCCCGAGTGGCAGGACCACTACACCAGGCAACAGCGGGGCTTTTGGGGGACTAGCAAAAGGAGATAGTCTGATGTTTTGTTTTAATGGAAAAATACAGTTTTGGTTGCAGTTCCAAGGAAGCCCAATTACTGTGTGTTCATCTGTCTGAGGGGCCCAATTACCATGTGTTCATCTGTCTGAGGGAGGCCAGGAGCCTAGTAACCCAGAGCAGAACTGGAGACTAAAGGGAAGGCAGATGGAGAGGAGGGCCGTGGGTGTGGAAGTTCCAAAGCTGCAGATTGGGAGGGGGGGCTGGAGTTCCTAGAAATCGGAATCGCTCTCCCAGACAATGTGCTGTTGCCTGGAGAGCTTGGAGCCTCCTCCTTGGAGGCCTTCCAAACCTGGAAGACCAGTTCTCAAACAAATCAGAAAGCGTTTCTCAGGTACCGTGTGCTAAGTACGGAGGATACAAAGAAAGCCCTCTTCCAGCTGGGTTCCCAGCAACCCCACAAAACCCAATTAGCAGCTAGAGCCACATAAAGCCTCGAACTTGCTAAGATCGTGACTGAGCACCCAGCCTGGTAATACGAGAAAGGGCAGCTTGGAGGTTCTGGACAGAGGCTAACGTGAGGAGAGGATTCCAAGCATAGGGGACCAATGGGAAAGAATTGGGGGGCAGGGACAGGGAGGAGGGGCTCAAAGGCCAGGCTGAGCAGTTTGGAGTTGATTGTAGAAGGAAGAGGGAATCACTGAATTGGAGTACAGGTGGGACAATAACCCAAGCCCCGGAAGGATTAATTGGGCAACTGTGTGGAGGATAGAGTGGACAAGGAAGAAACAAGTTTTCAAGTTACTTTAGTTGAGGTGACAGTTGACTAGGGAGAGGAAGGGAATGAAATTAGGGTGGAGATTATGTGAGGGAAAAGAAATCTCTGCTTCTTGAGTGGGGACTAGAGGTGGCCCTTCTATTACATCACTCAGCACTCTTTCTAGCGGACTAATTCGGGAGCAGGTGTTATGGGGTGGGGTGGGAGTAGAAGGAGGGAAAACAGGGATGAACAAAGGCTGGGAAAACTCCATGCTTCATTTCTTCGTGTCCCCATTCCCCTCTCCTTCCCCCAGCTTCTGAGAAGCAGAACAAAGTCAATGTCTATCCCTCCCATCTCGGGAAGTCATTTTTGTCCTCGTTTTACAAATAAGGAAACAGGCCCAGAGACCAGGTGATTTTCCAAAGAACACCTGACACTGGTAAATGTCAGAACCAGACAAGCAATACTCTTGAGGAGAGATTCTGCACGGACTGGGGGCCCCTCTGGGTGCTCTAGGCCAGTTTCACAGCTGTGCAAGGAATGTCCCGGATCGAGCGAAAGGCTCAGGAGATGCTCTTCTCTGAGAGGTCCCGGAACACATGTGGAAGGCCAGGCCTAGCCCACTGGGAAAAAGTTAGGCTCTCACTTCTTTTTCCTTCGGATGACAATCCAACCATCTTCTGCAGCTTCAGGCCCAACAGTAGTCAGGCTAGTGGTAGCTGATGGACCAGCCTGGGAACCATAAGGCAGGGCAGGAGACTCCCTACTTTCAGTCACCTAGAGGAAAACAAAGGACAGAGGCTTATGAGACTCTCGAATAAGCCGGCAACCACCTGTGTACACTGCTAACATGCCAAAAGACCGCTCCCTTCTGGAGATTCTGTGGGGAAAAATGACATTGTGAAGAGGAGGAAGCCTAGAACACAAAAGTCAGATGCTTTAGGCCCACAGGTGCTATTTCTACTCAAACTGAGGAGAGAAGGGGAGAGAAACAAACCTAGGGAAGTAAGCAGCTTCAAATTTTGGTACCATGGCTTATAAACAGGTACGGTAGATGGTAGGTGGCAGGCTCCCAACCAGCCCTAAAATATAGCTAACAAGGACTGCTCTAATTAAACTAGGTAAGAGTGCTGCATAATGGATTGGAAAACCACTTTAAACTCAAAAAGGAGCAAAAAGCCCTCCATCCACACAGCTCTATGAAGACAACTGGAGGACAAATAGCAACGGAAAGCTATGTCTTCACCAAAAATAAGTTCGCAGAAGGAACCACGGATAGGAGCTAGGTCCCCACTTGTCAAGAAAGAAAGGCACAAAGTTGGGGTCATGAGCAAGAGGGATCCTGATAGGAGGCCAAGTCACTGAACACAGGACTGCTATATACATCATCCATCCAGTGAGTTGGGAGGGAGGGAGAAGCAAGAGAAGAAAGGGGGAAAAGAATGGAAGAAAAGGGAGGTGCAGCCAAGTGAGCTCTGGATAGAGACAGGATAGCCTGAGGGTAGAAAAAAAACTGCAGTATTTATGAAGATTTTCCGGGGGGGGGGGGAGAAATACTGCAAGAAAACATTTGGATACAGAACAGCAAAGCACTGTGGGAACAGAATGTGGTCTCTCTGCTAAAGGAGAAAAGGCCTCAGAGGCTTGGCCCAGGGTACCACCTGCTACTATCAGCTAAACATCTTCAAAGCAAAGCAGCTCCAGTTTGGGAACTTGTTTTGGTAATCATTTCCACTAAAAGAGGAAATTATGAAAGAAACTACTGTTATGGATTTTATTTTAACCTAGAGGGATAAACTGATTCAAGTAAAAATGATGAAAACCAAATGACCGTTCCCTCCTAGAGCTTGCTGGGTGGGCCCAACAGGTGTGTCCCCCCTCCACCCCCCACCTTCCAGGAGAACAGATTCCAAGGATTGAGGGTGGGGGAGGGGGGAATAATTTAAACTAAAATAATATTCGGGAAATTTGCTTCTTAGAGATGGGACTCGGCTCTGATGAAGAAAAATCTCTAAAGAGACTGATGTTAAGGACCAAGAAACTCTTAAGAAATAAGAGATGACAACATCAAGGGCAAGGAAAAGAAAGGAAAACACAAAAACACACAAGGTGCCAAGTGGCCAAGAAAGCTAATAATGAGTTGAAATTGCCAAGAGTCAGAGAGGAGAGAAAATTAAGAGTGAAATGGGAGGGGATGGGGGTGGGAGACGATTGTGGGGTGAAGAGAAAGCCAAACCAAGATTCAGGCATGTGATGGGGCCACAATAAGGGCGTGAACAAGCGTTTATTAAGGGCCTACTGTGCACCAAGCACTAAGCTAAACAACTTTTGCAATTATCTTGTTTGATCCTCACAACCACTCAGTGAAGTAGGTGCTATTATCAGTATCCCTATGTTTTACATTTGAGGAAAGTGAGTCAGGCAGAGGTTAAGAATGACTTGTCCAGCTAGTGTCTCAGACTGGGATTTAAACTCGGGTCTTACTGATGTTCTTTCTGATCAGAGCTAAGTCTAAAAATTGATGACATAAGACCAGACCTGTGCTGAGCCATGGAGGACAATGAACTGGTGACTGCGAGCAGGTCCTGTACGATGGAAGAAGCACCAGGAGACTCGAGAAGGTCCAACTTTCTAAAGATGCTAAGAAATGAAGTGCATGAACAAATCAATGGGTTTGAGCTCAATTCCTGGCAAAATTCTAGAACTTCTTCAAAGGGTTATCAAGATTACTAAAAATCTAGAGGAGGAAACAGTGATCAGAAAGAGTCTTGGTAGAGGCAGAGCCTTGATGGCAGAGCTCTACCTCACCAACTCTTCCACAAAGATCCAGAAAATGCCCGAAATTGAGTCCAGACCAAGTAAACCAAGAAAATACAAATCACAGCAAGTCATTTTTCCAGATCAGCCTATGGAGACAGATATTTCTGTAGACACTGCAGATAGGGGTCTTGCCAGGAGTGCCTCAGAGCTTTCCAAGGCAGGGACTGAAAAAGAATCAATGCTGTGCACCAGACCCAAAGAGAAGGAACTGACCTCCTGAAGGGATGCAGGAACAAGTGCCAACTGGTAGCTTTGTTGTGTACTACTCAATTCCAGGTCATAAATGCAGAATGGCATGAGGAGAACTAGGCCTAGGAGGGCATTCCAGGATTTAAGAGTGGCCCTGGGCCCTTGCCTGCATCCTGGGAAAGAAGCAAGTACAGAAGTGAGCTGTGGCTGTGCGGGTGATGACTCCCAGGTACAGTCTAAGGCCTACAGGGGAATAATCAGGACAGAAACACCAGACCAAACGCAAGCCTGTAGTTCTGTCCCTCAGAACCCACAGAGGTTTCCATCAGGCTGACTGCTAGAATTCATCGACAATTGCTTAGACGTACCAAGTCAAGAACTTATACAACTCAAAGCAAGGAGGGCAGTGAAACGTTTTGTTTCAATCAATCCTCTGTGGGAATACTAAAATCTTATGGATTCTGGGCCTGAGTTGTACCTAAGGGCCTGGAATAACAACACTCAATAACTCAAGAAAGCAGCAGTAGAAACTTAGGACAGTCCGGGCTGACTTTCTTACAGATGTTTACAGAGCCCAACCTTAACATAAAAAAACAAACTAGCCTCATTGCTTTTCTGCTGGGGTTAAGTCAATGAATAGATCATGGAAATAATGCATGTAGTTTCCTGAGATTTCCTGAAAGCGTTTGACTGAGGACTATTCTTACAGAAGAGATGGAGAAATGCTCGTTAGATGACAGGATAGCCTAGGTGGGTTTGGATCCGGTTTAATGAATACATTCAAAAAGCAATCATCGATAACCCTCTCATAAGCAAGAAATGTAGCAGATAGAGCTTTGGACAAGAATCAGGAAGGTCAAAGTTCACATGCCACTTCAGACACTTACTAGCTACCTTAATGACCATGGGCAAGTCATAACCTCTCATCCTCAGTTTCCTTACATATAAAATTGGGAATAGTAATGGCACTGACTTCACCAGGGAATTGTGCTTTCTTCATACACCTTAAGCCTTCAAGCAAAATGTTAACTATAGTTAGTTCTAGTCAACTAGTCAATGCTCTTTCGAGCACTCGGGGAATTTACTTTTGCACTGACGCTGGCGAAATGTGTTTCTCTACAATCTGTTTCCATCAGAGGTCCACAGCTCACGCACAACCAGATTAAAGCACAACTTGAGAAAATGTTCAACCAGTAAAAAATACAATTTATTGCAACTGATATTAATTTGTACGTTTTCTTAATCTGTGGCAGATTCATTTCTAGATTCAGTCCTTGGTAGTACTGGTTGGTCTATGAACTGGAAGGATCCTTAGAAATCATTTACTCTAACCCCTTATTTAACAGAAAAGAAAACCCAGCACCAGGGAATTGTACAGATGACAGAGTTGGGAGGGAGTCCGGATCAAAAAGATCTCGGTAGCATAGAATGCCGGAGTCCAGAGTCACTTGGAAATGGCAGTTATTTTATAATCAGGTTGAGGAGAGATCTCCTACTTGTGGCCTAGCCAACCCAACCCCTCTCCTCCTCACCTCCATCTCTTCAGCTCCCTCATCTATTCTTCCCTCCTTGTCTGAGACGGCGTCTTTGGTCTGGTCGACTGCCTGGACCTCCGTAGCCATAGTTGTGGCTGTGGCTCTGACTTCCAATTGTTTCTGGCCCAGCTGACTGATGAACTGTCTCAGCAAAGTCTCCTCACCTCTCTGGCAGTATCTGAACATAGTCTGGAGCTGCTGGCTCACCTGGTAGACCCCACCCCCACCACAAGTATTCTTTTTGAATCCTTATTTAAGATCAGAGGACGGAAGAGAGAGAAAGGGAAGAAGTTTTGATATTTTTGAGTTAGGAAGGAAGGCTTCCTAAGCAGCCTGTGAAGTTAAACTGGGTTTGAATCCCAGCTCCAAGGTCTGTTAGGTCTGAATGTGGGCTGGGGGGAAGGGGAGATGGCAATCAGGGAATATGCTGGAAGGGATGGCCTAGGCCTCTAAGGCTGAACAAAGGGGATTTTACTTGAATCACTTTAATGAGGACGGAATGGAAACGGGGAGATCTGAACAATTTTGATGAGAGTCGAGAGGCCAGGCTCGGTTACCCTAACATCCGGGGAAGGCAAGAGGGAGCTGGGCCTCAGCGCCAGAATCATCTGGTGACTTGGGGGGAGCTGACCTGCGGCAGGCTTCCATCTTCTATCAGAGTATCAAATTCGGTGCTCATGATGTCCGACAGGAAGTCCTCCACCTCCTCCTGCTCCAGGTCGGCTGGGAAGGGATCGATCCCAGGCAAAGGCCCCAGTTAGGCTCTGCCCAGGCCTCCGGCCACTCGGGGATCCTGCCCCCTCCCCGTACTCGACTCACCGTTCAGTAAGAAATAGTCCTCGACCACTCGCCCTAGCCACAGGGCCTTCTCGCGGCTGTGAACTCCCCCGAAGCTGTTCTCCACCGCAATCTGCGAGAGCAGAGACTGCGAATTCCCGCAGGGAGATGGGGTGGGAGGCTCCCCTCCCCCCAGCTTCCGGACCCCTCAGGCTCACTCTCTCCCCCCCGCCCACTTCCGGGCCCCTCACGCTCGCTCGCTCCCTCCCTCCTCCCGGCTCGGAGCCGCCTCACTCGGTCAGTCTGGGGCAGGAGGATGCTCAAAGTTTCCTTCCCTCTCCGTCGCCCTCACCTGCAGCGCCGGCCAGGCCTCCAGCACCGCCCGAACACCGACTCCGAATAAAGCCCGCGCCTGTTCCGCGGACGCCGCCATCTCCTACCTCGCCGCCTCAGCCACTCACAAGAGCACGGGGAGGCACCTGCATAACACGCACGCGTAGGGCTGGTGGCGAAGGCCAGCCAATCCCGACCCGGCTCCGCCCCCTGCGTCTGCGCGCGCACGCGAAGCTAGCCCTAGGCCGTCGTTTTCCTTCGGGATCGAGGCTACGGCTCCTCCCCATCCCATCTGACCCGACCCGACCTGACCCGATCCCATTCGACCCTCCCAGTCCGTTTTATTTTTTTTTTCCGGCCGTCTTGACGTTCTCTCCTTTTTTTACAGTCAGTCAATAAAAGCATTAAGTGCCTACTACGTGCCGGGCACTATACTAAATACACGCTGGGGAGATCAAGAAGGGCAAAAGCCAGTCCCAGCCCTCAAGGAACTCCCAGTCTGATGGGGAAGGCAACTCCAGGCAAGAGCAAGGGGGGAGAAGGGGGGGGTGGGTGGGTAAATCAACTGGGGGGATGGGGGGGGGCGGATCGGGAAAGGCTTCCGGCAAAGCATCCGCGCCCCGGCTCCAGAAAGGAGGCCGCCTGCCCATCCTCCAACTCTTCTCTTTCTGCTCGGCTTTCCACGCTGGGCTCTTTTGGGGCTCATTCCACCTCCCTTTGCTCTGCTCGCTCCGCTTCCATGCC
Source organism: Sarcophilus harrisii (assembly GCF_902635505.1). Classification (NCBI taxonomy): domain Eukaryota; kingdom Metazoa; phylum Chordata; class Mammalia; order Dasyuromorphia; family Dasyuridae; genus Sarcophilus; species Sarcophilus harrisii. Next base: position 82,802,141 of record NC_045432.1, on the reverse strand, counting down.
TTCCTCGGGGAATCTCGCCCTCCCCCCCGCCCCCGACACTGTCCTCCATTACTTCATATCTAGACTATTGTAATAGGTTTTGGAGAATCTGCGGACCTCGGGTCTCTCCCCACTCCAGTTCGTCTTCGATTCAGTTGTCAACTCGATCTTCCCAAAGTACAGCTCTGACTGTGTTACCTGCCCCCTCCCCACTCAAAAAATAAACGCCAATGGCTCCCTATTTCCTCCAGGATCAAAGACAAACTAATTTCTGGCTTTCCAGCCTTTCATAAGCTGCTGCTCCCTCCTTCCTTTCAAGTGTTCTTACGCCTGCCTCTCTTCCATCCAGGGCCATCTTCCTCCTGGCAGTTCCTCAAACAAGAGCTTCTACCTCTCTTGCTTTGGACGTTTTCTCCAGCTGGCCCCCTGCCTGTGGAATACTCTCCTCATTTCTACCCGGCTAAAATCTCCTTTTCTTCAGGAAACCTCTCCCCACCCCTTCTAATTCTAGGGTCTTCCCTCTCTTAATTATTTTCAATTTCTCTTGTACCTTGTTTGTTCATCTCCCCCATTAGGACAGTGCCTGCACATAGTAGGCACTTAATATTTACCGATCAATTGATGGATTTTTGTCTTTCTGTGCCCTTCCCCCCAGTCCCTCTGTGACTACTTCTCTCTGTCCCTAACTCTTTGTATTTGTCCTTTCCATCATTCCCTCTATCCGTCTCTTTAAATTAGGGCCTATTTTGCCCCCCAGTGATTACCTGCCAGCCTTATCTCATGCATGGCAGATACCCACAATAGAAAGCCCAGAATATTAATCGGACTGCTGCATCTTCTGCATGCTTCTTAAACTTTTTCCATTCAAAAGCCCTTTTCACGTGAGATTTTTTAAAGCATCCACAGGTATACAAATCAAACATTTACTGATAATAAATCATAAATTTGAAACCCCACCATTGATTTACACAAGCCCATAGGGGCTCATGACCCATAACTTGGGAAGCTTTGCTTTAGAATCTAGACCCATTCGAGGGAATTCAAAGGGCTTAATTCAGCAATTTAGATCAGGGATGAGAAACTGGCACTAGCCACGAGGCTAGAACTATGTGGGCTGTCGGTCAAGCTGTCTTGAGAATGAGAGACCTCCCTGGGACACCTGCAGGAAAACCAGAACAAACCAGAGGGAATATGCAGCCAGGCCTAATTGCTTCCCTCCAGTTGTTTGGTTTTACATTCCACAATTAACTGCCAAGTCCTCCCCCCTCTCCCAGACAATGATGTTAGATCCCAAAACTCAGAAGGTAAAAACACTGGGCAAGTCCAGCTTCCCCACTAATTCCCACCTTGGGAGACCCAGTCCCTGAGACGTGAGCAAAAACTGACAGGCACCTCCCTGGCAGAGATGGGCTCACACTTTTCGAAAAGGGACAAGGTGCGGTGTTATCTAGGGGGTGCACACCATTTCCCCCCTGGAAATAGATTGGAGATTGCCAGTCCATCTGAGGTAACTTCACAGAATTCCCTGAGATATATTCTCATTTCAGTAACACGTGTCATTTGGGGGCTCCTGATCTTTTTTGTTCCCTCTAAAGTGACCACAGATTTACCCTCAAATCACTCATTTGAAGAATTGTCTGCTGCCAAAAATAGGCATTCAAAAGGCAGGAAACCTTGACAGATTCTTTTTATTTGGCATCACTGAAAGCTTCCCTCCTGTGTCTTCTGGTGATCTGATCTTCTGTGGGAATCTCTCTCTCCATCTTTTCTTTCTTTTCCTATCACACTCCGTGTATTTGTCGGTCTAGACCTGTTTATCTTTCTCCATCTCTGTTGTATCTATGGGTATTTTTTTAATCTATGTGTATCTCAATCTCTTCCTCCTTCCCTCTGTTAGACTTAGTGTACCTTTCTATTCATTTCTATCTCTGCCTCTGATACTTTCCTTCCCTTTCTCCTCCCTTCCTCCCTTATCTTTTCTCCCTACCCCACACCCTCTCTCTGTTCTGTTTGTGTGTCTCTGTGTTCCTGTAGGTGGGTAGGTATGCATCTCTCTTTCCACTTCTGGTCTCTCTTTCTATCAATGTCATTAAATAGACATTTAACCCTCCCCATCCCCATCCCCCCTTCCCTCTATATAAGGATAAGGGAAGAAGTATATATATATATATATATATATATATATATATATATATATATATTGCCTATTATAAGTGAGGCACTGTGTTAAATACTTTTTACAAATATCTCATTTGGTCGAAATACACAGAATATAGAAATACATGCATAAGTGCCCTGTGCCCAACTGGTATTGTCTCTCTCCAAGCCTCAATTTCTCCCTTGGAAAGTCCCTCCTGACTTTGTGATTTTTAAGCTGCTGCTTCTCAGGGGGCTTAAGTATCATCTCCTCCCAAATGATGGGGTCAGACTAGAGAATTGGTCACTTTCAGCTCTGGAACTTGGCCCATCATCTATGTTTTACTGGGGATGTGGACCTGGGCCTCTACCCATCCGGTGATCCGTTTTCCCTCTTTCTGTCAAATGAAGATGTAATTTCATGATTTCTAAGATTTCTTCTATCTTGAAAATCTGGCAAATTTGCTTTGTTCCAGGAAAGATAAACTGATTACATCTACTGGAGTGTCACACTGTCAGATGTAAGGACAATTACTTTGGCTGCAGCTTGAAAGATAGACTGGAGGCAGTGATGCAAGCAAGGAAGTGAACTAGGAAGGTGAGTAGAGAGAAAGGATTGGATGGGGGAGATGTAATGAGATAGAAGAGGCAAAATTTGGCAACTGATTGAATATGTGGGGTGAAGAAGGGTGAGGATTCAATGAAGATGCGTGAGAAGATCGTGGCCAGTAGTAGTTAGGAAAAACATGTTTAGAAAGAGAAATTATAATCACTCTTCTCTTCCTACACCCCCAGTCATCAGTGGTCCACAGAAGCTCTGAAACTTCTCAAAAGGGAAATATAGAGAAAGTATAAGCCTCCACAGGCTTGGCTGAGGATTTTTTCTTAGAATTGGAAGCCAGAGTTGGGGGGGGGGAGGAACTCAAAGTCTATCTTCCCCAACCCCCTCATTGTAGACTCGGGGAGGGGAGGCCCAGTTAAATGTTGCCCTGACACAAAACCGTTAGACACAGCAAGGGGGCCATGTTTGCTTCAGGACATTTAACAGAGCAAGGGACAGGAAAATGGAAGGACAGAGCTGGAGAGATTTTGTGGGGACTCATTCTGGGGAATCCTATTTTCTCTGTGTCCATGTTCATTCGAAGGAAATTCTAGCTGCCCTATTATAGAATGGCTCTGTCACCATCAAAGGCATTTTCTGGTACTATGTTCCAGATCCTGTCTTTCCCTGCCCCTGCAAATGGCAGATTGGAGTATAGAGTCTGAAAGGTCCTTCCATGGCCTTATAGGTGCACCTTGAAGCTGGGGGCCTCTTGTAAGTCTGCTCCTAGCATGGGGCAGCACATTCTGCTGTGGGACACTGGGCAGACTCTAGTTGAGAGCTCAAGGTGGAGAAAAGTGGGCCTAATATTTGTTCAGATAAACAGGGATTTGGGTTTGAGAGGGGCCAAAAAAAACCCAGGAGTCCATTAAAGGAAACTGCATGTCTAAGATCACACATTTAGTGAGGACCAGAGTTGAGATGTGAATCCAGATGAAGAAAAACTGCTGCTACTGCTGCTACATAGCACTACCATCACTAGGACTGCTACTATCAGTGGGGGCAGAGGCGGTGGTGGGGGCAGAGGCAGTGGCAGCAGCGACTCTAACCCTTAGCACTTTCAGAATTGAAGTAGGAAATATAGTATATTTATTGTCATCTGAACATCAGGGAACTAACTGAAGCCCAGTAACAGAAACTTGCTTCTAGTCCTATTGAAGTAGAATTTGAAGTCATGGCTCCCAGTTCTACTTCTTGAAAGAAACACCTTGTCTCTGTCCTAGGAGAAATGCAGTGTAGTAGGAAAGAGCATTCAATTAGCTAATCAGAGGCCAAAGAAGAATAATCAGTAATCCTGAGGATTCTAGTGGAGGAGTGGGGGGAGGGAAGGGGATTGACAATTTCCTTGGTATATGGAGATCCCAGTGAGGATACTGCCTTTGTTAATGGAGATCTGTCACTGCTTATTGCTTCAGAGGGTTGTGGAGAGATTCTGAGGGGTTAAAGCACTTGCCCAGCCTGGAGGCTGGATTTGAATGCAGATCTTTCTGACTTCCATCAGCTCCCTTCACCCCACACAGGCCTCCTAAGGATCCAAAGACAGGGATGGAAATGCCTTATCCACAATAAAGTGTATGTTAAAGTGAATTGGGCTTTGAAATGTAGGTCATAGGATTTTGGAGCAATGCCCAAGTCTGGACCGTGTTCCAATCAGAGCCAGGTAAATTCAGGAAAGGCTGTACCAGTATCCACTTTGGCCATAGGCCAAGGTGTAGGACAGGAAGCAGTCTAGTGACAGAAAAGGATTCCAGTCCTGGGGGGGGGGAGTATCTGAACCCAAAGCAACAGTGGGCTGGCAGACAGAGCCATAGAAAAGTCAGGGTTAGCTCTCCACACCTGTGAAGGGCCCCTAATGGCAAGCCACCACAAAGTTTCCACTTGGTCCTACAAACAGTAGGGAACCACAGAGAGTTCCCGAGTTGGGGGGGTGATGGTTTACTGTGGGCAGTGTCTCTAAGAGGGATATTGTGGGACTAGCGTTTGGGGGGAAGGCAGGCTTGCCTGGAGGAGAAGCAGCTAACTGAATTGATAAACTGCGTGGGACTAGGAGAGGCCCAGCGGCACCTTGAAATAACCCAGAGGGAGCTGCCAAAAGGCAGTGCCCGCAGGGGTGGAGGGAAAGGGAAGCTCGCGGTTGCCTTGGTAACGGGACAGGCACTGGGAGGGAAGGCCTTTTCCGGCCTTCCCTTAATTCCTCCCTTGGCCCGCCCCCCCCCCAATCATCCATTGTTCCCGCAGGCGGCTGGCGTCAGCAGCGCCTCCCGCGTTCCGAACCGTCTTATTCCAATCAGGTGAAAGGAGCCGGACGCTGGGGCGGCGCTCGCACGGGGCCGCATCACTGGCACCCGGCGGCGGCACCGGCGGTAGAGGAGGAAGTGGCGGCGGCAGCGGCGGTGCCGTCACGTCACCGACTGACTCTGCGGGAGTCGGAACGACGGTGGCTGCACGCGCCCAGCACGTGCTGGTGGAAGCCCTGCCCTACCTAGGGTGGGGTCTTAGGGTACTTGAAGGCTCCATTGTGCTCTTTTCCTACTGCCCTGTTTTCTGCCTCTGGCTAGTCTTCCGGATTTGCTGAAGGTTGCCAGATTGCTACCAAGAACTTAGGGTTCGCCGGCTACGCAGATTTCGATGTCCTGAGCCGGTGCACTTAGGTAGGTGGGTTGGGTCCTCTCGAGGACCGGTTGGCTGGAGGGTGCGGGAATGGAGAGGTAAGGAAAGAGGTCGAGAGGAAGGATGGAGGGAGGAGAACGGAGTGGAAAGAGGTGGAGAGTGCGGGAGGAGGAATGGCGAAGAGGAAAGGGGGAAAGAAGAGATAGGGACAGGAGGGAGAGGGAAGGGGGATAGCGGGGTGGAAGGAGGAGAAGAGTGAAAGAGATGGAGGGACTCAAAAGAAGGGATGAAGGAGAAGAGAAAGGAGGGAAGGGAGACGATGGATGGGAAGAGGAAAGGAGGGAGGAGAAGAGATGAGGGGGGATGAGAAGGGGGAGGATGGAAGAGGGAGAGGATGGATAGAGGGGAAATCGGAGTGTGGAGGCAAAGGAAAAAGGCGAGGAAAAGGAGGGAAGAAGAGAGATGGAGGGGGAGAAAGGAGAACAAGAGTAGTTAATGGACAGGGGAACCGGGCAAAGGGAGAACGGGGGCAGGGTGCGGGGACAACCGCGGGGGCTTCTTCGTCTCTCACCCGGCTGCTACTGGGGGATCAGTTCGATCCCTGGTTATAGCATATCTGGAGAGAGAGAGGGGGGGCGCTGAGAGAATCTGTGTGTCTGTGTCTGTGTGTGTCTGTGTCGGAAACGTGCGGGTCCAAAGCTGCAGCCGGTGGGAGGGGAGGTGGGGGGGGGTAGGGAAGGGGGAGGGGCGGCAGGGGCGGCGCTGCGCCGAATGGCTGGCTTCTGTTGCGTCGGCCCTCTTTCTTCGGAATCTACGTGAGCGGGCCTGACAGGCTGCGGCTCGAATCCCCCAGACCGTCAGAAGGGGTCGGTCCTGGCACTCGGGCCCACCTGGCATTCCCGGAGGGCGCTGGTCAGCTCGGTGCGTCTCTCCCCCCCTTCTCCCCTCTCCTCCTCTCTCACACTTTGGGCGCAGGCGCCAAGCGACCGGCGGCCGAGAGCGCAAGCGCAGCGAGCGACCCGGAGGCGGAGCCCTCGCTAGTCCCTCCCTCCCGGTTCCTGGCCTCCCCTCACCCCCCCAGCCCGCCTGCGGCCGAGCTCCAACCTCGCGGCCTCCCCCTGGCGGCCGGCTCTTAGGCCGGGGCGCGCGTAGCCGGCGAGGGAACGATCGAACGATCGGGCGGGTGGGCTGCTGGTTACCGGGTGAGGAGAAGGCGGGACAGGCCAGGCCCGCGGACAGGCCTGGAGCTGCTCAGACCGGAGCGGCCCGGCCAGCGCGAACCTCCCCCCCAGCGACTGGAGCCGCCTTCGACGCCCCCCGCCGCGCCGAGGCCGGGGTTGAGGCCGAGCCGAGGGCGGCGCGGAGGAGGAGGCGGGGGGCGGGGGGAGGGGGCTCAGGCCGCGCCCCCATCCCCCCACCCCCGCCGCCAGCCCGAGCCGCCTTCCTAGCATATTCCGGTCCCCGCCCCCCACCCCCACCCCGGGGCCGCAGGTGAGGTGCTGCGCGCGCGCGGAGGTGGGGTGGGGTGGGGAGTAGAGGTGGGGGGACCCCTCCCCATCCCTTCCTCCTCCGAGCTGGCTGTGAATTGGAGGAGGCGGGCCACGGTCAGTGAAGGCTGCTGGGTTAGAGCCTCCAGGCGGTTGGAGGATGCTAGTGGAGGGCAGCGCCTGGCACCTGGGGAGGCCCCGAGGGCCCCGAGACCGGCGGCTGGGAGGGGGGGAGGGGGAGTGAGCAGCAGTGGCGGCCACTGGCAGCCCCGCTCACATCGGGAGCCAGGGGATCCCCCAGCACGTGGCCCGAGTGAGCGGGAAGGGGAGGGGGGGGACAAAGCGCTGGGCGGGCTGAGGGGGAGGGAGACCCCTTTCTCCTCCCCCGCGCTTACCGAAACTGGGGAATTGGGGCCAGCTCGCCTGGGGGTCCTTTGTGTTTGAACTGTTCCACTAAAAACTGGGGAGGCCGGGTCTCCCGATATCAGCCGTCTTCCTCTCGTTCCCTCCCTCCTGTTCCCCATCCCCTCCATCTTCCTCCCTTTCCCCGCCCCCCCTCACTGCTAAAATTAGCTGGTTTTCTGGAGTCCGCCTGTGCTCTTGGGTGCCAAGGCAACTGTATACAGCGGGGCCACTGGGGTCATCTTTTTTCCCTAACGGGAATGAGCCAATTAGCTCTCGCCTCCTTTTCCATTGGGTTTTTAATTCAGGGAGTACTTTTGCAAAGCCCCCAGTCTCTTCTGTCCTTGTCCCCCTCCCCTCCTCCTCTTTCTGGTGGTCCCCGTTTTCAAAGAAGACGATGGCCAAAAGCTTTCCTTTGGTTTGTGACTTTGGATTGCTTAGCTCCTGCAGGTGGTAGGGAGTGGAAATCTGAGCCAGGTGCTAGACCTGTGGCCGGTCCCAGCTCTGCCCCATTACAGAGCTGTACTGGCCCAGCAAGGTGATCCTGCAGAAAGCCTGGGACTCTCTCAACTCCCCAAAGCACAGATTCAACGAGTTGGGAGGGAGGGACTTGAGCAGCCAGCAGTACCTGTGCCAGGTGCCTGAGAGGCTAGGGAGGCCTAGGGTGGTCAGTGACGATCATGTCTCCAGAGCGATTGAGCGGCTTCATCTGCTTAGGCAGCTCTGGGCTTCCAAAAGCCCGGCTGCTGACCCGGTGAGGATGGATCGCCTTGCTGGGCTGTTTGCCAGAGGTCCCGGGATCAACCCTCTGGCTTGCCTCTGGTTACAACTCATGCTTTTCTCCCAAGGAGGGACTCGAGGGACCGAGCGTGCGGCTTGTGACCGTACGGCCATTATTGTTACTCAGCTGAGTGTGTTGGGGCGAGTATCCCCTTCCTTCCTTTTGTAAGGCAAATGTCTCCTTAGCACGCGGGGCAGAGGAGTGTATAAATGTGGGTCCCTGTTCTATAACTGAAGACACTGAGGCTCCATGCTCTTAGTCAAGTGTTTGGGCCATTCGCCACAAGACCAGTCTCCCCAGTTTGTCCCAGAAACTGCTTCCGAACCTGTTGTTGTTGGCAACGAGGAGGAGGAAGAGTCACCTCTGACTCTTTGTGACCCCCTTTGGGATGGATCTTTTTGGCAGAGAGTCTGGAGTGGTTTCCCATTTTTCCTTTCCTTCCCCAGCTCATTTTGGTGATGAGGAAGGAAGGCAGATTGCGTCAGGGACTTGCCCAGGGTCACACAGTTAGGAAGTGTGTGAGACCAGCTTTGAACTCAGGGAGTGGCGGTCTCCTGATTCCAGGTCTTTAAGCTGCCTTCAAACCCTTGTACTTGACTTTTCATTAACCCTTGGCTAAAACTGATCATTCTGGGCCAGTGGCAAGAGCTCCAGGCTCTTTTGCACCCAAAGTGGATGAATTTTGCCCCCTTGACCTGAACTTGTCCCTCTTTTCAGAAGTCAACTTTGCTACAAAATTACCCCTGGAGATCACAATAGAAACAAAAGTCAAGCTCAGGTCATGGTTGGGGGCAGCCAAGCAGGTTGAGCGGAGGAGAAGTGTAGGAAGGGCTCCTTGGCTCGTTCCCAAAATCATCTTGGTTGTGGTTCTCCACAGAAGTAAAGCGGGCCGGCAGCCAGCTTTCCTCGGCCAGCGGGAATGGGGTCTGAAGGGGCCTCTGGCGGAAGGCCAGGCTGTCCACTGAGGCGCTGTTCCCTGTGACTCCATGGCCAGGCTAGGGGGTCTGCCTGGTGGAGTCTGATGCTACCTTGAGTTGTTTTGTGCAAACCTGGGGGCAGGGAGATGGAAGATGGGAAAGAAAAGTAAGGACTTTGCTCCTCCCTCCCCCCTCCCCCACTGCTGTTGCCACTTTGTGAGTGGCCTGAATTCCTAAGTCGTAGCCTCAGCCCCCTGGTGCGGAACGTTCTCCCAGATCCGGGGGAGAAGTTCTTTCTTAGTCACAAGCTGGCCTTTTGACTGGGGTGGGAACTCGGAAGCAAAGTAGCTCTTCTCCGCTTCTTTATCTGTCTGGAGGGGGTGGGGCCGAGGAAGAGCACTCTTGGGATTTCCAGAAAGGAGGAGAAGTGGCTTTTCTGAGTTGGGCAGTCCGGATCGCAGCTCCTGAGCCCCCCGCCTGTAGGTGTGAGTGTGGGCGTCGGGATATAGGTGCATGGGTGGGGGGTAGGCATAGCTCGGCATGTCTGTGTGGGGGGGTTGGCGGTAGGGTTTGGGGTTGGCAATATTCCTGGTGTAGGTTTGGGGTGGTTTTCGGGGCAGGGTCTGCAGGTGTAAGAGGGTTGTCTTTGTAGGTATAGGCGATGGAGGGAAAGTGGGGGGGCCCCTATGCCCCCAATACCTCATCCACCCCTAACCCCTCCCCCCCTCACCGCCCTTCCCAACCCACACCCACCCCCAAACCACCCTTCCCTCCCTACATTCGCGATGCCTCAACTCTCACCCATGCAGATCTCCACCTCTCTCCCACCTTCACCCCACTATCCCTAATAGTTGTCTAGGTGGAGGGACAGTGTAGGGAGGGGTACCTTGTGACTTCATGCCTAATGGTAGAAATTTCACTTTTTAGTTGGAAGAAATTGTGACTTCTCCCAGCCTATTTGTTGATGTGGGGGCCTTGGTTCAGGGTGAGGAGTCTTCAAGCCCCCCCAGGGTTTAAAAGACAGACTTCCCTGGGCTGCCTCAGCCCTCCCGCATTTGCTTTAAAACTTCTTACATGGCGTCTTTTCGTTAGGCAGGGCAGGGAATAATCCCCTTGACCGGAGCGGTTTCCAGGCAGCCGCCTGCCGGGCTTTCTCAGGGGCGCCCTTCCTGGCCGGGATCAGAGGGGGAGGGGGCGGTCCCTGCAGGCACACCTGGGTGGTTTGTGGCACCTCAGCATTGGGCGTCTTCTCCCTCATCCCTCAGCAGATGGCTTTTGTGAGTAGCATCTCCAGCCGCTCGTTCCTCAGGTCCCTCCACCATGTTGGGGGTTTGTCAACAGGTTTAAAACTTCATTTTTTCCTCCTTTTTTTTTTTTTTTTCTTCTCCTTCCCTCCTCCCCTTTTATTTTTTTCCCTTTTTTCTCCTCCACTTTCTTTCCTTTTTCCCCTCCTCCCTTTCCTCCTACCTTTTTTTTTTCTCCCTTCCTACCTTTTTTTTTTCTTCCCCTTTCTTCCCTTTTTTTTTTCCCTTTCCTTTTTTCCCCCTCTTTCCCTTCTTCCCCTCCCTTCTTTTCCTTTTCCCTTCTTCCCCTTTTTTTTCCTTCCTTCCCTTTCCCTCCTTTCCTCTGGCTTTTCCTTTTCCCCTCTCCTTCCCCTCCTCCCTTTTCTTTTCTTTCCCCCTTCCTCCCTTCCCTTTCTTTCTTCCTTTCTTCTTTTTTCCCTTCCTCCCTTCCTTTTTCCTCCTCCCTTTTTTCCCTTTTTTCTTTCTCCTCCTCCCCTTTCACCCCCATATTTCCTTTTTCCCCTCCCCTTCCCCTTCCTTATCCTTTTTTCCTTCCCCTTCTCCCTTTTTCCTTCCCCCTCCATTATCCTTTTCCTTTAATTTTTTTTTATCCCCTTCTCTCCCTTTCCTTTCCCTTTCCCCTTTTCTTTTCTTCATCTTGCCCTCCTCCTCTTTTTTTCCCATTCTTCCTCTTTTTTTCTCCTCAACCCTTTTTTTCTTCCCCTCCCTTCTTCCTTTTATCCCCTTTTTTTTTTTCCTTCCTTTTCTTTCCCTCTCTCTTCTCCCTTTTAATTTTTTTTTTTTTTCCCTTTTCCCCTCCTCCCTTTTCCCCTCCTCCCTTCCTTTTCCTTCCCCCATCCTTTTTTACCCCCTCCTTTTCTCTTCCTTCCCTCCCTTCTCCTTCCTCCAACCCTCCTCCCCTTCCCTCCTCCTCCTCTTCCTCCCTCTCCCTTCCCTTTTAGTTAAACAATGATTGTTTTAGCCCGTAAGGGACCAAAAGACTTGGGAGCAGTTTGATGGGAGGAGAAACTTGTGGGAGTCGGAGCCATTTGCCATTACTTGTGGCCTTCATATAATCTTGTGACCCTTAGGCAGAACAGGAAGGGGCCAGAGCAGGCAGTTTCACTGCAGCTCGGTGGGATCGAGGGCCAAGGTGGACTCTTCCATTTTGAGCCCGGGAGGGGGGAGGTTGGAGCAGAACTTCTGCCGTGAAATGGGGAGAGTGGCAGCAGCTCCCTGTCTCACAGGCCTGGGGGAAGAGTGGTCAGGGAAAGGGAACACTTGTTGGCGATTCATCTGTGGTCTGGATTGTTTTCTGGATCAGGGGTATTCAGTAGGGAAAAAAAAAAAAAAAAAAAACGCCTCACCAACTAGGTTTGAAAAGTTTTCTATTCTTTGATGGCAAATAAAAACAACAAAGTTAAAGTAATCCTGGAGGCCTGATGGATGGGCAGGGCTCCTATCAGTTAAGAAGAGGTAAAGGCTTTGGTGGAATAGCACGGGGTCACGGCCTTGAAAGTCTAGAGAGGGCAGATCCTTGGGAAAACTGGCCTGACTGTTGTGATTAGGGTGGGGGAAGAAGGCTGAGGAGTTGGGAATGGTGCTGGGGGGGGGGGAGCAATGGAGGCCAGGAAATGTCCCCTTTAGGAAAGACTCTGTCTTTCATTCTCACTGGAGAAGTCCTTATTCTTAAGCCTCTGTGTAGCTGAAAGCTTCCCTTGGGCCTTTAGAGGGAGACTGTTTGGTGAGCAATCTCCTTTGTTTGGTGTAATTTCCAGCAAGAAGGTTGCTCTGGAAGGCCAAGGGCCATCGTTTTTTTTCGTGTGCGGGTGCCCTGGGCCAAACCTGCTAAATCCTGGAGATGTGGCCAAGCCAGCCAGCGCCTGCCCTCAAAGGGCCCACGGTTTAACGGTGGGGCAACTTTTTGTACAAAAATTTCACAGCCGCTTTTCTCAGGCCAAGGATTGGCCGTGGAGGGGATGCCTGTGATTATGATGGAGTCCCATTGTTCTGTGGGAAATGACCAGCAGGACGTTCTCAGGAAAACCTGGAAAGTCCTCCGTGAGCTCAGAAAAAGCAAAATGAACCATGTACAAATGGCAATGTTTGTGGGGGGGGGGGGCAATCAGTTGGAGATGACTTTACAACTTATCCTAGACTACTCTGAAAGACTTCGGATGAAAAATGCTATCTCTCCCTGCCCCCGAAAGAACTGATGTGCCTGAATACAGAACGAAGCTTTTGATTTTTAACTTTATTTTTCATTACATTGGGTGGGGGGGTGGCTGGATCTTGGCCCCCATGATTTTATGGAAATGTTTTGCATCACTTTACATATGCCTTCTTAATTGGGGGATTGAGGGAAGGAGAAATGGGGAGTTTATGGAACTCCAAGTTTTAAAAACAAATTTTAAAAGATGTTTTACGTGAACCTGGAAAAGATAAAATATTTTAAAGAAGCCAAACTTTGAGTATCCTAACCAAGCCCTGGATCCCATGAGACTGGGTTTCTGGGTTCAGAAAATTAGGGGAATCCATTTTTGACACAGGAAGCTGGGTTTTGTTTTTCAAAAAATATCAGGGTCACTGTGTTTTAATAGAATCGGCTTCCTATAGAGTCACGTGTCTCTTATACACAGAAAAACATTTTCCCAGGATCCCCAAATTTAAGTTGGGGGGCTAGGACAAGCAAGCTCCTTGGGGATGCCCTAGCTCCTCGGTTTTTCAGTCCTGGCAGAAGATCACTTTTAGGACAACCCCGGGTTTGGGTGAAAATTAATCGGAATAACTTGAACTAAAGGAAAAGGCAGAAGTTGGAGTCGGGAAACAGGACCTCCCCCAGGCTTTTCTGCCCCGGTGTGGAGGTTGGGTTCCCGCTTGGGGAGAGGGGCCAGCTCCAGTGCAAGGTCCCAGCTACTGAAGGCAGCTTGGGAGAAAGGCTGATTTGCTAACCCATTCCCGAAAAGCTCATCGAGCTTGGAGTCAGGGGACTTGATTTAATTCTTGTTCTAATTTTCTTTTCCCCCTCCATGAGAGGGAGTTTTCCCCCTGGATTTCTGTTTCTGTTTAAAAAAAAGTGTTGGGTTTGGGGACAAGAAGTCTTTGATTTTGGGAGGGGGTTGGGTTTATTTTTTGTCCATGTTAGGTATATTGTGAGTATTTTGGGTGTGGGGGGGATTTTGTTTGACATGGGAAGGGCCAGATTTGGGAGGGGGGTTTTTGGATGTTTGGGAGACATATTTGGGAGAGAGGAACCCCACCCTATCCTGTTCCTTTTGGTTTGTTCGCAGGGGTGGTTTCTGTACACGACAATGAGAGTTGATGATGTGGGGGAGGGTTAAAGAATGGTAGAGTTTGTCCCCGGATTTGGCCCCTTTTTGGGGTTTGCACCCAGATGCTGCCCCACAGGTCCCCGTCCTCCCGCCCTCTGATGAAACTTCAGAATGGGTGGGTTGGTTCTCCCACTTGATGGACCAAGTTTATATTGAGGTTGGAGGAGAAAGTCACCTCAGAAAAAGGAAGGGGGTGTCCCAGGAGGAAAGATTTGGAAATGAGGGAGTGTTGGGGCTTTTCCCTTTTCTTTGTGTGATTCTTTCAATGAGGGGTGTCTGGGAGATAGGTAAACCCCAAATGGAAAGGGGGTGGGGGTTCAAAAGGCCCCAGGATTTACCAAAGACTTGAAAATTTCTGCATTCCCTTTAGTGGAATGGAGGTGAGTTGGGGAGGGGGAGGAGGGAAAGGGATGGGGAAAAGGGGGGGAATAAAGGGAAGAGGGAAATAAGGGGAAGAGGGGGAAAATGGATGGGGGGGAGGGACAAAGGAGGGGGAGGGAGAAGATAAAGGGGGTGGGGGGGAAGGAGAGGAAGGGAAAGGGATGGGGGTAGAGGGGATGGGGGTAGGGAGGGGAGAAGGGGAGGGAGGGGAAAGGTTGGGGGGAAAAAGGAGGGGAGGAAGGGGAGTAAAAGAAGGAGGGAATGGATATGGGGTAGGGGAGGATAAAATTAGGTCAAAAAAGGGGGAGGGGGGCAAGGGGTGGGGGGGTAAAATGCAGATCATCTGGGCCTTAAAACCTGGTGAGTCTGGGATCTCCTGGCCGGGCCTCCCCCTTTAGTGAGCCGATCCCTCAAAACTTTCGGGTTGGGGCCGGGGTGCCATTCAGCCCAGCCGGGAGAGTCTCTTTTCCATTCTCTCACTAGGCAGAAAGGACCCTTGAATCGAATGTGGGGAGACGTCTGACAAGGGCCTAATTGGTTAGGCTAAATGGCCGGCTTTTGCATCACTTTCTGCCGCCTGACCTGGGGGTCCTCCAGGTCTCTGGCTTCTTCCCACGACGTGTTTTGGCAGAAGCCGTGCTCACCGTGACTTCTTTCTTCTCTAGTGCCAAAAGGCTGGCCCGTGCCATTCTTTTGCCTTACTAAAAGCCTCGCGCTCCTTTATTTAGCTTTGCTTCCTAAACTTTTCCTTGATGGAGAGCTGGGAAGTGAGAAAACTCGGGTCTCTGTGGGTCTCTTTAGAGCGAGCACCGGGAGAGGGTCACCCCAGGGTCATGGATGGCTGCGGGGGCCGGCTCGGTCCTCCGTCAGAAGGAGGGAAGGGTGGCTTTCCTTGTGGCGCTCACCTTCATGGGAGGGGCATTTTGACCGTGTGCTCTTTCCCCCAGGTTGCTATGGGAATTCCGTGTAACAGCATGAAAGGACAATCCCCCCAGTGATGTTAATTTGCCTGGCCTGAAGAGACAAGTGTGAACAGTTCTTGTGCCAACCTTAATTTCACTGCTATGGCAACAGATTCGGGCGAGCCGGCAAGCACCGAAGACTCGGAAAAACCTGATGGGGGCTCTTTGGGCAATGGAGCTCTCCCGGTGGCCGCAGGGTTAGTGATGGAGACGGGGCCAAAGGAAGACGCCAGCGGCTTCCCCGTAACTGGGGAGACCTCCGGGAGGACCGCCGAGAGGACCAGGGTCTTTCGGAAGAGCACGGAGATGATGGACGATGAGCAGGGTTCGGAGCCATCTCCTAAAGCCGACCACCCCCGGGGCACTCCAAAAACAGCTCGCCTGGCTAGCCCCGGGAGACCGTCAGGCTCCAAACCGATTTCTGAGACCTCTAAAGAGAAAAGCGAAAAAGAGATAGAGGAAGAAGCAGAAATGAAGGCAGTGGCCACTTCCCCAAGCGGCCGCTTCCTGAAGTTTGACATCGAGCTGGGCCGAGGAGCCTTCAAGACAGTGTTTAAAGGGTTAGACACAGAAACCTGGGTGGAGGTCGCCTGGTGTGAGTTACAGGTTAGTACCTCTCCTGCTGTCAGCCCGGCTTGGGAGGTTTGCCAGCCAGAAGGGTGCCCCTAGGGTGGGTTGCCCCTCACCCTCTCTCTTCTCTCTGTGTGTGTGGTTTCTCTCTGTTTCTGTCTCTCTCCCTCTGCCTTCTTCCTACTAATTTTGAGCTAGGCCTCTCTGGGTTTCCTTACAGTCTGCGTTTTTGCTTCCTACAAGTAATGGGATTTTCCAAAACAAACAAAGGGAATCATGTTAAAGAGACAATAGGGAGTCCCTGCAGTTTGTTGATTTGGGGGATGACATGGTTGGACCCACCCTCTGGGGAAAAAATCCCTGTGATGGCCAGATGGAGGGTGGACTGGACTGAGACTCGAGGCAGGCCAGCCCCCTGGCAGCTACTGAAGTGGTTCAGGAGGGAGGGGCGGTATCAGGAGAGAAAGGTTTGTGAAAACCACAGGCTTTGGCACCATATTGGACTTTGTGGCGGGGGGCTGATAGGAGTTTGGGATGACTCCTAGTTGGGGAGTCTGAGGGATTGGGGTACCTTCCACAGTAAAGGGAAAGGTAGGAGGTAGAGAGGGTTTAGGGGGAAAGAGAATGAGTTCTTTTTTTTTGGCGGAGGGGTGGCATTTCAGATGCCGCCCAGGCAGGAAAGGGAGATCTGGGAATCATTCCTCAGCATAGAGTTAGATGGTCATTCGATCCATGGGAGGTCTAGAGCAGGAAGAGCAAAGGGCCCAGGACAGAGCCCCAGGGGGACCCCTGTGGTGAGGGGGTGTGTTCCTCCAGTCTACAAGAAGCCTTTCCCAACCCCTCTGAATTCTAGTGCCTCCTTGTGGCTTGGTTCTTGTGGTCTCCTCCATTAGCCTAGGAGCCCCTTGATGTCAGGGCCTGGTTTTTTGCCTCTGCATTCTCAGCACTTGACCCAGGGCCTGGCACATCGTAGGTGCTGAATCTGAATTGATTCAGGATGGAAGTGACCGAGAGGTCGTGGCTTAGGAGCTGCCAGTTCTCAAGAACTTGCCATTTGGCCTTCCAGGTCAGGGAAAGTCGGTCCCTGTTTGTCCATGTACGTCCATTACTGGGAATGAAGGGGGGTGGGGGTAGGGCTGGCTGTCTTTGGGCTCGTTACTGAGGTGTCTCGGGTGATGATTCGAGCCCCAGCCCCAGGGCCCTATGTTGTGAAGCCACACAGCTGTGGGCACAGAATTCGGAGGCTTTGGGATCACTCAGTTCCCAAGGGTCCGTGGCCTTCGTCCCCCTCCTTTAGCCGAGGCTCATGCCTAGGTGGCCTGGAAACGGGATTCCGGGCTGGGGCACCCTGCCAGTCTGCCCGGGTTGGTGCAGAAAGTGGCAGGTTTGCAGCACACATTAGTGATAGTCACTTAGCGTGCTGGCAGTAGGGAGGTGGTCCTCACAGTCTGGGTTTCTGCTTCCTACAATTAATGGGATTTTCCAAAACAAATGTTAAAGTGAATCATCCTGTAATTATCTGCCAATAGGGGAGGAGGAAATTTGAGCAGCGTTCTTTCCCAGAAGCTCCTGTGGGAGTGCGGTTGTCTCCCGCAGGCCGGGATCGGGCTCCCGCTCTAATTGCTGAATGCTTAGGAGTTTCCTGAGCTCCTACAGGTAGTTGGTGGGAGACCTCAGAATCGCCCCCTAGTCCTGACTCCGGAATCGCTGATGTTCTTTCCTTTGCTCTGTAGATTCTCTTACCAGCTCTCTAGTCTGTTGATCGAGAGTGAGACAGTTAGAATTCTAGGCCTTTTCTGCCATCCAAGCTAAAGAGATTTGGGGACAATACGGTTCTGGAACTAACTACTAGCTAGGTGACACCTGACCGAAGAAGCAAAGGCTATTGGGAAATCTTGTCAGTTAGCTGGACAGATTCTGAGGGAGAAGCATTAATGGCGAATCATTCTTTTGTGCGTTTTAACTAGTGAATGGAGAAATGAAGGAAACCTCACTGATGTGTCACCTACTAGGTGCGGGGTCCTGTGCTAAGCAGGAGCTAGAGGCAGAAAGCAAAGCGGGACCCTGCGGTCCTGGAGCTCGCACGCTGATGGTGAGAGACCCCGTAGTGGGTAGCAGCACAGGGAACACAGACCACAGGTGGTCTTCCTGAGACTCAAGCCACTGAGCAGACCAGAGCAGCTGTAGGGAGAGCTTTCTGCTCCCACCGAGACTCTGGATGTCTGAGAACTTTCTTGGGTGGGAAATGCCTTGATTCTGAAATCCTTTCTCCATTTCAGGACCGGAAACTGAGTAAAGCTGAGCAGCAGAGATTCAAAGAGGAAGCCGAGATGCTGAAGGGGCTTCAGCATCCCAACATAGTTCGATTCTACGATTCTTGGGAGTCCACAGTGAAAGGGAAAAAGTGCATTGTCCTTGTGACTGAGCTCATGACATCAGGCACTTTAAAAACGTGAGTTAACTTGACTTTGGGCTAGTGTGAGGGGAGGACAGGTGTGAATTTGTGATTTGTAAGTGGCTGAATGTGGGTGTCCGTTGGGTGTGTTGGGGGAAAGCGGGGGAGGATATTGGGGGAGAGCAGGGGTTATTGCCAGTTGAGAGTTCTCTGTTCCATTCTGTCCCTCCTGTGTTCCTTCCCCTGTGATCGTAATAGCATTGTTGTGAGGCTCCGGTGAGGTCACGTTTGTAAAGTATTAGGGTGCGTAAGAAATTGTTTTCCTTCTCTCTTCCCATTTGGTAGCCGGTCTTGTCATTACAGAAACAGTTGGAGGAAATCACGGAATCTCCGAAGGGGGTGCTCCAACTGCTAGTCTAAGGCCCAATATCTTTTACCAGACAAACAACGGGATGGGTCAGAGGGTCAGGAGTTTCACCAAGACCTCCTGGCTAGCTCCCTCGGCCTTGATCCTAAAAGCAGATGTTTCTGCTGGTCTTGAGTGAGCTGGCTGGGTGTTCCTGGAGAGGGAGAGAAGGCTCTTTGCCTCTCAGCCGGCCACACATTGGGAGATGAATCCCCCGGCCCTTTGGGGATGCCAAATCCCTGCCCGTCTGATGGTGGGACCTTATCCCTCCAGTAGGGCTGGAGGCCAGAGTCAAGGCAGCTAGGGAATCCCGAAAAAAAGAGATGGGGATGGGGAAGACGGTGATCCTCTGGCCTCCAGTGATGAGTCTTCACATTTCTCTTTGTAGGTACTTGAAACGATTTAAGGTCATGAAACCAAAGGTGTTAAGGAGCTGGTGCCGGCAGATCTTGAAAGGTCTGCAGTTCCTACACACAAGGACGCCACCCATCATCCACCGGGACTTGAAGTGTGACAACATTTTCATCACTGGCCCTACTGGCTCAGTGAAGATCGGGGACCTGGGCCTAGCCACCTTAATGCGCACATCATTTGCCAAGAGTGTGATTGGTAATGTCTGTGGTTTTCTGTCTTGGGCCAGGGGCAGGGTTCCTGTCAAGTACCAAAAGTCTTGGGAATGGAGAGGGGCCCTGTTCACCGTTTGTTAGATCCCTGTGGCAAACAAGCAGTGAGGGTGAACGTGTTTGTGCAGCGTCCACACTTGCCTTTAGGAAGTAGAAGCATGTGACGACCCCGTGCCGTACTTCAAAGGGAGTAGGTTTTCCCCCGTTCAAGAAAAGGTACTGGTGATTTTCTGTTTGTAGGAACCCCGGAGTTTATGGCTCCAGAAATGTACGAGGAACATTATGATGAGTGTGTCGATGTCTATGCCTTTGGTATGTGTATGCTAGAGATGGCGACTTCCGAATATCCGTACTCTGAATGCCAGAATGCTGCTCAGATCTACCGCAAAGTGACCAGCGTAAGTCTGAGCTGAGGCAGGGTGGATGTTTGGGGGGGTCTGGCCTTGTTTCTAGGGGGTCACGTGGGGACCCGTGCAGTGATGTCTTCCTCAGCCCCATTTATGCTTTGACTGTTCGGAGAGTGTCTGTCTCTCCGTCTCTGGGTCTGGCTCAGCTTGGCCTTTTGGAGCCCATGCAGGTGACGAAGTGCCTCCCTTAGTCTGGGGATTGCTCCGTTAAGGGGGGAGGGGTTCAGTCCACTGCCAGAAGTTCTCCTGTGGGAGACCTCATTTCTCAGGTTCCCTTCATAGAGCTGAGGCTTACTACTCATGAGCTCCCTGAATCATGTCATGGACCAGGTACTCTGGGAGCAGTTGGCAAAATGGGCTCATCTGGTCCGGATGTAGCCGTTTGGTTGCCCCGGGGAGCATGGTGTGGTCGAGTTTATCGTGGGCCGGCTCTGTTGTCAGGGACCAGTAGCAGTTTACTTCCCTGGCCCTCAGAGAAGCTTCTCTGCTGGGGAGCTTGGAGACAGACCCATCCGCTAGTTTAGCAGATATGAGAAAGCAAGCTGATATCAAGGGCCTGAGTCATGTGATGGGAATGGGGACAAGGGCACATAGGTAGTGAGGCCTTTTGGTGTGGCATGCTCTTCTTGGCACCCACTCACCCCTACCATGTGGGGAACGATTCCTTTCTCTGGTTCCACGGTGCTGCGGTGCTTAAGGAGGGAGTTTTTGTTGACCTTCGGTCCATTCCAGCTCCAATTCCGGGGGGTGCATCTCAAACAAATGGTCTCTGTTTTTTTCTTAGGGAATAAAACCAGCTAGTTTCAATAAAGTGACCGATCCAGAAGTGAAGGAGATCATTGAAGGGTGTATCCGGCAGAACAAACGAGAAAGGTGAGTGGGTGTGTACTAAAGGGCAGGGAAGCCCTGGAACTTAGTGAGTCAGTTACTCAGTCAACCCCAATTCAATACCTACTATGCTGGGGCAGCTCCATGGTGCCACTGCAGGGGTTAGAGCCCTGGGCTGGAGCATCAGGAAGACTTACCTCTCAGTTACTTTTGTAAAATGGGGAAGCTGAATGAGATGACCTTCAAGGACCCTTCTGGCTTACAGACATGATCCTTGTTCATCTTGGTCCAACCTGGTGACTGGAGGGGAATCGATAGGCCGAAGGGATTGCCACATCTGTTAAATAAAAGAGCTCTTGGAAGCCATTTGCCCACACCCCAAAGGGACAGGGCTGGATTTCTCCTGCCTTTTGTATTTCTCTAGAAGGAAATGGTTGAAGAGTAGATCATTTGAAATGGTCTCAGAGTCTCTGTCTACCTGTTAACCTAAAATCTGGTCTTGAGGAACTAGGAGCTCTCAGTGGAGCCAAGCACATTGCCAAAAGGAATCGGGCTCAGGGCTGGCTGAGCGAAGCTGAGAGATCTGAGTGGGGCTTTGGATGAGCCAGGGTCACAGTGAGCATTGGCTCCCCTGACCTTCGCCTCATCTTGTTTTTGCTGTCAGATCTTCGATCCTCTCATTTAGTAGTTTGGAGCTCTTGTCTAATGCAGCAGGCCTAATTAACAGGCCTCTTTTCTGGATGTGCTTCTTGGAGACAAAAATAATTAAAGTCACTAAACTGATGGCCATGTCTTCCTCAAACAGTCAGTAACCAGCAGGGTTTTTAAGGTTTAATCTTTTATTATGAATGTTTTCAAAAGGGAACATTTCTGCATACAGTGTATGGTTAGATAGAAAATAGAAATCTCTTTTACATGCAACTTGCTTCTCCTTTTACAAGCACATAATGTACTCCACATGTCCCTTTCGGAACTTTTCAACTAAGCAGCCCCACTATGGAGAAGACTGGAGTTCAAATCCAGTCGCAAATGGGAATAATAGCACCTGCTCAAAAGGTGGTTGTGAGGATTGAATGAGTCATGATCGCTAGTTGAATTGATCTGAGTCCAAAAAGGCTTTTGGACTGGTTTTCCTTTGCAGCCGATTAGCATTTCTCAGGTACCTCCTACGTGCCGGGTGCGGGTAATCCCAAGGCCAAAAGGCAGCAGCCCCCTCGGAATGGGAGCAGCCTGTACACGTGCACATTGGTCCAAGAGGTGGCAAGATGGAGCCGGCCGGAGTTTCTGCGCCCGTTCTCAGTCTTTAGGGGGAACGAGGCGAAGGAGCCATTTCATTTATGGGAAACGGAACACGAGCCGAGCTTCTCTTAAGGAGGAGAAGGCAAAGGCCAGTCGCACCTCTCGCTTTCGTTTCCGCCGTGCATGGCTAACTCAGCTCCTTGTGTCTCATTGCTAGGTTATCCATCAAGGACCTCTTAAACCACGCATTTTTCGCTGAGGACACAGGACTGAGAGTAGAGTCGGCCGAGGAAGATGACGGCTTCAATTCTTCATTGGCTTTAAGACTCTGGGTGGAAGATCCAAAGAAACTGAAGGGC
Source organism: Sarcophilus harrisii (assembly GCF_902635505.1). NCBI lineage: Eukaryota > Metazoa > Chordata > Mammalia > Dasyuromorphia > Dasyuridae > Sarcophilus > Sarcophilus harrisii. The sequence goes on along the minus strand of NC_045432.1, from coordinate 82,780,443 downwards.
AAGCACAAGGACAACGAGGCTCTGGAATTTAGCTTTAATTTAGAGACAGACATTCCAGAACAAGTAGCATATGAGATGGTAAGTCAGCCTCACCTCTGAGCTCAGGGCCTCCTGGCTGTTTCTCCATAGTCTCTTCACATTGAGGCTTTCCTCAAGTTCTGATGGGGGGGTGGGGGGGAGGGGTCTTAGCGGCCTCTTGGCCCAAGCTCTTTCCCCATACCTTTTCCAGCCCTGCCTGCTACTGGAATGTTTTGATGGCTTCCCCTCTGCCTCCCCATGGTTCTCACAGGCTACACTAAAAGAATTGGAAGGTTCCAGGCCAGGCCCTGGGGTTAGAGTTAGGGTTAGGGTTAGGGTTAGCTGTTGGCATGAGCTCAGCCAAGCTCAGGAGGCTTGGCAGTTGACAAGCTAGCTTGTGGTGATGGGAAAGTCCATTTTGGACAGGGGGAGGGGGGTGTTATTTTCTAATTACTACATTCTGATGAAACAAGTGAATATCTATGGAGCTCCAAGCCATCTACACATAGAGCTGGCTTTGGGTTCTTTGTTGGTTCTGTGGGGCTCCTCTCGGATTCCCACGATCCAGCCTTGAATTGGGATTCTAGATTGGCAAAAATTCTTGCCTGCACCTACTTTACCTCAGAATCTAGAACTCTAGAAAGGCAAAAATTCTCATCTGTGACCCAACTTCACCTCATAGAATTCTAGAAAGGTGAACATTCTCGCCTGTGACTCGACTTCCCCTCATAGAATTCTGGAAAGGTGAAAATTCTTGCCTGTGACCCAACTTCCCTTCATAGAATTCTAGAATTGTGAAAATTCTCGCCTGTGACCCGACTTCCCCTCATAGAATTCTGGAAAGGTGAAAATTCTTGCCTGTGACCGACTTCCCTTCATAGAATTCTAGAATTGTGAAAATTCTCGCCTGTGACCCGACTTCCCCTCATAGAATTCTAGAATTCTGGAAAGGCGAAAATTCTCGCCTGTGACCCAACTTCCCCTCATAGAATTCTGGAAAGGTGAAAATTTTTGCCGGTGACCCGACTTCCCCTCATAGAATTCTAAAATTGGAAAAATTCTCGCCTGTGACCTGACTTCCCCTCATAGAATTCTATAATTCTGGAAAGGTGAAAATTCTTGCCTGTGACCCAACTTCCCCTCACAGAATTCTGGAAAGGCGAAAATTCTCACCTGTGACCCGACTTCCCTTAGAATTCTAGAATTCTGGAAAGGCGAACATTCTTGCCTGTGACCCGACTTCCCTCGTAGAATTCTAGAATTCTGGAAAGGTGAACATTCTCGCCTGTGACCCGACTTCCCCTTGTAGAATTCTAGAATTGTGGAAAGGTGAACATTCTCACCTCTGACCCGACTTCCCCTCGTAGAATTCTAGAATTCTGGAAAGGCGAACATTCTCGCCTGTGACCCGACTTCCCCTCGTAGAATTCTAGAATTCTGGAAAGGCGACATTCTACTTACAGCTAGACTGAGCGAAACTTCGCCTACATCTTGAATTCTAGAATTCTGGAAGCGAACATTCTCACCTTGACCGACTTAACCTATAGAATTCTAGAATTCTGGACAAAAGGTGAGAATTCTTCATTCTGTGACTCTGACAACCCTTTAATAGAATCTAGAATTCTGGAAAAGCAAACATTCTCCCCTCTGACCCGACTTCCCCTCATAGAATTCTAGAATTCTAAAATTCTAAAAAGGTGAAAATTCTCATTTGTGATCTGACTTAACCTAATAGAATCTGGAATTCATAGAAAGTAGCAAATCATTCTCGTGATACGACTTCCCATCAAATAGAATTCTAGATAAATTCTGGTAAGATGAAAATTCTCATCTGTGATCTGACTTAACCAAATAGAATCTAGAATTCTAGAAAGGTGAAAATTCTCATCTGTGACTAGACTTAACCTAAGAGAATCTAGAATTCTAGAAAAGGTGAAAATTCTAAAAAGGTGAAAATTCTCATCTGTGATTTGACTTTAACCAAATAGAATCTAGAATTCTAGTAAGGTGAAAATTCTCATCTGTGATCCAACTTAACCTAATGGAATCTAATAGAACCTAAAAGAATCTAATACAATCTAGAATTCTAAAAAGGTGAAAATTCTCATCTGTGATCCAACCTAACCTAACAGAATCTAGAATTCTAGAAGGGTGAAAATTATCGTCTATGATCTGACTTAACCTAATAAAATCTAGAATTCTGGAAAGGTGAAAATTCTCATCTGGGATCCAACTTAACCCAAATAGAATTCTAGAATTCTAAAAAGATTAAAAATTCTCACATGTGATCCTACTTAACCTGGATGTGGCTTTTGTTTTTTAGGTAAAATCTGGCTTCTTCCATGAGAGTGATTCCAAAGCTGTTGCTAAGTCCATTAGAGATCGGGTTGCTTTGATAAAGAAGACAAGGGAGAGGAAGCAGGCCGGCCTCTTGGGGGAAGAGCGCCGGGATTCTCAGAGCAAACCTCCACAACCAAGTACTTCTCACCTGGCTGGAACTGAGTGTGAAGAGACAGAGGTTGATCAGCACGTGCGAAAACAGCTCCTCCAAAAACAACAGACCCAGCCTCATCCCTGTCCTGCCTCGGTTCCTGGTATTTGTCAAGTCCCATGACCCTCCCCCTCTTTGTCCAAAGTTTGCCTCCTGGGGGCAGGGAAGATAGCGGTGGTGGCTTGGCATAGGTGATGGATCTTGTTGGACAAGTTGTTGAGGTCCCAAACAGGCAAGTCCTTGGCCTCTTCATTGATCCAGAATGGCAGAGGGGCCCTCGAGGTTGCTTAGCCTCTTTGGATCCCCTTGAACCTTTTTCAGGAATTCCTCTCGTTTATCATGGGGTACGGTCACTTCATCCACACATTGGGCCAATAGACTCTGAACTCACATGCTCATGACCTTGCCAAGCACCATGCCAAGCACTGGGGATACAAAAAGACAAGCCCCGTCTCACCAGAAAGCCATTTCATGTGTTGACACTTGCGACTTGGGCCAAACCACTCACCCTGAGTCTCATGTTGTCCACATGGGCCTTTAAGGGGAAAGAAACTGCCAGATGTGACCTATCCCTCCCTCACCCTGAAGGGCTTTCATGCACAATTTGAGAGGGTTTATAGGTCTTTATAACTTGGCTAGGAAATCTCTCTTGTCCTATCTGCTAGAAACCATTGCTGTTTTCTTCTCTCCTCCATGGATGCCAGCCAGCTTGTTTTCTCCCACAGACTTTCTTTCCTTCCTTCTTCTTCCGCCTTTCCTCCCCCTCCTTCCTTCTCCTTCCCCTTTCCTCCCCTCCCTTTGGCACATTAGTATATAACTCAGTATGTGTCACTTCATTAATGTTAATGAATTAATACATAATAAAGATACCTCAAATTTCTTTAGAACTTTGTCTTAACAAAATGTTTTCCTTACTATAAACCTTTAAGATAGAATCCAGTCCCAGAAATGTAAAATGGTATGTAAGATTAGTTACTCTCAGAATCAGGTCTTGGACTTAAACTCAAGTCTTTGGGCAAATTTATGTACGAGACCTGAGTGGGATACAGACAAGAAGAAGGTGACATTTGAGTTATAGAAGTCTAAGTATGGAAGGGTAGATGGATAGGTAAAGTCTTTCCTTTTTTTTTTTTTTTTTTGAGATAAAAGTATTTTTTATTAAATTAATTTTCTTTATGATAGTAGAAGAAATTATATTCACGAATGTCCACTTTTTCTTTACTTCCTTATGAATTGTTCTTTGGTTCTCTGCTGCGTACCTTATTTACTTTATTCTTTTCCCCCCTTTCATCTCCTCTCACCCCCAAGCAAGCTACCTTCCCCTCTTCCTCCTCCTTCCTCCTTTCCCTCTTCCTTCTCCTTCTTCCTTCCCCTCTTCCTCCTCCTTCCTCCTTCCCCTCTTCCTCCTCCTTCCTCCTTCCCCTCTTTCTCCTCCTTCCTCCTTCCCTCTTCTTCCTCCTTCCTCCTTCCCCTCCTCTTTCCTCCTCCTCCTTCCCCTCCTCTTTCCTCCTCCTCCTTCCCCTCTTCTTTCCTCCTCCTCCACACATGGGAAAACTAAATCCCCAAATGGCAGTGACTTGTTCAAGTAACTCCTAGGGCAGCAACTTGCCACAATGCCAAGGGGATTTCATGGCTCGTTTCAGATGAATCCTGTAGCGGCCATGGCTCACGCCCGTGTGTCTGAGTGATTGCCAGCTACCATCTTCATCCCCTGGTGTGCTCACAGTTGGCCTATTTCTTTGCTGCAGCTGATGGTTTGCCCGAGACGGGAGTCGGGGCGGTCAAGCATCCCGATTCTTCAAGTCAACACACCATGGCCTACTGCCCAGATCCAACAACAGTTCCTGCCAAGGTTTCTCACATTCCCCAGGCTGAAGCCCAACTTCCAGGGCACCCATACCCACCTCAGCCACTGGTGGGACATTACCAGCAAATGCCAGGGGTAAGAGCCACCGGAACTGTTGAGATGCTTGAACTTGTTTGAACTCTAGTCTCAGAGCCAGCGCTGGATGGGAAAGCTGTTGTCAACATTGTTTATAAATGTTTCTTTCCAACCAGGTCCAGCAACAAGCAACCCTTTCTCAGGCCCAGATATTTGTCCAGCAGTTCTCCCAGAGAGTGGTAAGATTCCCAGGGCCGGGTGGTAAGATTCCCAGGGCCGGGTGGCTCACCCCCTCGCACACGCCCCCTCATGGGTGGCAGAGCCCTTGGGGTGGACCGCTGCTGTTGAAGGTTTATCCTGGGGTTTGGCTGATGTAGAAGACCTAGGCCGTCTCTCATTCTGGCCACGTGTCCCCCCCCTTTTGTTTCATTTGATCCCTGATCCCCTTTTCCCTCATTGTGTCCCCGTGACCCCCAGCCCCTTGGAAGTGGTCACCAAGCACACACGGTTTGTAGCTACCCAGTTGTTGATGTTGTACCTAAGCTGTTTGAGGATGCTTTGGGCCTGGGCTAGACGGAGCTCTGGGAGGCCTTCCAGTGGACAGCCCTGCCTCCTCCCCAGGCACTGCCGGGTCTGATATGTATACTCCACTCTCCCTTCCCTCCCTTGTATTTGCTTTTCATCATTAGGAGAGGTGTCTTCTCGGGGGGGGGCAGGGGGACTCATAGCTCTGTGTCTTGAATTCAGCTGAGGATTTGGTGCTTTCAATGGAGGAGCCTCTCGTTCTGCACTGGGAATCTCTCAGAATGGGAGAGTTGGGGTTGTGCAGTTGCAGAGAAATGTCTAGCTCGGGGGCTTGGAGGTAGATCAGAGACAGACTTTGGATGTTGCCAAGTCACGGGCGGCCACTCTAGTTTGCCTACCTTCTGTGAGCACTGGAGTCCTCTTCTTAAAGGGGAGACGCTCAGATCGGGGCATGTGCTGGCCACAGTGACCACCCCATGTGGTCAGGTAGTGCCCGGACAGAGATGTGTCAAAAGGATTTCAGAGATATGTCAAAAGGATTTTAACCCCGAAACCCTGGGGTTTGAGCCTGAAACCCTGCTGCGTTTTCCATTGGTCTTTCACCATTGGTCTTTCACCTCCCCTTTCCCACTTTTTAGGCAGGGCTATCCCAACTGACAAAAACACAGCTAAGAGAGAGGGAAAGACAATGCTTTACCCCACTGGATCCCCTCTTGGATTTGTGATCTGTGGAAGCTGGCACCTGAGCTCCCTGGGAAGGCGGGGGTGGGGGCAGGAGGTCAGGGCCCAAGAACCGCCGCCGCCACTTTTTGGCCAACCTCCCTCCAGACTCATCAGGGAGATCTTGAGCCTGGAGACGTGGGGCCCGAAGCGGTGTTTCGGGATGAGGGCATTAGCGCTTCCACAGACGAGTAGCCCTGGGGGTTCTTTGCTTTTTGAAAGTCCCCGGGGGCCATATTGGTGGGTGCGGTTGCACCGGGCTTAATCTTACCCATCCTTTTCTCATACCAGGAGCTGCAGCAGCCCTTCGGAGCGGATGGCCAGGCATCCAATCCACCGACCTTGCCCTCCACTCAGCACCCTGCAGCAGGCATCTTGCTCGATCGCAGCCTTCGGAAAGGGAGTCAGATGGTGGGCCCGACCCTGGATGCTGAGCAGCCTTCCGGCTTCTTGCCAAATCTCCCCACTACTCAGTACGTGACTAGTGCCCAGGGGCCCTTCGGGGTAGCCCAGCAGCTTCCAGCTTCTCTGGTTGGCCATCAAGGCCATCAAGGAGCCCAGCTCGCTGCCCCCCAGCTGCCTTTAGTGTCCCAGGCATACTCAGTGGTCCAACAAGATTCGGGCCCTCTCTGTGCAGGGCCACAGCCTCACTACTACCCAGTGCCTTGCCCACCCCCCCCAGTGACTCTGCTGCTGAAGGCTGTGGAGCCAGGCCAAGAGGCCGGACTCCAGGAGCCTGATGCTCAGGGGGTCCTGCAGCAGTCAGAAGGTGACGGGAGGGGAGGCCTGATCTCCCTCGGCGAACAGCGGCCTATCTTTGTGGTGAAGCCTACTGAGCAGCTGCCTTACCCTGCCTATCCCATGCAGCCGCCTTGTCTGGTCCCGGCTCCCGAGCAGTCTCCTTACCAGGTGCCAGCGCAGCCACCGTATGGCCCGGCGCCCACTTACACTCTCCCCCCACCTGCAGTACAATCCTTCTATTCCGCCCCCCAGCCTGGACAGGCTGCCATGTACCACACCCAGCCTACTTACCTGGAGAAGCCCACGTACATTATCCAGGGGACTTACACAGGGCAGCCCATAGACCAACCTCCTTTCCCCATCCTGCCCCCTGAGACTTCACCGTACGCAGGCCCGGCGGCCCCCTCCTTCCAGACGACATTCTTGGGCCGCCAGGCCCACTCGGCCAGCCCTAACCCCGAACTGCAAGCTCCGGACGAGCAGCAGCCATACGGCATGCCTGCCGCGGAGCCTCAGGTGTGTTTGGGCCAGTCACCGGACATCCCTTTGGCGGGCATGGAACAGAAGGCCCAGCTATACCCGGCAGAGACAATGATGGCCGTTCCGCAGGCGGACGTCAGCAGGGGCAACGAGCAGCTCCGAAGCCCAGCTCCTTCAGTGACCATCGGCGCTCCAAGAGCTGGCGAGGGCCTGCCCTATCCTTTGCTGCAGCCATCCTTCCCCCAGCAGCCTCTCTCCCCGGTCCTACTGCAGCAGGCCCAGCAGCAGCGTGTCCTGAGTCCTTTCTCAAAGTCCCCACTCACTCCACATCAGCAAGTAGTTCGCCCTTCTCATCTACCAGCAGTGCCGCACCTCGAGCTGCCGACTCCGGAGCTTCCCCGGAGTCAGCAAAGTCAACTCTCGTATGGTCAGCCTGGCGCCTTCCAGCAGCAGGCCCCCTGCCAGCCCCATCAAGCACCAGCTCTCGTCCCCCACTTGGCCACCGAGTGTGGTCAGACCCTACCTTGCCAGAAGCACCAGCCTGTGTACAGCCAGCCCCAGTGGCAGCCACCACTGAGCCAGGCACCCGTTTCGGGGCCCTTAGAATTACAACAGCAGCAGGTGGCAGCTCTCTACCAGACTGCAGGAGGGACCCTGCCCAAGCAGTGCCCCGTGGCCTGCATGGGCCAACTGCCCCTGACTGGCCCAGTGCTCCCTGCCTCACTTCCTGTCCAAGGCATTCCCGTCTTGCAAACCCAACATCAGCATCACACTTTAAAAGGCCAGAATGTTCCAAAGGTGAGCATTGGGGATGGGGGGGAGGAGGGGAGAGAGGGAGGATTTCGAGGCTGGGAGGGGTTGAGGATTCTGGGGCTAGTGAGGGTTTGAGGATTCCAGGGCTAGGGGGGATGTTGAGGATTCTGGGGATGGTGGGGGTTGAGGAGGTTTGAGAATTCTGGGACTAGAGGGGGAGTTGGGGAGGATTAACTATGGGGGATTGGGGCCGGGATTCCATTCTGGATGAGCCTCTCCTGGCCCTTGATTTCCTCACGTGAGAGATGTCCAGGCTGGCCTTGATTCTGGCCTTGGTGCCCTGTCTTTTGGCCGGTCCTGTCCTCGGCTCGCGGTGAGAAAGCCTTGCCAGTCATAGTAATGTTCCTGTGTGCAGGAGCTTGGCGAGGGAGGCTAAGGCTGGCGTGCTCTCTTAGAGGAAGGGGCAGGCCGCACACTTTCACTCCTGGCCCTCCTCCGTTGTTGCCTTTTTGGCCACATGTCCTTTCCTTGTGTAACTTGATGTGCTGACCCCGTCTCGGCTCCCTGAAAAGGCTGATGCAGAGGCTAGGGAGCCTGGGATCTCTGGGTCAGAGGTAAGTGTTGTCATGGCAGTTCTTTTGTCCCGAGAGTATTTGGGGACATGTTCTAGAAACGAAGAGGGATTTCTACATGTGGTAGGCCCAGGACAGGGAGGCCAGATAGGGGCACAGTCTTTGGCCCCCTCCTTCAGGAGGAACACTGGATGGGGCCTCTCCTCTTTATCCATTGCTGCTCTCCCAGTTTGGCTCTGGTGGGCAGTGGCTCTTGTGTTCTGCATCTTGGCTCCAGCCCTGGCCCAGGTAACAGAGAGACAGAGAACCTGAGGTGCAGTCAACCCGGGGCTGTGCCAACTCCAGGTGGGCCATGGTGGTGCTGGTCCTTAAGCTTTCTATCTCAGGGGAAGCTGAAGTTTGTAGAATTGGGGGTCCTTCTTCTCCATCATGGCTTAAATGGGGTTTCCTGCCTGGCTTCAAGTAAGAAGTTGGGTTTTGTGGGGAGAGCCAGTGCTTGGTCTCACTCCCCGCGCTGCCCTCTCCTCTGTGAAAGGAAGAAAGTCGTTGGATTAGACTTGCTGGGTGCGGAAAGCCAGTAGGGTTGTTTGTCATTCAGTGTTAGGCTCGTGGATGAGCTTTGGGGGCCCTACCGTCTCAAACCCTTCTGAAGGCCCATAAGCTCAAGTTCAGGGCCTTGTAGCCAGGAGGGAAGGTCTTGAATGGTTTCTCAACCTCCCCGGCCCTAAGGAGGCCTCCAGAGTAGGAAGCTGCCGCCAGCAGTCTTGGAAATGGCCGATGCCGAGTTGGGCAGGCCTAGAGGCACAGATGGGCGTGGCAGGGCATGGCAGCTCTGGCTTCTTTCTCAGTTTCATGGTTGTCTTCCTTTATTTCCATGTTGGTGCCCACTCTGGGACGTGTGTGGGCCTTCCTTTGGCGGCCACTTTCTGGAGCAGTTTTCAAGTCGGTGGCTACTTTCTGGAGCAGTTAGAGGGTTTTGTTGGAAGGGCTCATGGGACTGGAGCTCTCAGCATGTTACTTTATGGACATTGGGAGGTCGGTTTCCTGTCTGTTTGCCTTGTGACATAGATTGCTTGGCGAGCCCTTGATGGAGTTGGATAGCACCTGGCAGTATCGCCCGCAAACTGACACATGGGCTCAGAACTTGGGGTGAAGCAGATGGGCTGGGGGGGTGAGATACCTTGACTTTTAGCTGTTCTTCTGATGAGTGTTATTTCAGCAGAGCTTCCAGCCTGAACCCCAGCAGCCAGCAGACCACCTACATACAGCTCCTCCGAAAGCAGATGTGGCCCACGGGTGAGTAGGGACCGGCAGATCCCGAGAACCAGGGAGGTGTGTGCCCTGAACCATTGATTAGAGATTGACCTATGGAAAGGGGATCTGCTCTCGCCTTCACATGTCTCTTGAGTGGCCCCAGGAAGAAGCAGTGAGAGACTCAGGGTCCTGCCCCACGGGGCTTGGCCCGGTCCATAGTCGTGGCCAACCCTCTGAGCTCACTTTCTCTGTTTTTGTCAGAAAGATGAGTATTCTGTGGTCTCAGAAAGCCTCAGAAGCAGTGCAGAGAGCTGCTTAGGGCCTGGTGTTCCCAGCCAAAGCGAAGAGCAGACTCTTGGCCATGCCCCGTCCCACAAGGCCTTGCAGCCCCATGGGGCCGCCTACCCAGATGCATCGGCCTGACTCACCTGGCCTGGTGGATGTGGGGAGACGCCATATCTTCTTTGCTTTTCATGTTCGTTGATGTCAGTTACTGAGCCTTTGTGGTTTAATGACACATTGAGTTCGATTCTTTTTTTGCTCATTTATTTAACAGTTCCAGCTTATTTCCCATTCCAGACTGTCTCCTTTGCCCCTCCCCTCTCTGACCCAGCCTTCTGTCAGCTACCCACAGTATCTTCCTAGGGCCGGCTCTTACCATGTCGCCTCCTTGCTCAGTGAACTCTGGGGCTTTCTCCCCTCTGACTCCCGGGATCAAACACAAACTCTCCCGTTCCCTCCTCCTTGTCCATATCTGTGACCCACACTCTCCCCCTGGCTTAATGTTAACCTTTCCAGCTCCCACGTGCCGTTCCATCTCCTGCCTTTGTTCTGGCATCTTCCCCATCTGCCCCCTTCCGCCCTCGCTCCTTTTCACTTCCAGTCTAAACACCACTTTGTCCCTGAAGCCTTTCCTGATTTTCCCCTCAAATTCATGTGTGTGTGTGTGTGTGTGTGTGTGTACGCGTGCACATGCACATGCATGCGTATGTGCACACACAGACATGCTCTTTACTCAAGGAGAAATTCAGGATCTTGAGGGCAGACTGTGCTTGGCGACACCTGGCCCAAAGCAGCCATCCACCCCCTTTCAGTTCACTGGTTCCCTTAGGCACTAAGGAGGCGAGTCCCTCTCCCTATCCTTGTACCACGGCTCATCTTGCGGTTCGGCCGCTCGGCTCCCTCTTTGGTCTGTGTTTCTTAGCTGCTGCAGCAGGTTCCCGGGTTCTCCTTGGTTGGTTCAGGCTCTGACTTCCTCCTTTCACCCCATGATGCTTTTGTTCTCATCCCTGCTCCCAGACCACCAGCCCCTCCATTGACCTCAGACTTGACTTGCCTCAAAGCTTCCCATTTGGAGCTGGCTTCTCAGAGCCTCTCCCAAGGATCCTTCTGCTGTCTTTCATGTTCCTTTGAGAGCTGGGTCACCCCCACCCCAGCCCTTTCCCCTAGCAAGTCCCTCACAAGACAAGGTTTGCGCACTTTGCCCTGAAACTTTGTCCTTACCGGCCTCGAGTGGAGGGGGGAATTGCTCCTTGGGGACTTTCCCACCCGAACCGTGGGATTTTATATTCCATGAGGTGCCCCTCAGAGCTGCTGCGGGAAGGTACAAGCAACGCTCCAAATGGGGTGGTAGCTTTCCTGGTTAATCAGTGCTGCTTTGGGCCTGGCCTTTGTTAGAGACTATCATCTGCTCTCAAATCTGACGGCAGTTCTTCTTTGCCGTTCTTAGCATTACTGCCGACGGAACAGCATCGAAGGATGGTACCAAGGGATTTGAGACCCTTCTCGGAAATGGAAAACCGGATCGGATGAAGCAGAGGAGGGCTTCGTGTCCTCGGCCTGAGAAGGGGCCCAGATTCCAACTGACTGTTCTCCAGGTATGGAGTGTTCTTTTCAGTTTGAAATCAGAGAGAGCAACTTGTTGGGGAAGGCGGGTTAGAATGTTGAAGCTTCTCGAGTTCTTGAGAGGCAACGGACCAGCTCCAGCTCAGTGTTGCAGGCCTGGGGCTCGGGTCCTTGCCTCAGTTTCTCCCCTGAAACTTAGGAGCAAAAAGTTTCAAAACCATCCAGTTTAATTTCTGTTATGATGATGATGCTTCTAATGAAGCACAACCACCAGTGACCACAGAAAAGATCCAAAGCTTGCGGGCTGCGAGCAAGAAAGGGCCGCAAGTGTGACTATGGAGTTCAGAAAGCCAAGTGCCATGTCAGCCAACCTGGCGCCCTCTCTACTGTCTCATCTTAAGCATTCATCTTGTTTGCATCTTTATCAGCGCCCACTTCCCCCTAACCTCCCTGCCCCAATAACAGGCCTTCCTTGGCACCATGCTGGCAGCTCCAGGCCAGCGCCTCTCTGCCAGAGGATGGGAGCACATTTCATTCTCAGGCTGCTCCCTGCTTTGATCAGACTGCCCCACTCCAGATAGCTCCTGCCTCGATGCCTGGGCCCAGCGCTTCCTCCCTCTGAGGCCTAGTTGCCTCATTTAGGAAACCCGTTTGTCAAATGGCTCCTTTTCCAGATCTGATCGATTCCCTGTAGGTCTTGGATGTCAGATTTAGACATCAGAAATAACTTAGCAGTACTGGGCAAGAATTAGAAAAGAGCCAAATGGACTAGATCAGCTGACCCAGTCCAGGAGCCAGGGTACCCGTGCCAGCCATGGTAAGGGCACCTTAGCTGATGTGGGCCTGCAGGATATCAGGAAGCCAGCATCCTGCAGTAATTCTCTTAGAAGTCTTGATGTAGTGTTTCCTACTTTCCAGTGGAGTCTTGGGGATGAACCTGGCCTCTGCTTAATCAATCATGAAGAAAAGGGATCTGGACTAGGCTTGGATTGGAGCTTTAAAGTGTCGGGCTGATGACAGTGATCTTGCAGACTGGATCCTCTTCTGCAGTCCTGGATCTGGGCCCCGGGACTTGCAAGTGGCCTTAAGTCATCAATCTCACCTTTGAATTTCTTTTGTCCCTTCTCGAAAGAAGAACCCGATGATTTCTCTTTCTTAGGTTTCAACATTTGGAGACAACATGGTGGAGTGTCAGCTGGAGACTCACAATAACAAGATGGTCACTTTCAAGTTTGATGTGGATGGAGATGCTCCCGAGGACATCGCCACCTACATGGTAGGTTCTCCTTTAGGATCCTGGCTCCATGCTCGGGCTCAGGGAGTCCCAGAGAAGTGGGAGCCTCCCTGATCAGGGTTGGGGTGGGATGTAAACCCGGTACTTCCTGATGCCAGTTAACTGTTCCCAAAAAGTGCTGCTGTGAGTATTGTGGTGGAAATGGAGACTTTCTTCTTCAACAGTGACCTTCCTGGCATAGAAGCCTAGTAGGGCAATCTGCAGGTCAGAGGGCGTGAACATTTCGGTCCCTTGATTTGCACAGTTCCAAATTGGCTTGCCAGAATAGTTGTTCCGATCCATGGTTCCCCTCCCGCAAGGCACCAGGGTGCCCGTCTTCATGCAGCCCCTTTGGCGCTGCTCATTTCCATCCTTTGTCATCTTAATATGACACATGATTCCGAGCAGATGGCAGAGGAGTGTCTCTAGTCAGTTTGCACATTGCACTTAGATTTCTTCAGAGGCTGAAATTTTAACTGACCTTTCATTCCCCTGCAGCACCTAGAACCCATTGTCACTGAGGAAAGGCCCAGTACATATTTGTTGATCTTAACTGGAATGTGGCTGTGTGGCCCACCCCAACCCCCTGCTCACCCCAGTAATTTGTCAAAACCTTCGTTGGCCCTTTAAATTCCTTGTTAATTACTCAACACTGTCCAGAAAGGAGGCGAAGTTCTGTGGTGTTCCTTCTGTTTGTTTCCTTTGAATTGGACTCAGGCTCTCTGCTAACCGGAATGGCCACGGTTCCTCATTTGTCCAGTCCGATTTCTCTGCCCCCTCAGGGGATTGTAAGCACTTTATGTGTCTTCTCTGTGCTTTTCTGGGAGCTATTCTCCTCCTGGGCTGGCTCTGATCTCTTTCCAGATTGATTAATACATTAGTCTCCCCCACCCAGTCTACAATGCAGGCAAAACTGCTTCTTTGTGTTCCTCTGCCGATGTGACCTCCGTGGCCTGCCTCCATGCCTCCATGCCGTCTGGGCTTGCTTTCCCCTCAGAAGGCTCTCCCTCTTCTCTTCTGCCTTTTGGAAGCCCAGCCTCCTTTCAGGCTTCAGCTTAGGTGCCCTTTCCATAGGAGACCTCCTGTGGCTTCCTTTAGTCACTCAGTGTGTCTCATATGTACTTTCTTTTTTATTATTATTATAGCTTTTCATTTACAAGATATATGCATGGGTCATTTTATAGCATTGACAATTGCCAAACCTTTTGTTCCAACTTTTCCCCTCCTTCCCCACCCCTCCCCCAGATGGCAGGTTGACCCATACATCTTAAATATGTTAAAGTATAAGTTAAATACAATATAAGTAGACATGTCCAAACCATTATTTTGCTGTACAAAAAGAATCAGACTCTGAAATATTGTACAATTAGCTTGTGAAGGAAATCAAAAGTGTAGGCGGACATACATTGAGGGATTGGGAATTCTATGTATTGGTTCATAGTCATCTCCCAGAGTTCTTTCCCTGGGCGTAGCTGGTTCTCTTCATTATTGAACAAATGGAACTGATTTGGTTGATCACGTTGCTGAGGATGGCCTGGTCCATCAGAAATGATCATCATATAGTATTGTTGTTGAAGTATATAATGATCTCTTGGCCCTGCTCCTTTCACTCAGCATGAGTTCATGTGAGTCTCTCCAGGCCTTTCTGAAATCCTCCTGCTTGTCATTTCTTATAGAACAATAATATTCCATAACATTCATATACCACAATTTATTCAGCCATTCTCCAACTGATGGGCATCCACTCAGTTTCCAGTTTCTGGCCACTACAAAGAGGGCTGCCCCAAATATTTTTGCAAGTAATTTCTGATGAGCCAGTTTGTTGTGGGCCCCTACTAGCCCATCAGTCCTGAAGCTCGAGACCCATTTTCTTCATCAGATTATTTTTTCTCTCAAGTTTGGTGACCGAGAGATGTCTCCACACCAGCCTCTTCCATCTTGCACGACTGTTTTTTCCTTTGACGGGGGATATGGGGCACTTTGTCACAGGGGCCCTGGTGGAGTGAAGTCTTGTTTTCTCACAGCCCCAGGAGTCATGGCAGAATCCAAAGGAGAGTGGGCGTGCTTTTTTCGTCTCTAGCTGTGCTGGGACCCATCCCCGTGGTTCGTGGCCGAGCTCGGGCCGCGTTCTTTGTCGGGCCCAACGTAAGGAGAGAACCCCGTTCTTGAATGAGAACTTGTTTCTTGGCAGGTTGAAGATAACTTTGTGCTCGAGTGTGAGAAGCGGAGATTTGTGGAAGAACTGCAGGTGGTTGTGTGCCAGGCCCAGGAGATCCTTCGAACTCACTCTGGTGGGGAGTTGGCTTCATCAGACTCCAGCAGCTATCAAGTAAGAGCAGTGGGGGACGCTCACATGTGCGTGTGGCTGAGCCCAAGGGTATCGTGTGGCGATGGGAGTGCGTCTGTGAAGTGTGAGCATGTCATGTGCATCTGGGACTGTGGACACGTGAACGAGTGTGCATGTGGAGGTGTGTGAGCGTGTGGGGGGCACGTGGGCATGCTCTTCACAAAGGTCTCACTCCGTTTCTCCTTTTGTCGTTCAGACGGGAGCAGCTGAACAAGCACAGATGAATCCTTTGCCCAGCCAGCAAGGCTGCTGTGAGTACCTAGCGTCTGTTCACCTTTTGGCACGCTTTTGCCCCGGTTCCCAAAAAAGGGGTTTGATGGGAAGGGAGCCCAATTGGTAGCGAAACTTTCCCAGGATTTATTTCCAAAGCACAAGCATAGGGACTGCTAGGAACACACTAGTCTGGCTGTGCATCCCCAACTGGTCTTCCCTCCGGGAGCTCCAAGCACACACACACTTGGCAATGGGCAGACGAGAGAGGTTGTGAGTGGATGTGGCACTTCTGTGGTGACTGGCTGGCGCTTCTCTGTGAATCGCCTTTCTTTGCTTAGGCTCCTTCCAACAGTGGTGGGTCTTTGGCTCCATCCTTTCCCGTTGAAACTGGAACGTCATTAACTTGGGGGATTGCAAACTGCAACATGGGGGATTCCTTGGCTGTCTTGCTTGGTTTCTTGCATTTTGCTGCCTGCTTTGTGGGACCAGTGGGCTCTGCTTTTATGTGGTAGGGCACCTCCATTGTGTGGGTGAGTCGTGCCCGGGGAGCATTGATTGCTGTGACTAATCTGAAGTGTACAGAGAGATTTTAAAGGAAAGTGTGGTCCCGCTGAAAACCCCCGAAGAGTCTGGCCCGCCTCTGAACACTGCAGTGGGGACTTTTGTTCTTCTAGCACATTTTCAGCTGACGAGAGGCACCTCCATGGTGGGCGTGGCAGACATCTTGACAGTCCAGCGACTGTGTCCAACTGCTCCGACAATCAGTGCTTTTAGGCGGTCGCCTTAGCCCCCAAGCTCACAAAACTTCCCCATGAATTTAATGTGTTTGTGTCATTTTTTCTGCAGCTGACTCTGCTCCTCAGTCCTCCCCAGTTGGTCGCTGGAGGTTCTGTATCAATCAGACCACACGCAATCGGGAGCCCCTGAGCCTTCCTGAGTCACAGCTCCTTGCTGGTAAGCTTTCGTTCTCTAGCTGGCATTCTCCACCAGTCTTTTGAGTTTTTCCTGGCCCCCGCATCCTCTTGTTAGGACTCGGTGCTAGGCCCTGGTGTTGAGAAGAGGCAGAGAAACAAAACCAAGCACTGGAAGCAGTTCCCATTGGGGCTCATGATCCTTCAGGTTTAGCTTTTGGGTCAAATCTGCTTAGAGAAGTGGGCCTTGGATCTGTACCCCATTTTTTCATTGCAAGAGATTGGGGCTCATGATCCTTCAGGTTTAGCTTCTGGGTCAAATCTGCATAGACAAGTGGGTCTTGGATCTGTACCCCATTTTTTTTATCGCGAGAGGTTTTTTCACAGTGATCAGCATGAGGGCAAAACTCTCAGGCCCCCCGCCTTCTTTCTCTGCCCTGGCTGGAAATCATTACCCCTCTGGGGGTCAAAGTTCCAAAATGAGCTTCTCGGCACCGACATGGGCTGGACACCAGGTGCCGTCTGACACAACAGACTTTTAGTAAGCACCTTCTGAATACAAGATACTGTTCTGGATCCTGTGGAAACCAGGAGAAAGTAAAACAGAGTCTCCGTCTTCTAGAATCTCCGGGCTAATGCAGAGCCAAGAGGGAACCGGGAGAGCCTGGTGGGGGGTAGAAGGGCCTGTTTGCAGGAGGTGCATCTTGAAGGAAGCCAGCAAGTATGGTAGGGGAGCAAAAATATTCTAGGCATGGGAGAGAGCCTGAGAAAATCCCAGGAGCTAGAAGAGGTAGGGTCTTGCTCATGGAATAGCCAGGAGGCTGGTGACCCTGGATAGAAGTGTCAGATTGGGGAGAAGTAAGGTATGACCGGAAAGGGAAGAGGGGGCAAGCTCCAGAGGCCATTTCGTATTTGCTCCTGGGGGCCATAGGGAGCCACAGAAGCTCACTTGAGGAGGGAAGTGACATGGTCAGTCCTGTGTTTTGAAGGCCGGCTAGAGAAATGTCCCAAGTGTGGGGAGAGACCGGAGGCAGGCAGAGACTCCGCTGTCGGGACTTCTGGTCAAGAAGACTGCTGGAATGGAGGCGCAGACCGTTTGGGGTCAGAGTTGGGGTCAGAAGCATTTGGGGCAGGCAGAGACTCCGCTGTCGGGACTTCTGGTCAAGAAGACTGCTGGAATGGAGGCGCAGACCGTTTGGGGGTCAGAGTTGGGGTCAGAAGCATTTGGGGTTACAGCAAAAGCCTGAAATTCACCTCGGACCAAATGCAGATGAAAAACCCTTCTGAGAAACTACAGGAAGTAGTCGGGCAGCAGATGAAGTCGGGAAGGTTTGAGTTCAAGTCTCCCGGTAGAGGTGAACCGTGTGAACCACGGCAGGCCACTTAACTCCTCTCAGCAGCCTCAGTTTCCCCATCTAGAAAAGGAGAATGATAGCAGTGCCTCCTCTTACAAGTGATTGTTGGGTAGCTCGAATGAGTCAGCCTGTAAAGGGCTTCAGGTGCTGGGTCAATGCACACTAGTCAGCCAGTGGGTCAGTGATCCCTTCCTCCCCAGAACTGCAGGTGTAGTCATCCAGGAGGAGCTAAAGCTGGAGAGAAGAGGGAATCCGAGACGGAGCTGGGCGTTTATTGCAAATCGAGAGACCCCAAAAGGGGCCAACTACAAGCTGGCACCAAGGGAAAGAAAGGGGTTTTCCACAAGGACTCTGTGAATACCTAAAAGAAAGGAAGCGAGAGAGGAAAAGGGAAGCGAAACAAACTGATGGAAAGCTCTGGAAGAAAGAATTGGAAGGAGAACAAATAGTTTAGAGGAGAATGTGGTCAACCGCCCCCCACCAAATCACAAAGTCCCCGAAAATTAGAAAGAGCAAAGAGAAAGCAGCAACTTCATGAGGTAACCAGGCAAAAGATGGAGAGAACGTGCAAAGGCTCTGCCGTCGAAAGTAACTGCAAAAGGTTCAAGGGTTCTAGAGGGAAAATGAAAATGGTTTGGATTCCCTAAAAACCATAATTCAAAAGAAAGGCCGGACCCTCTATTGCTTTTTTGTAATGATGGCTTTTTATTTTCAAAATCCATGCAAAGATAGTTTCAACATTCACTCCTGCAAAACCTTGTGTCTCGATTTTTCTCTCTCCTTCCTGCCCCTAGACAGCAAGTGATCCATTTTACGTTAAACGTGCTGTTCTTCTGTACATATTTCCCAAATTATCATGCTGCTCAAGAAAAATCAGATCTGAAAGGAAAAAAAGGGAGAAAGGAAAAAAAAGCAAGCAAACAACAACAAAAAGAGTGCAAATGCCACGTTGTGGTCCACAGTGGGTTCCCACAGTCTCTCCCTGGGTGTCGATGGCTCTCTCCATCACAAGATCATTGGAACTGGCTTGAATCATCTCATTGGTGAAGAGAGCCACGTCCATCACAATTGATGACTGTACAAACTTGCTGTTGCTGTGCACAATGATCTCCTGGTCCTCCTCATTTCACTCAGCATCAGTTCCTGTGAGTCTCTCCAGGCCTCTCTGAAATCATCCCGCCGGTCATTTCTTACAGAACGATGATTCCCCATAACATTCCTAACTTATCCAGCCGTTCCCCAGCTGATGGTCATTCACTCAGTTTCCAGTTTCTTGCCAGCACAAAAAGGGCTGCCACAAACATTTGTGCACGTGGGCGTCCTTTTCCCTCTTTAACGAACTCTTTGGGCTATGGGCCCAGGAGACACCATGCTGGGTCAAAGGGTTTGCACAGTTTGATAGCCCTTTGGGCACAGATCCAGATTGCTCTCCAGAATGGTGGGCTCAGTTCACCGTTCCCCCGTCGATGTGTTAGTGTCCTGGTTTTCCCACATTCCCTCCAACATTCATCTTTATCTTTTCCTGAGAGGTATGTAGTGGTACCTCAGTTGTTTTAATTTACATTTCTCTGATCAATAGTGATTTAGGGCATTTTTTCATATGACT
This sequence comes from Sarcophilus harrisii, assembly GCF_902635505.1. Lineage (NCBI taxonomy): Eukaryota > Metazoa > Chordata > Mammalia > Dasyuromorphia > Dasyuridae > Sarcophilus > Sarcophilus harrisii. The sequence goes on along the minus strand of NC_045432.1, from coordinate 82,761,457 downwards.
AGAAATAGCTTTAATTTCTTCATCTGGAAATTGTTAATTTTAACCATTTTTCAGAGAATGGGTTGTATTCTTATAAATTTGAGTCAATTCTGCACATAATTTGCAAATGAGGCCTTGATCAGAGCACTTGGATGTAAAAATGTTTTTCCAAGTTTGCTACTTTCCTTTTAATCTTGGCTACATTGATTTTGTTTGTACAGATCCTTTTTAATTTGATATAATCAAAATGTTTCATTGTAGATTTCATACTGTTCTCTAGTTCTTCTTTGGCTTTCCTTCTCTACAGATCTGAGGCAGATTGTCCCTTGTTTCCCTAGTTCGCCCTCCTAGTTCACTCTTTATGTCTAAATCATGAACCCATTTTGACCTTATCATTGTATGAGGTGTTAGGTGTTGTGGAACTTCTATTTCCAAATAAATAAAAAGTATCCAGGTCTGTTTTTAAGATCCTCAGTACCAAGGAACTACAGGCAGCATCCCCGTAGCCCTGGCAGCTTGGGCTGGAAACCAGTATCGTGTGCCAACAAGATATCTTGGCCAATGATATCCCAAAGGCAAAAAGTAGTCCTTACGACAGCTTACAGCTAAGAAGAGCTTTTCCTGCCAAGCTGAGTTATCATGAGGTGAGGGGAGATGGAGCTTGAAAGGAAGAGAACTTCCAGTGTTCCTGCTGAAAAGCCCAGAGCTGAGGAGGAAGAAACTGAAGCTCACGTGAAGCAGGAGTCCGAAGAAAGTCAGGGACCCCCCACAGCCAGAGTCTAGAGAGAGGGAAGCTCACAGCAGGAGTTCGGAGAAATCCAGGGAAGCTCACAGCCGGAATCTAGAGAAAGTCAGGGAAGCTCACAGAAGGGAGCGGGCGATGAGACTGGGCTAATGCTACCGGGGCAGAAAGAAACGGGTTCCCTTCAGACCTCAGATCTCTCCAAAGACCCCCGAGACAGCGTGATGAGGGAATTGCAGGTGACAAGGAGTGATGGGGAGAGGAGCAGGAAGGGAGGCTAAGAAGACAAAGACCCTCTTGGCAAGGCCTGAGGAAGAGCAAGCTGGAGGCACTTGGCAGCTCTCTCGGCTGCTGTGCATGAAAAGAATGGTCTGGTTCTGAGACCTGTAGGAAGAGATGGGGCGGCAGAGGAAGTTCATTCTTCTCTGGAACGGACTGAGGAGGGCCGGACGGTTGGATGCAGAAAGATACCAAACTCATTGCGGGGGATACCTTCACCTGAAGCGCACCCTAAAAGACCAAGGGAAAAGCCAGGCTCCGGAAACCAGAGCGCAGCCCAGGAGGCCACGGTGCCCTCAGAAAAACCGACGGAGCCGATTCCAGAGACACCTGGCAAGAGGTGCAGGGAGTGGACCAAGTGAAGGGAGCAGAACCAAGGGAAGCCTTCCCGCCAGGCTGGCCACACGCTAACGCCCACCACTCTGAAAGATCGAAAGCCTCTGGACAGTGAGATGTTTCCAGAAGACTGATGATGAATCGGGTCCCCTGCCTTTTGCCAAAGAAGTGTGATGGGGTTAGGGCAGAAAGATACTTTTTGTGTGTGGTGCAGTTTGCTTGGTTCTGTTTATTTGTCGCAACAGATTTTCCCCCATGTTTTGTTTTATTTTGTTTTCGTATGACAGGGGTGGGATATAAAGGGAGGCCTTTAAAAACAAAAAAGAGGGTCACAGAAAGCATTTTACAAAAGAAACAGAAGAGAAGGACGAGCTGGACAGTTTCAAAAGTAATGTACAGAATTTATTATTTATTAAAAATTTTTTGGTATAAATGGAGATTCATTGTGTAACATAAAACCTTATTTCTCTTGTGTTCTGTTATGTGTGTGGAAGTGTTCCCCTGCGTGTCTGTATGTGTGTGTGTGTGTTGAAAATGGGAAAAAAACCAACAACAATGATTTCTCCTGTTCATTTGATAAAGGTTTTATTCTCTTCCTAACTGAGTCAAATAATTCCCTTTTCTTCTTGTTTTCTGGTATGAGTACTGACACATTTCGGGGTTTCTGATCCAGGCTTAGGATCGTTGTGGTAGGCTTGGAGAGAGCTCGTCTTTTTGAGCACTGTTTTCTTTGTTAATTTTCTCTATCGTTTTTTGAAGGGAAACCCCATGTCATAGTGTAATACTGAGTTTATCAAGCAGCGGTCTTCTTAGTTACCTCCTGTTTCTGAATCTCTTCGATCTTTTTTTTTTTCCTTATTTTTTTCTTCAAACCTTCGAAATCCCTGATCCGGATGAACTAGTTCCTTTACATATTCCTCTTCAGCTTTTTTTGCTGTCTGCTCCTCAGGGCTGGTTGTCACTCAAAGGACCCGAGTCGCAAGCTTTGGCCATTTTTCCTTTTTTCCTGGTTGGTGAGGCTGGCTTCTGTGGCCACATTGGAAGCTTCTGAAATTTCTTCTTTGGGCTTTCAGACCTGAAAAACTGTTCTTTCTCTCTACTCCCAGCCTAATTGTGGCCAGAAATGAATGGGCGCAGACTTCCTGGTCGTTTTAAAGACTAAAATTGCTTTTGCTAAAGTAACTAGTGCAAAGCACCCACATCCTTCATCCTTCTCATACAGTTAGCAAGGGAGACATTCTGTTGGGCTCAGAAGGCCGCTTTACTTGGCGATGTGGACGTTGCCTTCATTCATGGGATGCCTTTTGATCACACTACACTAAACTGTTGTAAGAACTCGTGCCTGGGAAGATGAGAGAGGGTTCTCCATAGGGTCTCGACGGTAACTTTTTGAGTTCAGATGGGAGGTTTGGGTTTTTCCGCTTTGCCCGTCTCCCTGGCCGGAGCCCCTTATGACAAAGAAGGTTTGTATCAGATACGGCACAGGTTGAAGTCTTCACCAAACTCCTGCCTTAACCTTTTTTTCTTTCGCTTTAGATTTGGGAAACACTAGCAACAAAGAACTCTCCTCACAGGATATGCTCACTGTGGCAGCTAACGTGCCCCAGGAAGAGCTTTTGGCATCCACACCAGAATCCAAGGATTTAGTAGACGGTAAGACTGCTGAGCACGCTGGTCCTGAAGCCGCCCGGCTAGGCCCTCTTCGGCAGGTGGATGAGACCGAGGCGCCAGCGGCCCATTATGCCGGGACCCCACGTGGCCCTGCTGCTTCGGGACATCCCGCTCGGATTGAGTTTGCGGAGCCCAGCCGCCAAGCCTCTGGTCTGTGTCCACCCGCGTATTTGGGGCACCGGGCCGAGGACCGCCCAGCCTTAGGTGTTTCCCATCCTGGAGAGGCAACCACACTCCCCGAGAGGCTGGTCCCACTGCGGGGCCGTGCGTCTGAGCCGAACCCTCAGTCCTCCACGGTGACCGTGAGCACTGAGGCTGCCTCTGCCCCTCCCTCGGACATCCTTGCTCAGAGCCCAGGCCTTGATCCAGCCCCTCTTCATTCCTCCTCAGTGCCCGAGGGAGATGGTGAAAGACCTCCAAAATTAGAATTTGTTGACAACCGCATTAAGACCTTGGATGAAAAATTAAGGAACTTGCTGTATCAAGAGCACGGCACCGCTGGCCTGTACTCCGAGAGTCAGAGAGACACCCCAAACGCAGAGTCTCCATTTTCCTCTTCCTCCTCGGCTGAGGAGGCGATCTGTGGGCCTGGGCCGGAACTTTTGGGCGCAGGGTACCACAGAAGCCGAGGCAGCCTCGCACAGCGGACCGCCGTGCAGCAGGCCAGCTCGGACTTTCCATCTCTCTCTGCCGTGGCTCAGCCCTCTAGCGCGGCTGTTGTGTTCAAAAGGGAGCCAGCCAGTGTGTCCGCTTCTGTAGCCATCGAGTTGGATTCACATGTAAGTACAATCTCTCATCCTCCCCTACCCTCTTCTCCACTTCTCTTTCCTCAGAGGGCAAAGTGGGCCAGCCCAAAGGAGGCGGGAGCCCACGCTTGGCGTAGACACGCTCCCTGCTCTGACCGAAAAACCCTTTGCTTGACCCTCAGGTCAACTCAGCTGGTTGTTAAGCAACGGGCAGCCATTGTGCCCGCCCTAGGGTGGGCCTTGTGCTCCCCTCACTCCTTTGTAGGACATAATCAGGTAGCTGAGGCGGGGCCGGGCAGAGGAGGCCTAAAAGCCGTCCAGTGAACTGAGTAGACCTGGGCTAGGGACAGAAGGAGATGGAGGGGCAGACACACCACCATGCTTTTTGAGATCGAAAGGGTCCTCAAGCCATCTTGTCCATCCTGAGAGTAGCACTTCCCAAGATCCCTCGGGTACAAAAGGATACGTAGCAGAGACTGGAGAAACTTCCAGGCTGGTTGATAGGCCACAGAACTATCAGGGCCTAGGTGCCAAACACACGTGGTGGCTCAGGATTTGTTAGCACTCACGGGCAGGAAATCCCCAACTTAGTGTCTGACAACCCTGAAGCCAGAGATGCTTTGGCTGTGCTTAGTGTGTGCCCTTCTGAGACATCTGATGAGGGCTCACGGGGCTGGTGAGTTCCCCCAGAACCAGGTCATCTTTCTCTTCAGCTCCCTGTTGCACTCCTTAGGACTGAGACATGTGAGTAACTCTTTTAAAAGGGCCTTTTTCAAAAGGGAGCAGAAAGCCCTCAGGCAGACTGTTGGTTTGGGGGGATGGTGGTGTTAGTACCAGATTGGGGTGCCAGTGGCTCCCATTCTTTGGAAGGAGATTCAGAGTAACTCTCTTAAAAGGGCCTCTTTTCTTCTCTTTTCTTTTGCCTGAGGCAGTTGGGGTTAGGTGACTTGCCAAAGCTTTCACAGCCAGGAAGTGTTAAGTGTCTGTCTGAGACCAGATTTGAGCTCAGGTCCTCTACCCACTCCACCTAGCTGTGCCCTTAAAAGGGCCTTTTCCAAAAGGAAGCAGAAAGCCCTCAGGCAGGCTGTTGGTTTTGGGACGGTGGTATTGGTGCCAGATTGGGGTGCCAGTGGCTCCCATTCTTTGGAAGGAAATTCAGAGTAACGCTCTTAAAATTCATGCTCTTAAGGGATTCAAGTGATTCTTCAATCTCTCCTTGGTTTTATGAATCAATTGTTTTTCATATTAGCCTACATTTTCATTTTTTTCAATCTTTTGCTTTTTTCTGATGTTTATTTTTCAACAGTCATTGTTATGTGTCCTATGTTCTCAGTGATTTCTTATTGTTTGGCCTATCGTAGTTTTCACAACCTTTTAGTAAGTCATAATACTTTTTCTTCTTAGCTTTTTAGACTGTTTCCTCCAGAATTTTATTTCATTTTTTAAAAATCTCTTGCAATATTTCTTGTAGGTATAAAGGGCCTTTTTTTTTTTCCTTTTCTCTTTTTGCCGAGGCAGTTGGGATTAAGTGACCTGCCAAAGGTCACACAGCTAGGAAGTGTTAAGTGTGTGGGGCCACATTTGAACTCAGGTCCTCCTGACTTCAGGGCTGGTGCTCTCTCCACTGGGCCATCTAGCTGCCCCTAAAAGGGCCTTTTTCAAAAGGGAGCAGAAAGCCTTCAGGCAGGCTGTTGGTTTTGGGGGATGGTAGTATTGGTGTCAGATTGGGGTGCCAGTGGTTCCCATTCTTTGGAAGGAGATTCAGAGGTAGCCTGTAGACAGAAGCCCAGTGAACTCAAAGGGCACCCACACTTGGGGAACCCCCTCGGGGTCAGATGGACCACTCCAAAGCTAGCCCTCCTTAAAGGAATGTGTCTCACTGGCTTTCTGGACGGCCTAGGGGAAGAGAGCAGGACTCGGGTCTGTTCTTTCCCGTGAGCTTTGAGGGGATGTTCTGCTTCCATGTCAGCCTCTGCCTGATACCTCCCTGTCCCTGGCCAGGGAGCATTGCTTGCTGGCTGGGATCGAGGCTCTGGTTCAAACACTGCCTGAAGCTTTCTGGGTAGGAGAGCCTGAACTGGCCTTTAGACCTTTCAGGAGCCACGTAAGTGGTGCTTAGATTTTCAGTAATCTTTCAGAACAGAACTCTAGCTCTTCCCAGATTGTATGGCCCCTCGGGGATCCCCAATCATAGGTCCTTGGGGTGGAAGGGAAGAAGGCAGGCAGGAAGGATGGACGGTTGGGCAGATGGAGGGATTTCTACGGCACCTACCAGGCGTCAGGTCTCTCGTGAAACCCTCGGCAGATGATCTTTACTGATCTTTCCTTGCTCTTCTCTCCTTTAGGAGCCGATGCCTCATGCTTCCCTTCCAGGGGATGCAGCTTCGATGTCGAGTGACAGCGGCAGCGGCAGTAGCAGCGGCAGCAGCGGTAGCGGCAGCCGTAGCGGCAGCCGTAGCGGCAGCGGCAGCAGCAGCAGCAGCAGCAGCAGCAGCAGCGGCAGCGGTAGCGGCAGCGGCAGTGGCAGCAGTGGTACTTTCCATCCACACGTAACAGGTGGGTATCTTGACCTAAGCTTTATTTGTCCTAGTCTCAAAAGCCCTGTTAGCAAGAAATCTTAAACTTAAACTTACCAATTGAGAAGCTGGGTTCACAGGCGACCTCAGTCACCTGGCTCTGGTGAGAGATCCAAAGCCCGTCAGAAAAGCATGTTTACGGTCAGGGCCATAGGCTCACTGACATCCCCTTTTCTTTCCCTCAGGGATTTTGGTTTTCGTAAACAAGTGCTAGCCCCTTTGGCCCTGACCCCACGTTTACAACATGTTCCACAAATGCCAGTGTCACCGTCATTTGCTTTCTGTAACCAAATCCTTCCCGTTCTTCATTTCACTTCATTGTTTCGCACTCTTACACCGACACCTTGTAAACTCTGTAGGCCCAGTGGAAGTTTCTTTCTTTGGGGAAGGGGGATCTGATAAACACTTGAAATCTTGATAACCGCTGTTCTTGTTTGCAGCTGAGCCAGAATTAAGATCCAGAGCCGCTTCCACCTCGCTGCCTCCCACAGCCGAACCCGCTCTTAACAACTGCGTGGCATCTGGCTCTTTCCAGCGAGGCCGCTTCCAGGTCAGTATCTCTCCTTAATTCTCCGTTCACTTGTTTGGGGGAGGCAGGGATGGAGTGTGGGACGTGGACTTGAAATTTCCTTTTGGCCATGACGCACTGGGCACCAGGTAGCATTGCGTCTCCTGAGTGGCTTCTCTTCCATGCGTGCTTGTTAAAGTAGCAGGTTTTCCCTTTCTCTGGCTTGGGGCCCTTCTTGTAGGTGGCCCTGCCAGAACAGAATGAATGCTCTGGGCCTGATTTATGGGGAGGAGGGTCAATGGTTGAGGTTCTTTTTATCAGCAGTTGGGATTCTTTTTGTCAGCAGTTGGGGTTCTTTTTATCAGCGTTTGGGGTTTTATCAGCAATTGGGGTCCTCTTCATCAGCCTTTGGGGTTCTTTTGGAGGCCTTTATATCAGCCTTTGGGGGCCTTTTTATTAGCCTTTGGGGGGCCTTTTTATTAGTCTTTGGGGTTCTTTTGGGGGCCTTTTATCAGTTTTCAGGGAGCCTTTATCAACCTTTGGGGGCCTTTTTTATCAGTCTTTGGGGTCCTTTATCAGCCTTCAGCTTCCCTCAGACAAGCTAGTGGTTTGCAGATTGCCCCTGAGGACGTTCTCTGTGCCATTCTTTTTGTGCCTCAGGTGATCACTGTACCTTATCAACAGGTGAAAAAAGTTGATTTTTGTGAACAAGACCACGCATCTACAACCAAACAACTCCTGAGCGCCCCCAGCAAAGCTGCTGCCAAAGAGGACTGGCTTTCATCACCAGACCTCAGTTCCTGCCTTGAACCTTGCCGCGATGACCCAGCTTTGAAAGAAGGGGAACACCTTTTACCTGCCGGCCCGTGTGACAATGATGCAACCTCCATGACTCCAGAGAAAGATACTTCTGCTACAGAAAGTAGTATACAATCAGGACCTGAGCTATGGCTAAAGGATAGACCAATGGTTGCAATTTGGACACACCCGAGTTCCGAGAGCGAATCTTCCACACCTCTTGGCCCTTCAGAAGAGCTGGGCAGGAATCCCGTTGAAGAAAGAAGCTGTTGCTTACCAATCCAAGAAGAACCATCCTTCATTCAGTCTCAGAGCGCACTCTTCTATTCTCCATCATCCCCGATGAGTAGCGATAATGAGTCTGAAATTGAAGATGAAGACCTAAAAATGGAACTCCAGAAATTACGGGAAAAGTAAGTTAATGGTTTTGTCATCTCAGATACTTGGCTTTATTTGGGCTCCAGAAGCCAAAAGCAGGTAGAATTGACACGAACCCCAAGAAGGCACCAAAAAGTCCAGAATGTACTTGAGGAGAGGAGTAGCTTGGAGTGGCGAAAGCTGACTTTCTGCTTTTCGATTCAAAGTCTTCTAATGCCTTGTTTGTGTTTGCCGATAATCCACTAAGAAATCCCTGTTTTCTTTGGAAGTTTAAGTAAAATCTGTTCTGTGACTTAGAAGGCCCCCCCGCCCCCCACCCCGGGTTTTCCCAGAAGGCGCACACACACAGCCTGTTCAACCCGCCAGCCGCTCTCCAATTTAGTGACAGCCTTTTTAAATGGCGGCACCTAGAATGGCGGGCCTCCTTCCTTCCGGAAGCCGTGCCTGCCTTAATGCAGTCCTAGATCCCGCATCACACCTCCATCCATCCCCACACCCAGATCCTTTGAGCGAGGCCCCCAAACCTGGCCTGCTGTACGCGTGCTTCCTTGCCCATGCATGGGCATACCTCAGACTTGATGTTGTTCTCTTTTGGCTCTTCAGACACATCCAAGAGGTGGTGAGCCTTCAAGCTCAACAAAACCGAGAACTCCAGGAGCTTTACAGTCGTCTCCGATCCATCAAAGACAGCAAGTCAGAATCCTCTGACCTGCCGCTGCAGCCTGCATCTCCTCGACGTCCAAGATCTTTCAAGAGTAAACTACGAAGTCGCCCTCAATCCTTGACACACGTGGACAATGGTATTGTTGCTACAGGTAAACTTTGGGCATCGTCTGGTTAAAAAAAGGGGGGGTATCTGAAGAGCCTCCCCACAGCCTATGTGACAAGAAATAGAAATGGCCTTGAAACGTTTTTTTAAAGAGGAACCGAGCCCAACAGTTTCTGAGTTTTCCTTGGGGGGGACTTAATTAGGTGGTGGGATGGAAACTCAGTGTCCACACTCATGCCCGATTGTGGACAAAGGCAGCCCATTTAGACTGGAAGAAATTGTCTTGTTGCCTGCCTGTCCCAAGTAGCCACTGAAGAAGGGCCCGCACGTCAGTCCATGCCTGGGGTTGGCTCTGGACCTCTCCCCAGCTGGCCACACTCTGGGACACTCCTTAACCCAGTCTGGGCTGAAAGACCATTTACACTGATCAGAACCTCCCGGCATTCAGGTGACAGCCACGTCTGAGGGCTGTCGCTTCATAGACTTGTCTTCGTATTGGCATAACGGGGTGGGGGGGGGCGTGTTGGGATGAAAGAGTCAGCATTTATTAAGTGCCTTCTGTGTGCCAGGCTCTGCTATGGGCTGGCCGTGGAGACAGAGAAAACCAAAGGCTAATGGATTGATTCTGGGGAGGAAGCCCAGGAGGGCTTGAGTAGTGCCTCTCGTCAAATGGAATGTTTCCCCGGGGGGTCAGCCAATGCCGTGGGTGCCAAGGGTCTCTTGTAATGGGTACTCCTGAGTCCCGCAGCACCCCCCCCTTACCCCTCTTCCCTTCTTTATTGCAGACCCGATGTGCATGGTGAACAGCACGACATCTTGCCAACAGTCGCCGGCCAGCAAGAAAGGCATGTTCACTGACGACCTACACAAGCTGGTGGACGACTGGACGAAGGAAACTGTGGGGAGTGCTCTCATCAAACCGAGCCTCAACCAACTCAAGCAGAATCAACAAAGATTGGAAACAGACAACTGGAACAAAACTCACGAGGTGAGGGGGCAGGGGCAGCCCGGGATGGGGCTGGTGGGGCTTCTCGCACAATCTGGGCACTCGGCAGCCCTCGAGAAGGGGTTTCCTCTCCGGGAGGAGAGCTGGGGAGGGACGCCCGTGGGGAGGGTTGGCTTTGGGGAGCGGGGATGGACGACGGCCGAGAAAGCGAGCGCAGTTTGTCACTGCCGCTCTCCTCCTTAGAACCCGTCGTCCACGGTGGCCTACACATCAGCCTGGATCTCATCTCTCTCTCAAATCCGCGGCCCCGTCCCAGCAGCCTTGCCTCAAGGAATCTCGCTGCCATCCTTCCCCGGAGCCCTGCCTTCTTACGGAGTGCCCCACGCCTGCCAATACAACACCGTGGGCACCGCTGGGTATCCGGTGCAGTGGGTGGGAATTTCAGGAACAACTCCACAGCCTGTAGTGCTCCCCGGCCAATCGGTGAGCCCTTTCCAACCCGGGCTGAATTTGCCAAACTTTCCACCGTCTCCCGTGCAAAACTCAGCCCCAGGCCCCCCCGGGCCCAAGTGAATCCACTGGTCAGGAAGGTTCCCCCCCCCTCCTGCTGTGGTGCACTCGTCATTCCGTAGACACGGTCACTTTGTACAGCGGGTACTCCAGCCCCTCGTCCCACTTTGCCACCTGACGTCTTGTAAAACACCGGTCAGGATGCTTCGGGAAGCTCACCCTCTGCACCCCCATTCCCGGGATACCCGGCCGGCCGTGGAGAGTCGTTCTTCACACACCACCACCTCGCCTCCCGGCTGCTTTCCTCCTCCTTCACCACCATTCGGCCCAATGAGCCTCGGTCATAAATCTCGCATCCCGCTCGGGACAATCGGCACGAAGTGGGAACCCGGTCACGTGTTCTCAACGGTCCGGCCCATCGACCACCTTCATGTGTTGCCATGTTGAATTTTAGACCAAGGCTCATCACCCCAAGCCAGCGGGGACAGCTTCCCGTGACCACCTTCGGGGCATAAACAGAAGGAACCATCTGGCTGGTGCCCCGCCCCGGCACGCTCCCTTTGAACTGCGCCCCTCTCCTCGTCATCTCGGGTGCAAGAACCAACCAGCATTGTGCATATAGGGGTCGGGAGGCAGGGTGTGTGACCAACAACTGGGACAGTTCTTTATACTACTCAGTGTTCTGTGATCTCCTTGATTCCTCTGTGCCGCAGGCAGCTGACGAGTGTGTTTGACTGTGGGTGCCCTCAGAGAGTTCCTTGGGACTCTGGGGGAAAAGGGCTGGAAGGTTCTAGCCCCTCGTGTGCGTTTCTGTCCCTGGTAGCAAACGTACTTAGGCCAACCCAGCTTTGGAACCTAGGCAACTTCTCCAGGGGGTTGAGCTGTGACCTCTTTTTCTTTAAGTGAGAAAGTCAGGGAGGGGGTGGGAGAGGGGACAGCAGGGGAAGGGAGGAGTGGAAGGGGGGCGGAGAAGCTTGGTTGGAAACGCCCCAGAAAGAAGGGCTTTGGGCATTGGCCAGAGTCAGAGCCGACGTGTCATCTGCTGTTTGAGGAAAGCAGCCCCGCTTCCTCTTCTGTTCCTGAAATTCCCCACGAGACCCCCTTGGAGCCTCCCTGGACTTGGCCTCTGGAACCAAAAGAGCCTCAATTGCAAGGCTCAGCCTTCCAGACACCTAGAGGTACTTGAACTCTTTCCCATTGACTTGAAAGGTTCGGGACCTTTCTCTGTGTCTTCAGGTCCCTTTGAGGTCCCTTTGCCTAATCTTCCCGATCCTTCCCCCCGGTCACCGGTTTTGACCTCTCACAGATGAGGTTCAAAGAACGTGTCCCAAGGCTTAGCCATCACCACAGCCAATGAGATGACTTTTACTTGGTCTCCCCCTAAAGAGAACCCGGGCCCCCCCCCAACTTTCCTCACCCATGTCATGTAACAACTCATTAGAATTCAGCACAGAGGAGGGCGGGGGTCATGACACCAACTCTAACCCACCACAGCAGACATAGCTTGAATGCTTGCGGCATCTTTTCCCGTGTCCCTCACATTTTCCAATCCCTGAAAATCTCATTGACTCAAAGGCGGCGTACCCTGCACGCCAGTACATATAAATGCCCCCAGTGATAAAGCTGTCAAGAATTAGGGCTCGTCTTTTGACCGGGAAGACTTCCTCTGAACCATTTTCTTTTCACGGATGACCCCGTCGCTTGTGAAGGGGCCTGGGTTTTGCCCGGAGACACCAACAACCCCAAGGAAGGACGGCGCGGCTGCCGACGCTCTCATTGCTCCCGTGAGACGCCCCCTCTGGCCCGCCGAGAGTGTCCCCCCTCGTTTGCCTGCAGACTTTTGGCAGTGCCTTGTGATAATCCCAATCTTTTCAGGTTTTTACTGGAAAGGAGATTTGTTTGAAGCTGATGGCGAATGTCCTGCTGCATCCATGGGGAGCGCAGCAGCCAGGGAGAACTTGATAGAGCTGCAGAGCTGGATCTGTCTTGATATCTCTCTCTAAATGTGGACCTAGAACAGTGAGTCCGGGACAAGTTGAAGACAAATGTTGTGTCCGGCACTGTTGGAAGCCCTTTCCGTTTTTCCATTCCTTCAGAGACTAGGCACTTTGTACAGACCGGCTAGTTTTCTACTCGAGGATTTTGCATCATTTCGTAATTTTGCTAAAGGAGATAACAGTGCTATTCTCACCTTTTCTGAGGAATGGGAAACGCCCCATCCGTCCCCCCTCATCCCACACCCCCAAATTCACTCTGACTCAAACCGATCAAAGAAACGTCCTCGGTGAGAGCCTGCTCTAGCGGGAGGCCCCGGCCCATCTGTTTCCAAACTTTGCATCTCCCCAGCCCCGACACATCTGAAAATCTTCACCAGGATACCCTCTCGGGAGTAGACACGTGCTCCCCAGTGTGAGCCTGCTTCACGGTACCTTGTCTTCGTAGCCACGTGGCCAAGTTCCTTGGATCAGTGAAGCATCTTGAATTGGAGACGCCTGGGAGGAGGATGGTCGGCTGTCTCGAGCCAAGGACGCAGTGTTTCCAAGGATTTCCTGTTACATGACCAATGGTCGTTCTGGGTTTTATTTGGGGTTGGTTTTGGTTTTTTTTTTTTTTTTTTTTACCCCTTCCTTGCAATTTTCTACCAAGCATGACTTCTAATGATTTGACTGCAAAAAAAAAAAAAAAAAAAAAAAAAAAATGTGAAAGTTGAAAAGGCACTTTTTCTGCTGTGATTTTTAGATTGAGTGTGGCTGGAGATGTATCATTTTTGTAACTCCAGATTTGGTTCTAGTCCAGTTACTTTTCTTTATCTACCTCGTTTTCAGTGCTGTTTGAGGTGCACAAGTTGACGCTGTTGCCTGTGAACTTTTATTTGGGGGTGGGGGGATGCTTGAACTTCAGTATTTCTTTCAGCCCGGTGGATCCTCTCATCCCAAACTCGACTGTGAGCACGGGAGGGCATGGGGACAGTCCCCGCTCCCCACGCCCGCCCCTTCACATGAAGCTTTGATCGAAATAAGCTTTGGGGATCTGGGGAGACGCGCTCTGGAGGGAAGGAAGCTTGACTCATGGTGGTTGATCCCACAGATGGGAAATGAGAAATTAGTTCTCGGGAGAATGTTGCGAGTTAGACAATCCCACGCCTCCCCTCCACCGTAGCACGCCTAGCTTTTCATGCGACAGGAGGACGTTGGCAAGGCGAGCCCGCGCTGGCCTGATGTCCGCCCCATCGCCAAACACCAAAGCTTACAGGGCCGTCGCAATCGCTCTTTGCTGTGTCTGGGCGCTTCCAGACGATCTGGTTGCGGTCGATTTCCGATTTCATTTGGGAAAACCCAGGAAGCGATTGCCCGGAACTCTGTTTTCAGTGTTTCTTTAGCCACCTCGCTAGATGGACGTTTCAGAAGTACGACCGAAAGTTTTCTCTCTCCTCTCAAGCTTGCCGTTTGTCTGGAGGGAGGCAGAGCCTTCGGGGGCAGAGAGGGCCTGGGCTCTTTTTCCATAATGGTCTTCCATTATTTTGATTGCCTTTTGCCCCCCCTCCCTTATTCAGTAGCTGAGCTCTCTGGAGGGAACGAGCCTACCACCATTGGCATGTGCACAGCCCCGGGTCAGCATTGGGAGAAGGGTGAGCCGGCCGGTCCTGACATGAAGCTAGGAACAGGAAGGAGATGGCCTTGAACCCCAAATCTAGACCCTTGACAGAGAAGGGGGCCTTAGGGTCTGGGAGGTGCTCCGGTGGCCTTTGTGATGAGTAGGAGCCATTGGGCAGGCAGAGTGGGCAGTGGGTGCGCGGCCTGGCGCCCCTTCCACCCATCCCCCCAGTGTACAAGGAATAAGCTAGGTTTTGAGGGAAAGCCAAAGGAGAGAGTGGAGAAGGGGACCCCTTGCCCGAGGGGTGCCCCCCAGCCTTGTGAGCCTTTCTCAGCCGAAGCCATGGGCCCTACTGAATGAAGGTGCCTTTTTTCTTTGTAGGGGCTCCTTAGGCGCGCCTGTGGGGACCCCCTGACGGGTTGGGGGGCTTTTTCCCCCCGGGGAAACTTTCCTGGCCTCAGGGGGTGGGCGACCCCTCCCACCCGAGCCAGGGTCAGGGTCTCCCTTCTGGAAAACTGTGACCTTTGTGTTATTTGTACTCGACCATGACAAATGTTTTTCTTTGGGGGGAATTTTTATTTGGAAAAGGAAAATAAAGGTTGTGTTCATGGAGTGGCATTTCTTTTCTCAGAGGGGTCCTGTGGAGGGGAAGGGAAGGAGGGGGGATAGAAGGGGGAGAAAAGGGATAGGGAAGAAAGGAGAGGGAGTGGGAGGGCAAGAGGAGAGAGGAGGGAAGAAAGGAGTGGGAGGGGGGAGAGAAGGAAGAAAGGGAAAGGGGGAAAGAGGAAAGGAGGGGAAGGGAAAGAAAGTAAGGGGGAGGGAAGAGAGGAGGAAGGGGAAGAACAAAAGAGGGCAGCAATAGAAGGGGGGGAGAGGAACTGAAAGGGGGAGGGGAAGGAAAAGAAAGTGGAAGGGAGAGGGGGGAGATGAATAAAAGGAAGGGAAGGGAGAAAGGAGGAATAGAAAGAGGGGAAGGGGAGGGAGGGGGGAAGAAGGAAAAAGGGAAAACAAGAGGGGGAGAAAAAAGGGGGAGGGGAGAGGAACAGAAAGGGGAAGACGGAAGAGAGGGGAAAGGGAGAACAGTAAAGAGGGGGGAAAGAAAGGGGAAGAAGGGAGAGGAGGGGAGGAGGAAAAGAATAGAAAGGGGAGGAATAGAAGGGGGAAAGGAAGGGAAGGGGAAGAAAAGAGAAGGGGGAGAGGAAGGGAAAAGGAAGAAAGGATTGGAAAGGATGGGGGAGAAAAAAGGGGGGAGGAAGGAGGAGTGGGGGGGAAGAAGAGAGAAGGGGGGGAGGAGGGAAGGGAGGGGGAGGAGTTCGGCCACACGTCCTTCCCCGCTTTCCCCCGGTGGCGGCCCTCCTTCCCTCTCGCCGGCTCTGCTGCGTCTCCCAAGCTCGTGCCCACCGCCCCGAGTGGAGGCCGCCCACAGGCCGGGCTGCGCCGCTAGCCCGGTCCCCGCCAGTCCCCTTGGGGTGCCTCGGAGGAGGGCGCCAGCGGACCTCTAGGAAGGAGCGGGCCGGGGCCCGACCGGAGGGGGCGTGGCGCAGCAGCGGGCGGGGCCGGAGGCTGGCATCCCGGAGTCCCGCCTTTCCGGACACCGCCCCCTCGCGCGGGCCTTCCGCCTCGGGTCCCGGGGGTAGCCACCGGCTGCTGCGCGGGCGCTGTTCCGCTTCCCCTGCGGCTACCCGGTCGTTCGTGGCCCGTGGAACGGGCCCCGCGCCAACCGAGGTCCCGCTTGAGCTTCCCGTCGTATTTCCGAGCGGCTGCCCGAGTCGGGCCGGGTTGCCGGGCAGGGCGCTTGTCGTGCGTGGGCCACGTGGGCAACCGGCCCACGCTGCCACCCGCCCGCCCCAGCCATTGCAGGCGCTCGGCGCCCCCGCGCTTCCTGGTCAAGGGGAGTCTGGCCCGGGCTGTCGCCCTCCCCGCTGGCCCGCCGGGGCAAAGCGTGTCCCCCAAGTTGAGAGGGGAGGGAGTAGCCCGGAGGGGGAAGGGAGGCCCAGGACTCAGGCAAAACCAGGCTCCCCCGGGAACTCCAAAGAGGGGATGGAGGTGGGGCCCGGGGCGTCAGGGCGGATACCAGCACCCTAGCTCCAAAGTCGGCCGTCGGAGGTCCTGGGAAGCGCCCGGTGCCAGATTGTGGGCTCCACGAGGGCAGGGTCCTCCTTGGACCCCCTTGACTCTGCCCGGGGCCTGGGCGCGACAAACGCTTGGTGACCAGTGGGGCTGGAATCAGAACCTGCCGTGGGAGGGGAGCAACCCGCTTGGGGTGACACTCCCTGTGGGAGGGAAAGGGGCAAGGGACTCCAAGCGGTGGAATGGAGCCCGTTCTGCAGCTGGGGATCTGGGGTGTGAAGGCCCGGATTAAGACGGCGCCCTCGTGAAGGAAGATGGCCGGGGCAGGGGACTCGGGCAGCAAGTTGGGATGACTGAGTGAGGAGTTGAGAAGCACAGATTTTTGATTGTTTTTAGGTACCTTTAGGTACCTTTGTTTTTTGTTTTGTGTGTTTTTGTTTTTCAAAGCTTTTTATTTTTGAAACCCGTGAATGGATCATTTTCCACTTAAGCCCTCCCCTCGCAAAACCTTGTTCCAAATTGTGTTCCACATTTTCCCTCCCCTAGACAGCAAGTGATCCACTCTATGTCAAAGATGTGCAATTTCTTGAGTGACAGAGATGGTGAATCTGAAGGATGGGGGTGATGACTATTCCCAATAGAGAATAGGAAGGCTCAAAAGGAAGGAGGGGGGAAAATGAAGGAAAATTAAAAAAAATAAAATCAAGAACTCTCTTTGGGGCACGGTGACGTTGAGATGCATCCCTGACATTCAGGTGGAAATGGGCGCCACTTTTGGTAATGGGGCGGCAGACTCTCCGCTGTGTAGACCTGGCAGCCTTGCCAGTGTCCCTTGCCATCTCTGTCAAAATCCCCCATGGACTTCAAAAAGTCAGAGTTCACAGCAGAACCCGTTGCCTTCCCATCAGATACTCTCTCCTTCCTGATCTCTATTTTTCTCTTTTTTAAGGCACCATCACGCTTTCAACTTATAATGAGCCCAGGCCTTAACTTTGCACTCTCTCCCTCCCCATCACTTGCCCATTCTCGCTGCTCTCTCCACATCTGCACGATGACATCAGACTCCTTCCAAAATGACTGACCTGAACAGTGGGCCCTTCTCAGTCTCCCTGCCTCCCATCTGTTCCCTTCCCTCATCCCTCTTCCATACAGCCACCAAATTAATATTCAGAAAAGTGATCTGACTGTGTTCTGCTCCGCTAAAAAATTCACAACTCCTCTAGTTTGTCAAGTCACCGAGCATTTAAAGTGCCCACTACGTGTTTCACCTTCCTGGTGAGTGCCAAGGATCCAAAGAAAAGCACAAGACACTCGTGTTTCTGGGGAACTGGGCTTAAAAGAGGAGACAATCGTGTACGCGACAAGCTCCAGAAAGGACAAAGAAGGAAGGCCCTGAACTTAAGAGGCTTTGGGAAAGGCCTCCTGAAGAAGGGCGGGGGGTTAGCTCCAACTTGAAGGAAGCCAGAGGACAGATGAGCAGGGAAAATGTTCCAGGCCTGGGAGACAGCCAGGGCCAAGATAGGGAGATCCTGGGATAGCCAAGGAGCTGGAGTAACATGGGAAAGAATAACCTAGTTTTGGAGAGGTTCCAAAGAGTTAGGGTTAGGTTGGAAGGAAAATTCAGAGTCCCTGGAATACACAACACACCCACTGACTGATTCTGATTTGATTTGATTTGATTTTTTTTTTTTTTTTTGGCTGAGGCGATTGGGGGAAAGTGACTTGCCCAGGGTCACACAGCTAGGAAGTATTAAATGTCTGAGGTCAAATTTGAACTCAGGTCCTCCTGACTTCAGGGCTGCTGCTCTATCCACTGTGCCACCTAGCAACCCCTTGATTTGATTTTTACTTGATTTTTCATTTTTAGTCCCAAATCTTTTCCCTCCCTTCACTCCTCCCCTTCCCGCTGAGAAGAAGGCAGGTAATAAGATACCCATTACACATACAAAGCCATGCAAAACATCTCTGCATTACTCTTGGGAGAAGGTTTAGGGGAGGAGAGCAAGAAAAGAAGGAAAGAGACGGAAAAAGTCTGCTTCAATCTGCATTCAGCGTATAGCAGTTCTGGGGGTGGGTAGTGCAGTGGAAAAGCAGGCTTAAGAGAGAAAAATTGCCAAGAGATCTGACTCTGTTCTCTACAGAAGGGGCTTTCTCATCCCCAAGCAGCTGCAGGGACCTGGTGGGTCTGAAGATCCTGCTGGAGATGGCTAGTGAGACAAGGGTTATCTCCTCCCAGGAGAGTTAACCCTTCCACCGCTGGTTGGGATGAGCCAGACTCTGCTGAGCCCCCAGACCTAGAAACATTTAGCTCTCCCCAAACTCCTTACCGCTGGCTGAGTGGGCCCAAAGCAGCTTGTTTGGCTGCCCACGCAGGAACTAACAAAGGCCCTGCCCAGGCCAGCCCACTTAGCTTTTGTCATCATGAGTCTGCTGGTATCCTTTGGATCACAGCCCTGCTGAGAATAGCTGGAGGTGACCATTGCACCACCTTGCAGTACCTGCTTGGGCAAGGTTTATTCAGCAGCACAGGGGAGGGGGGACTTTCCAGATTTTTCTGCAGTTTTGATTTTTAAAAAAGAATCTGCAGCAGCAGAAGAAAGACAACCTGACTCTGCATGAGCTGAGGCTCCAAAGCCCACGGAAGGGTGCCGGGGAGGGCTTTCGTTCCAGCCATCTCGGATGAAACTTAGCAGACGCACGCTTGGCTTGGAGAGGACCCGCGCTTGGGTGGGAGAGGGTGCCTGCTTGGCTCGGATGGGCCCATGATAACTGACCCCAGGGAGCAGACGGAGCATCTTCCGTTTCTCTGCTAAGGACACACTGACCTCTGCGCTAGAAACAAGCTCCTTTGATGAATGATGGTCAGCTGGCCTGCCTAGATGAACTCTGAACCTCAGAGAAAGCCCAGAGGGCTGAGCCTGCTGAGGCCCCAGCAGTGACATGTGCTAGGAGACTGAAGAAGAGCCAACAGGGAAGAAGAGAGTGCAAGCTATTGGCCGGGGAACTTGACTTCCATTTCTGGGGTCTGTTCACTGAGGAGATCGGCTCATCATCCTATCCCTGGAGAGGTGGGGCCCCGGGGTCACCAAAGCCCAGTTGTTAATGGTTCGGTGGCTCAGGAGAGATTTCCAGTTCTGCCTCTTGGGCCGTCAGATGTTCTTCTTGGTGATTTGGATAAAGGTATCTAGGGTCTGTTCATCCAGTAGAGTTGGGATCCACTGGGATCCGCTAGGCCAGAGCACTGAGCAGAACCTCCTGGGCTAAAATGCACTTGGACTTGGGATAAATGGGAAGTCTTGCACTTGAGCCCAACAATCAACCTCCCAAGTATTAGGTGGGACAGACCTGAACAGGCAGCATTTGTTTTTTGTTTTGTTTTGTTTACCAACTAATCCAGCCTGTACTTTATTTTTTTTCTTCATAATCATAACTTTTATTGACAGAGCCCATGCCTGGGTAATTTTTTACAACATGATCCCTTGCACTCACTTCTTCCCAGGTTATTTTTCCCTTCTTTCTAAATCTGATTTTTCTTGTGCAGCAAAAGAACTATATAAAAACATATGCATACATTGTATTTAACATATACTTTAATATATTTAACATGTATTGGTCAACCTGCCATCTGGGGGAGAGGGTGGGGAGGAGGGGAAAAATTGGAACAAAAGGTTTTGCAAATGTCAATGCTGAAAAATTACTCGTGCATTTGTTTTGTCAATAAAAAGCTATAATTAAAAAACTAGAATAAATGGGATCAAAGAGCTTGAGTGGATGGTGAGCTCGCTCCAAGTCAGCCCCTCAAAACACATTGGTTTTAGGCCGTGAGAAGAGTTTTCTGGAATAAGGAGGCAGAGCACTACTTTTCTCTGTGTTCCTCAGTTTCAAGTGGGGAATGAAGGCTCCATCCAGAGGAGGAGGAAGTCTTCAATCATGGGAGGACTCGTGGACCCCATTTAACAGATTGAGTTTGGAGGAGGAAAGCCTCAGAGGGCGCTGCTCAGTACAAAGGGGCTGGAAGGGGGCTCCCGGTATGCCCAGGGTGAGTCTGGGGGGAGGGTTTTGAGCTGGGTGACCTCCCTGAATCTGTAGAGTCCAAACCCGTGGGAGTTCGAGTTGGAGGGTAGAGGGAGAGAAAAAAAAAAAAGCAGAAAGCTGGAGGCGGGGGTGGGGGTGGGGGAGGATTTTACAGTCAGTATTCTGATAAAAGCATCATTTTTCGAATATATAAAGAATTGATTCAAATTTATCAGGATACAAGCCACTCCTCAATACACGGTCCAAGGATACAGATGATTTTCAAACAACTTAAAACTGTTGTTTCTAGTCATGAAAAAATGCTCTAAATGCTGCATCAGAGAAATGCAAATGGAGACAACTCTGAAGTCCCACCGCCCGCCCCTCAGATTGGCTGAGGTAACAAGAGAAGAGAATATCGCATGTTGGTGGGGAGGTGAGAAAGTTGGGATGCTGAGGCATTGTCAGACTCAGGGGCTTCCTCCCAAAGGCTTCCAAGGGGGGCCGTCCGCCGGTAACAGGTCACTCTGCTCCAGGACCCCCTCGTTCCGGCATGCTGCCGTGTAGGGATGCATTCTCACCTCCCTCTCCCAGGCCCTCCTGAGTCATTCAGAGACCAGTTCCTGGCAACGTGCCCTGACATAACCAGAAAGCTGGAACGGAGCAAATAAGTTTCTTATGCAGCCCACATCGGTGTGGCCAATTGGGGAGAGTGGGAAGTGCCCACTCCCTCATAAGCTCCAGCTGAGGATGGCCTTCTTGGAGGTTGGAGCTCAGCCATTGTTTGGTTAATGTTTTGGTTTCTTTTAATTGAAGCGTTTTCTTTTTCAAAACAGTGGACAATTCTTTAACATTAGCCCTTGCAAAACCCTGTCTTCCAATTCCCCCCTTCCCCCATACCCTCCCCTAGATGGCAAGTAGTCCAATATATGTTAAACATGGTAGAAATATATGGTAAATCCAATATATGCATACAGATTTATACAATTGTTGTGGGGCCGTTCAAGAAAAAAAGAGAAGCCAAACAAAAAGCAAACAAACGACAACAAAAAGAGTGAAAATGCTGGGTTGTGAACCACACTCAGTTCCCAGAGACCTCTCTCTGGGTATGGGATTTTTTTCCCCTCTCCTTACTGGCCAGGTCCTGCAATGGGATCACTGGAGCCAAAGGGGTGACCATTTTATGTGCCTTTTCCCACCTAATTCCGAGTTATTTTCCAGATGTGTTGGACCAATTCATATATCCACGCAGAATTTCCTAAGAGGCAGTGTAGACGGAGAACTCTGGAGTTAAGGAAGACCTGGGCTCATGTCTTAGTTCTGACACACCCTAGCTTTGGAACCCCAGGCAATCCCTGGGGGCAGAATCCAAGGTTCTGGTGGGAATGAGGAGGCAATCTCTCATATATGGTTTTTAACTAAATTGTATTTTTTTAAGAAACAAAATGTTTTCCATCCCAGCTCGCATATGGTTTTTAACTAAATTGTATTTTTAAAAAAGAAACAAAATAATGTTTTCCCTCCAAGGGCTCATAAGATGGTTTTTAACTAAATTGTATTTTTAAAAAAGAAATAAAATAATGTTTTCCCTCCTACCCACTTCCTCTCAAGGTGAAAAAGAAAGAAAAACAAACTCCTTGTAACAAATGTGCAGAGACATAGAGAACAAATCCCTCTGTTCTGAGTCCTCTGTCAGGAGTGGGTGGAGAGCTGGCCCAAGGGACCAGTTCTGTGAACTCTTGGATACATGGAGCTGATTGCCTAGGGACCTTTTCTCCCTCTGGCTTGTATATTTCCAGATTGCCTCGGTTGGCTCCCTTTCTTGGTGCTGTTCTCCGTCCATTTTGGAAAAAGTTTGAACCCTTCTCCTCTTTTTTCTTTCCTATTGGAATCCCAGCCCTGACTTTCACCTCTGGTTCCAAACTGGAAAATAAAAGCCAAATCCCCATACCGAGTAAGGGGAGGCAAGGCCACAAAGTCTGCCCGATGGGCACAGCCCCCCCCAACCTCCCACCCCTGTGTGCTCCTTATGTCCTGGACCTTTCTGTCAGGAGAGCTCCTCTGGAGTTAGCATAGATCACCAGAAGGATGAAAAGAGGCCAGAGCATAAGAGATTTACACAAACATGATTTCAATGGACCCTCCCAACAGTCCTGGCATGCTAGAGCCCCATTTTGCCAGCAGGGAAACGGAGGCAGACAAAGGTAAAGGGACTTGCCAGGGTCACGCTGCTAGGTAGTATATGAAGCCAGATTTTAACTGGGCCCCAGGCCCAGTACTTAGCCAAGCTAGCCTATCTCACTGACCTGGCTTTCGATCTTTCAGAGTGGTGGGCGTTAGTTAGCGTGTGGCCAGCCTGGCGGGAAGGCTTCCCTTGGTTCTGCTCCTTCACTTGGTCCCTCCCTGCACCTCTTGCCAGGTCGTCTTGGAATCGGCTCCGTCAGTTTTTCTGAGGGCACCGTGGCCTCCTGAGCTGTGCTCTGGTTTCCGGGGCCTGGCTTTTCCCTTGGTGCCTTAGGGTACGCTTCAGGGGCTTCAGGCAAAGGTACCCCCCCCAACTGAGTTTAGTATCTTTCTGCATCCAACGTCTGTCCCTCCTCAGTCCGTTCCAGAGAAGAATGAACTTCCTCTGCCGCCCCATCTCTTCCTACGGTCTCAGAACCAGACCATTCTTTTCATGCACAGCAGCCAGGAGCTGCCAAGTGCTCAGCTTGCTCTTCCTCAGGCCTTCCAAAGGGGTCTTTGTCTTCTTAGCCTCCCTTCCTGCTCCTCCCCATCACTCCCTTTTACCTCGATTTCCCTGCATGTTCGGGGTCTTTGGAGATCTGGGGTCTGAAGGAACCCTTTCTTTTCTGCCCCCGGTAGCATTAGCCCAGTCTCATTTGGCTCCTTCTGTGAGCTTCCCTGACTTTCATTAGATTCCGGTTGTGAGCTTCTGTGGATTTCTCTGGACTCCAGCTGTGAGCTTCCCTTTCTCTGGACTCCAGCTGTGAGGCTTCCGTGAGCTTCCCTTTCTCTAGACTCCAGCTGTGAGCTTCCCTTGAGCTTCCTTTCTCTGGACTCCGGTGGGGCTTCCTTTCTCTGGACCAGCTGTAGGTTCCCTTAGCTTCTTTTCTTGACTCCCGCTTGAGTTCCCTTTCTTTATTCCAGTGGAGCTTCCCCTTTCTTGATGCCAGCGGGGCTCCCCTTTCTCTGGACTCCAAATGTGAGCTTCCTGGTTTCTCAACTCCAGCTGTGGCTTCCCTTTCTCTGCCCCAGCTGTGAGCTTCCTGGATTTCTCTGGACCCAGCTGTGAGCTTCCCGGATTTTTCTGGACCCCGGGCTTCCCCTGACTTTCTTAGTTCCTTTGAGCTTCTTTTCTCTGGACTCCAGCTGGGGCTTTTTCTCTGGACTCCAGCTGTGGCTTCCTTGAGCCCCTCTGGACCCAAATGTGGCTTTCCCCCCTTTCTTAGACTCCATGGGCTTCCCTTTTCTGGACCCCTGTGGGCCCTCCCTTGGACTCCCTTTTCCAACTTCCCTTGGGCTCCCTTGGCTTCCCCTTTCTCGGACTCCAATGGAGGCCCTTTCTCTGGACCCAGCTGTGGCCCCCTTTCTCTAGACTAAGGGCTTTTGGGCCCCTTTCCTGGACTCCATTGAGCTTTCCCTGGTTTCGGACCCGCTGTAGCTTCCCTTTCTCTGGACCCGCTGGGGCTTCCCCTTGGGCTTCTTTTTAATCCGTTGGGCTTCCCTTTCTCTGGACCCAGCTTGGCCCCTTCTGACCCAGCTGTGGCCCCTTGGGAGCTTCCCTTCTGGACTCCAGCTGTGGGCTTCCCTTGGCTTCCCTTTTCTGACCAAATTTGACCCCTTTCCTTAGTTTTCCTTTTTCTAGACTCCAGCTGTGGCCCCTTTTCTGGACCCATGTGACTTCCTGGATTTTCTGGACTCCAGCTGAGTTCCTTTCTCTTACCCTGTGCCTTCTAGTTCCTTTCCATTTCTCCAGTTGTGGCCCTTTTCTAGACTCCAGCTTGAGCTTTCCCTTTTCTCTGGACCCAGCTGTGAGCCCCTGGTTTTTCTTTTGGGGGAAATTTTTGGACCCCTTTGTGGCTTCCTTTCTCTGACCCAGCTTGAGCTTCCTTTTCTCTGACTCCAGTGTGAGCTTCCCCTTTTCTCTGACCCACGGGCCCCTTGGGAGCCTTTCCCTTTCTCTGACCCCCCCAAGCTTTTGATTCCCTTTCCCTTGGGCTTCCCTTTTCCTGGACTCAAATTGAGCTTCCTTTTTTGAAACTGTGGGCCCCTGTTTTCTAGACTACCCCCGGGGGCCCTGTGGCTTCCCTTTTTCTTGGACTCAGCTGTACCTTTTCCCCCAACTCCACTTTTGGCTTCCTCTGACTCCATGGTTCCCTTTTCTAACTCCAGCTGGGAGCCCTTTCTCTGGTCCAGCTGTGAAACCCCTGGTTCCTTTCCTGGCCCAGCTGTGACTTCCCTGATTTCTGGATCCTTGTGGCTTCCCTTTTCTCTGGACCCACTTGAGCTTCCTTTCTCTGACTAGCTGTGAGCCATTTCCCTAACTACTGTAGCTTCTTTTGGGCTCCGGGCCCCTTGGTTTTCCCTTTCTGACCCAGCTGTGATTCCATTTCTAACCCGCGGGCCCCCTGAAACTTCCCTCTGACCCAGCTGTGGGCTTCCCTTGAGCCCTTTCTGACCGGGCCTTCCCTTTCTGGACCCAGCTAGCCTGACTTCCTTTCTTAACCCAGCTGTGGGCTTCCCTTTCTTGGATCCAGCGTGGCCCTTTCCTTAGCTTTTTCCCCCTTTTCTGGACCCAAATGGGCTTTCCTTGGGCTTCCCTTTCTTGCTCCAGCTGTGGCTTCCTGGTTTTTGGACCCAGCGGGGTTTTTCTGGACTCCGTTCCCCTTGGGCTTCCCTTTCTAGACCCAGCTGTGGCCTCTTTCTCTGGACTCCACGGACTTCCCTAAAGGCCCTCTGGACTCCACTTGGCCTTTCTTAGACTCAGCTGTGAGCTTCCCTTTCCCTTTCTCTGGACCCAGCTTGGGCTTCCTTTCTGGGCTCCACAGCTCCTTTTCTGGACCCGTGGGTTTCCTTGGGCTTCCCTTTCTCAGACTCCAGCTGTAGCTTCCCTTGAGCTTCCTTTCTCTGGACCCAAGGTGGGCTTCCTGGTTTTTGAACCCAGCTGTGGGCTTCCCTGGGTCTCTAGACGCTGAGCCCTGATTTCTAGACCTGTAGCCTTCTCTGGACTCGCTGCTTCCCTTAGCTTCTTTCTCTGACTCAGCTGGGCTTCTCTTCTCTGACTCCAGCTTGAGCTTCTTCTCTAGCTCCAGCTGAGCTTCTTTCTTAACTCAGTAGCCTCTCTCTGACTCGCTGAGCTTGAGCCTTTCTCTAGACTTGTGGCTCGTTTCTGGACTCATGTGAGCTTCTGGTCTCTGGACTCAGCTGTGCCTCTCTGGACTCTGTGACCTTCTGCTTCCCTTTCTCTATGCTCAGTTGTGCTTCTTTCTCAGACTCAGCTGTGCTCTCTCTGGACTCAGCTGTGACTTCTGTTTTCTAACGCCTTCTGTGAGCTTCTCTCTGGACTCCGCTGTGAGGCTTCTTGAGCTCTCTGCTCAGCTTGAGCTCTCTTTCTCTGGACTCCGCTGTGAGCTTCTGTTCTCTGACTCAGCTGTGAGCTCCGCTCCTATTGCTTGAGCTTCCCTCTCTGGACTCGCTGTGGCTTCCCTAGACTCAGCTGTGCTCTCTCTGGACTCAGCTGCTTCTTGCTTCTCTCTGACTCAGCTGTGGGCTTCTGAGCTTCCCTCTGGACTCATGAGCTTCTGGTTTCGACTCAGCTGT
The DNA here is from genome assembly GCF_902635505.1 of Sarcophilus harrisii. Classification (NCBI taxonomy): domain Eukaryota; kingdom Metazoa; phylum Chordata; class Mammalia; order Dasyuromorphia; family Dasyuridae; genus Sarcophilus; species Sarcophilus harrisii. The sequence goes on along the minus strand of NC_045432.1, from coordinate 82,735,718 downwards.
GGGCTTCTGGTTTCTCTGACTCAGCTGTGCTCTTTCTCTGGACTCAAGGACTTCTGGTTTCTCTGACTCACTGTGCCTCTCTGCTCCGCTGTGCTTCCTTAGCTTCCCTTTCTCTAGCTCAGTGTGCTTTCTCTAATAGCTGGAGCTTCCTTTCTCTGACACACGAGCTTCTGTTTTCTAGACCCTCTGTGACTTCCCTTCTCTGGACTCCTGCTGGCTTCTGGCTCTTTCTCAGACTCAGCTGTGAGCTTCTCTTCTCTGGATTCAGCTGTGAGCTTCTGTCTCAGACTCCACTGTGACTTCTTCTGAACTCATGTGAGCTTCTCTTTCTTGATCTGCTGTGACTTCTTGACTTCTTTCTCTGACTCCAGCTGTGAGCTTCTGACTTCTTTTCTGGACTCCATGTGCTCTGGTTCTCTGACTCAGCTGTGAGCTTCCCTGTTTCTCTGACTCAGCTGTGAGCTCCTTTCTGACTCATGTGAGCTTCTGTCTCTGGACTCAGCTGTGCTTCTTCTCTGACTCCAGCTGTGAGCTTCTCTTGATCCGTGTGAGCTTCTGATTCTCTGACTCCAGCTGTGCTTCCTTCTCTGACTCAGTGCTCTGGCCTCTCTGACTCGCTGTGGGCTCCCTTGGGCTTCTTTCTCTACTCCATGCTCTTGAGCTTCTTTCTCTAGACAGTGAGCTTCCTGGATTTCTCTACTTCGTCAGCTGGTCCTGTGAGCTTCCCTTGAGCTTCCCTTTTCTCTAGACTCCAGCTGTGAGCTTCCCTTTCTCTGGACTCCTGCTGTGACCTTCCCTTGAGCTTCCCTTTCTCTAGACTCCAGCTGTGAGCTTCCCTTTCTCTGGACTCCAGCTGTGAGCTTCTCTTTCTCTGGACTCCAGCTGTGAGCGCTTCCCTTGAGATTTTCTAGACGACTTCTGTGAGCTTCCCTTTCTCTGGACTCCAGCTGTGAGCTTCCCTTTCTCTAGACTCCAGCTGTGAGCTTCCCTTTCTCTGGACTCCAGCTGTGAGCTTCCCTTGAGCTTCCCTTTCTCTAGACTCCAGCTGTGAGCTTCCCTTGAGCTTCCCTTTCTCTGGACTCCAAATGTGAGCTTCCCTGGATTTCTCTGGACTCCAGCTGTGAGCTTCCCTGGATTTCTCTAGACTCCAGCTGTGAGCTCCCCTTTCTCTGGACTCCAGCTGTGAGAGCTTCCTTTCTCTGGACTCCAGCTGTGAGTTTCCCTTTCTCTGTACTCCTGCTGTGAGCTTCCCTTGAACTTCCCTTTCTCTAGACTCCAGCTGTGAGCTTCCCTTTCTCTAGACTCAGACTGTGAGCTCCCTTTCTCTGCTCGCTTGAGCTTCTCTTTCTCTGGACTCCAGCTGTGAGCTTCCCTGGATTTCTCTAGACTCCAGCTGTAGGCTTCCTTCTTGACTCCTTGAGCTTCCCCTGGATTTTTCTGGACTCCAGCTGTGAGCTTCCCTTTCTCTAGACTCCAGCTGTGAGCTTCCCTTTCTCTGGACTCCAGCTGTGAGCTTCCCTTTCTCTAGACTCCAGCTGTGAGCTTCCCTTTCTCTGGACTCCAGCTGTGAGCTTCCCTTTCTCTAGACTCCAGCTGTGAGCTTCCCTTTCTCTGGACTCCAGCTGTGAGCTTCCCATTTCTGGCTCTGCTGTGACTTCCCTTCTGGACTCAGCTGGGCTTCACTCTGCTCAGCTGTAGGCCCATGGCTTCCTCTCTAGACTCCAGCTGTGAGCTTCCCTTTCTCTGGACTCCAGCTGTGAGCTTCCCTGGATTTCTCTGGACTCCAGCTGTGAGCTTCCCTGGATTTCTCTGGACTCCAGCTGTGAGCTTCCCTGAGCTTCCCTTTCTCTGGACTCCATGTGGCTTCCTTGAGGCTTCCCTTTCTCTAGACTCAGCTGTGAGCTTCCTGGCTTTCTCTAGACTCCAGCTGTGGCTTCCTGGTTTCTCTGGACTCCAGCTGTGAGCTTCCCCTTTTCTCTGGAGCTCCAGCTGTGAGCTTCCATTTCTCTGGACTCACTGAGCTCGTGAGCTTCCCTTTTCTCTAGGACTCCAGCTGTGAGGCTTTCCTTGACTTCCTTTCTCTAGACTCCAGCTGTAGAGCTCCTTTCTCTTCCACTTGAGCTTCCTTTCTCTGGACTCCAGCTGTGAGCTTCCCTTTTCTGACTCCAGCTTGGGGGCCCCTGGTTTCTGGACCCGCTGGCTTCCTTGGCCCCCTTTCTGGACCCAAATGGGCTTCCTTGGCTTCCTTTTCTGACTCCGCTGTGGCTTCCTGTTTCTCTGGACCCAGCTGTGGCTTCCCCTCTGACTCCTGCGTCCTTCCTTGATTCCCTTTCTTGACCCGCTGTGGTCTTTTCTGACCCCAAAACTTCCCTGGGTTGCTTGGACTCCACGTGGCCCATTTCTGACTCCGCTTGGGCTTGAGCCCTTTCTGGACCCCTGTTTTCCTGGATTTCTGGACTCCAGGTGACTTCCCTTTTTGGACTCCGTGGACCTTTTCCCTTGGCCCCTTTCTTTGACTCCAGCGGGCTTCCTTTCTTGACCCATGTGGCTTCTCTGGACCCAGCTGGAGCCCCTGTTCTCCGCCCCCCGGAAACCCTTGGCTTCCCTTTCTGACTCCACTGACTTCCCCTTTTCTGGACCCAGCCGGGCCCTGGCCCTTTTTCTAGACCAGCTTGCCTTCCCTTTCTCTGACTCCGCTGTAGCCCTTTTTAAGCTCTCCTTTCTCTGGACTCCTGGGGCCTTTTTTTCTGATCCAGTGTGAGCTTCTTGGTTTTCTGGCTCACGGTTCCCTTTCTTGGCTCCAGCTTGAGCCCTTAGGCTTCTTTTCTGGGCTCAGCTGTGACTTCCTTTTCTGGACTCCATGTGAGCTTCCCTATTTTCTGGACTCCAGCTGTGGCCCTATTTCTCTGGACTCCAGTGGATTCCCTATTTCCCTTTCTGACCCAGCTGTAGCTTCCCTTTCTGACTCCGCTGTGACTTCCCTGGCTTCCTTTCTCTGACTCCAGCTGTGGCCCTTTTTCTCGGGACTCAGCTTGGGGCTTCCCTTTTGGAAGCTTGGGCCCCCTCTAATCCCTGTGACCCCTTGGGTTCCCTTTCTCTGGGCTCCAGCTGTGACTTCCCTTGGGGAGCCCTGATTTCCTGACTCCAGCTGTGGGCTTCCCTTTCTCTGACTCCAGCTGTGAGCTTCCCTGGTTCCCTTCTGGGCTCAGCTGTGGCCTATTTCGGCTCCACTTGAAACCCTTTTCTCTGGAACTCCGTGTGGCTTCCCTTTCTCTGGCTCCAGCTGGGCCCCTTTCTCTGAATCAGCTGTGGGCTTCCCTCCTGGTCCACGTACCCCTGGTTTCTTGGACTTTTCTCTGGTTCCCTTTCTCTGGATAGCTGTGGGGCTTCCCTTTCTTGGACTCCAGCGGATTCCCTTTCTGGCTCCAGCTCTGGCTTTGGGAACTTCCTTTTTTTAGACTCCAATTGACCTTCCCTTTCTCTGGACTCCAGCTGTGAGCCTCCCTGATTTTCAGTGACTCTACCTGTGAGCTTCCCTTTCTCTGGACTCCTGTTGTGAGCTTCATAGTTTCTTCCTCCTCACCTCTGGGCTTTTCAGCAGGAACACTGGAAGTTCTCTTCCTTTCAAGCTCCATCTCCCCTCGCCTCATGATAAGTCAGCTTGGCAGGAAAAGCTCTGCTTAGCCGTAAGGTGTCTAACGACTACTTTTTGCCTTTGGGATATCATTGGCCAAGGTGTCTTGTTGGCACACGATACTGGTTTCCAGCCCAAGCTGCCGGAGCTCTGGGGATGAGGGTTCTTGGGTAGGAAAGCTCCAGATAATATCAGGGAAATTCCTGGGCCCTTCCCGGTTGGAACTACTTCCAGCAGGTGAGGGATGGTCTCTTTCTGGCTTTCATTTGCCCTCTGGCTTAAATAGACCCGGACACTTCTTATTTATTTTGAAATAGAGGGTCCATCGTGGCTCTCTTCAACAATGAGATGATTCAAACCAGTTCTACTTGCTCAGTGATGAAGAGTACCATCTACACTGAAAGAGAGAGCCATGGGAACAGAGGGTGGACCACAACATAGCATTCTCACCCTCTCTGTTTTTATTTGCTTGCATTTTGTTTTCTTTCTCAGTTTTTTTTTTTCCCTTCTTGATTTGATTTTTCTTGTGCAGCAAGAAAACTGTATAACTATGTATACATATATTGGATCTAACATATACTTTAACTTATTTAACATGTATGGGACTACTTGCCATCTGGGGCAGGGGGTGGGGGGAAGAAGGGGAAAAGTTGGAACAAAAATTTTTCAAGGGTCAGTGTTGAAAAAATTAACTATGCATATGTTTTGTAAATAAAAAGTCTTAATAAAAGAAAAAAGAAAAAGAGGGTCCACAACACCTAATACCCCATACAAAGATAAGGTCAAAAAGATTCATGATTTAGACATAAAGGGTGAACTAGGAGGGTGAACTAGGGGAAAAAGGAACAATCTGCCTCAGATCTGTGGAGAAGGAAAGCCAAAGAAGAACTAGAGAACATTATGAAATGTACAATGAAATATTTTGATTATATCAAATTAAAAAGGGTCTGTACAAACAAAATCAATGTAGCCAAGATTAAAAGGAAAGTAGCAAACTCGGAAAAACATTTTTATATCCAAGGGCTCTGATCAAGGCCTCATTTGCAAATTACGTGCAGAATTGACTCAAATTTATAAGAACACAACCCATTTTCTGATACATGGTCAAGGATATGTGTTGAGTGCCAGTTCTGGGGAGTCAGAGGCTTCAGGCCAGCCCTGCTGTTGCCTGTTGCTTGTCCTGAAGCTGAACACTGTGTAAACCCAGGAATGTTGGCTCATCACTCCTCCACTCTGTCTCTCAAGAACCAAATTATCTTTTTGATAACAAGGAAGCTAGGAAACTGCCAGGGAAAAGTTCTCATGAGAAAGTTGCTTGCTATAATTATGTGTAAAGATAGGAAAGCCCTTACCCTCAGCTCAATAAACAGACTTCTTTGCTGAAGTATCCACCTGTCCCACCTTATACTTTCTCCTCAGCGAGACCCTGGAGCTGGTATCAGATATGAACAATTTCCAGATGAAGAAATTAAAGCTATTTCTAGTCATATGAAAAAATGCCCTAAATCACTATTGATCAGAGAAATGTAAATTAAAACAACTGAGGTACCACTCATACCTCTCAGGAAAGATAAAGATGAATGTTGGAGGAATGTGGGAAAACCAGGACACTAACACATCGACAGGGGAACGGTGAACTAGGCCCACCATTCTGGAGAGCAATCTGGATCTGTGCCAAGGGCTATCAAACGTGCAAACCCTTGACCCAGCACGGTGTCTCCTGGCCCATAGCCCAAAGAGTTCGTTAAAGAGGGAAAAGGACGCCCACGTCACAAATGTTTGTGCAGCCCTTTTGTGCTGGCAGAAACTGGAAACTGAGTGAATGACCATCAGCTGGGGAACGGCTGGATAAGTTAGGAATGTTATGGGGGAATCATCGTTCTGTAAGAAATGACCGGCGGATGATTTCGGAGGCCTGGAGAGACTCACAGGAACTGATGCTGAGTGAAATGAGGAGGACCAGGAGATCATTGTGCACAGCAACAGCAAGTTTGTACAGTCATCAATTGTGATGGACGTGGCTCTCTTCACCAATGAGATGATTCAAGCCAGTTCCAATGATCTTGTGATGGAGAGAGCCATCGACACCCAGGGAGAGACTGTGGGAACCCACTGTGGACCACAACGTGGCATTTGCACTCTTTTGTTGTTGTTTGCTTGCTTTTTCCTTTCTCCCTTTTTTTCCTTTCAGATCTGATTTTTCTTGAGCAGCATGATAATTTGGGAAATATGTACAGAAGAACAGCACGTTTAACGTAAAATGGATCACTTGCTGTCTAGGGGCAGGGAAGGGAGAGAGAAAAAATCGAGACACAAGGTTTTGCAGGAGTGAATGTTGAAACTATCTTTGCATGGATTTTGAAAATAAAAAGCCATCATTACAAAAAAGCAATAGAGGGTCCGGCCTTTCTTTTGAATTATGGTTTTTAGGGAATCCAAACCATTTTCATTTTCCCTCTAGAACCCTTGAACCTTTTGCAGTTACTTTCGACGGCAGAGCCTTTGCACGTTCTCTCCATCTTTTGCCTGGTTACCTCATGAAGTTGCTGCTTTCTCTTTGCTCTTTCTAATTTTCGGGGACTTTGTGATTTGGTGGGGGGCGGTTGACCACATTCTCCTCTAAACTATTTGTTCTCCTTCCAATTCTTTCTTCCAGAGCTTTCCATCAGTTTGTTTCGCTTCCCTTTTCCTCTCTCGCTTCCTTTCTTTTAGGTATTCACAGAGTCCTTGTGGAAAACCCCTTTCTTCCCTTGGTGCCAGCTTGTAGTTGGCCCCTTTTAAGTCTCTCGATTTGCAATAAACGCCAGCTCCGTCTCAGGATTCCCTCTTCTCTCAGCTTTAGCTCCTCCTGGATGACTACACCTGCAGTTCTAGGAGGAAGGATCACTGACCCACTGGCTGACTAGTGTGCATTGACCCAGCACCTGAAGCCCTTACAGGCTGACTCATTCGAGCTACCACAATCACTTGTAAGAGGAGGCACTGCTATCATTCTCCTTTTCTAGATGGGGAAACTGAGGCTGCTGAGAGGAGTTAAGTGGCCTGCCGTGGTTCACACGGTTCACCTCTACCGGGAGACTTGAACTCAAACCTTCCCGACTTCATCTGCCGCCCGACTACTTTCTGTAGTTTCTCAGAAGGGTTTTTATTTTTTTTTAATTATAATAACTTTTTATTGACAAAACCCATGCCAGGGTAATTTTTTACAACATTATCCCTTGCACTCACTTCTGTTCCGACTTTTCCCCTCCCTCCCTTCACCCCCTCCCCTAGATGGCAAGCAGTCTTATATATGTTGAATATGTCACAGTATATCCTAGATACAACATATGTGTGCAGAACCGAACAATTCTCTTGTTGCACAGGGAGAATTGGATTCAGAAGGTAAAAATAACTTGGGAAGAAAAACAAAAATGCAAACAGTTTACATTCATTTCCCAGTGTTCTTTCTTTGGGTGTAGCTGCTTCTGTCCATCCTTGATCAACTGAAACTGAATTAGGTCTCTTTGTCAAAGAAATCCACTCCCATCAGATTACATCTTCATACAGTATCGTTGTTGAAGTATATAATTATCTGGTCCTTCTCGTTTCACTCAGCATCAGTTCCTGTCAGTCTCTCCAGGCCTCTCTGAAATCATCCTATTGGGTCATTTTTTACAGAACAATAACATTCCATAATATTCATATACCCCAATTTATTCAGCCATTCTCCAACTGATGGGCGTCCACTCAGTTTCCAGTTTCTGGCCACTACAAACAGGGCTGCCCCAAATATTTTTGCACATATGGGTGCAAAATATATGCAAAATATGTCAGCTCCCTTTCCCTTCTTTAGTATCTCCTTGGGATATAATCCCTGTTTAAAACACTGTGGATCAAAGGTAAGGGAGTTTGATAGCTTTGACATATTCCAAATTGTTCTCCAGAATGGTTGGATCCGCTCACACCTCCACCAACAATGTATCAGTGTCCCTGTTTTCCCACATTCCCTCCAACATTCCTCATTATCTTTCCCTGTCATTCTAGCCAATCTGACAGGTGGATAGTGGTGTTTTTAGAGAGTTTTGCCCTCATGCTGATCACTTTGAAAAAACCTCTCGTGATGAAAAAATGCGGTACAGATCCAAGGCCCACTTGTCTATGCAGATTTGACCCAGAAGTTAAACCTGAAGCATCATGAGCCCCAATGGGAACTGCTTCCAATGGGAACTTGCCAGTTACTTAACCCCAGTTGCCAGAAGAAGAAGAAGAAGAAGAAGAAGAGGAGGAGGAGGAGGAGGAGGAGGAGGAGGAGGAGGAGGAGGAGAAGAAGAAGAAGAAAAAGAAGAAGAAGAAGAAGAAGAAGAAAGAGAAGAAGAGAAGAAGAAGAAGAAGAAGAAGAAGAAGAAGAAGAAGAAGAAGAAGACCATCACCTTTGTTTTCACAGATTTGAACAGATTCCTTATGCAGCTTGGAAATAAAACTTTCATCAGAAAAAGTTGCTGCAAAACTTTTCCCTCTAGGTAGCTATTCGTTTGTTCAAAAGAATTTTTAATCTTTTTTTTTTTTTTTTTTTTTGCTGAGGCAATGGGGGTTAAGTGACTTGCCCAGATCACACAGTTAGGAAGTGTTAAGTGTCTGAGGGCCAGATTTGAACCCAGGTCCTCCTGACTTCAGGGCCGGTGCTCTATCCACTGTGCCACCCAGCTGCCCCCAGTTTTTAATCTTGGCTGACCAAAATTGTTGACTTTTTCTTCTGTAATCCTTGCAATAGTTTCTTTGGTCATGAACCTTCCCCTGTTCATTGATCTGAAAGGTAATTTCTTCCCTTCTCCTTGAATTTCTTTGTGACAGGATCTTTTACACCTTAGACCTCTACCCATTGGGCACTACTGTTGGCATATGGTGTGAGGTTTTATCCTAATCGCTACCAGGCTGCTGTTTGGTCTGCCCATCAGTTTTTGTCAAACCATACACCATTCCCTGGAATTGGGCCCATGGGCCTCAAAACTGCCTCTTTATGTATGCTGTGTGCCCAGTCTGTTTCCTTTCCAGGCTCTCTTGTTTTGGGGTTATTTTTAACCAGTATCAACTCCTTTTGCTGATTTTGTACTTTGTTGAATATTTTGATACTTGTGTCAAAATATTTTGAAGATACCCTGTTTTCCAGAGATAAGGCCCAGCAAGCAGGTTGTGTCCTGGGCTTGACATAACAACAATCCTTTGTACTCAGGATGACATAGCTTTCTGGCAAAACAGATTACTTGGACCAGCACCAGGTGTTCACTGAGCAGTTTAGGTCCCTGTATTTCCCAGAGCCACCCACCACATTTTCTCCATCCTTCTTCCTTGTCACTGACAGCTATCGCACTTCTTTTCCGGTTACTGAACTCTGTGTCCAGAAGGGTGGCCACGACTCCCATAAACTTGAGACAATGATTGTTTTCCTGGGACCCAAGAACACCAGCATTTATCCCAAGAAATGCTAACCAAGAGTGTTGTGTCCTGCTTTCTAGAGCCCCCACACTGGGGTGATTAAAATATCCCTTCCTAGTGGAGAAGTGATGAGGCGGGACTTCCAAGGATGGTGGGAAAATGGAGTCCATTTATTCCAAGGACTTTCCCCTTTTTATAATATAACAAAAACAACACTGGGCATGTGCCAAGTATACTGTGCACGTGGGACCACACAAACAACTTGCTATTGTCTGTAGTTTGCCACCTGGTATCCCTCTTCCTCAATCTCCACACAGGTTGTCACCGCCCCCTGACTCCTCAGGAAGGTCGAGATCCCTTAAGGGAGATGGAGAGCCGAACCAGACTCTGTCAGCAGGTTCCCTCTGGGCTGAAGGCTCTTATACCTCACCCAGAGTTTCCCCGCTGTCTGTGACCCTCTACACTTGAGAACTCTCTCAAGCTCTAGGAATGATTGTGTTGTGGGCCAACCCTTCATCATGCAGAGGAATGTCCCCAGCATCAGCAGCATTAAGCCTTTCTTCTTGGGGGGAGTGCCAGTATCATTTTCCTCACTCTGAAATTAATTAAACTTCTATTTGTGTCCTGACTCTCTTATCTCTAGCCTGCTTTGTGCGGCTCCAGCCCACATGTTAGAGGCCCATTCTGGTCTCCTTGACATTTGATACAGTTGGGCCCTCTTCCTTCCCACTTTTTCCTCCCCAATATTTCCCTGGAGATTCTCAACCTTTTGTTCCTGCAGACAAATTTTGTCCTTATTTTTTCTAGCTCTAAAAAGTAATATTTCAGTAGTTTGATAAGTATCCCATTGAATAAATAAATTGAGGAGGTCTTGTCAACTTTCTTATCCTGGCTTGACTTCCCTCTGAGTAACTGATATTTCTGCAACTCTTTAATTCTATTGTCATTTCTGTAAAGACTATTTTGTAGCTGTATTCACATCGTTCCCAGATGTGTTCTGGTGGGTAGACTCCCAAATATCTGTGGCGTTATTTGCAGTAAGAGTGTTCTCCCATCTCTTCCCTCTGGGGTTTGTTGGAAACATAAACGATTTATGGGACTCGGTTCTACATCCTGCCATTTTGCTAAGTGTTTCAGTGGAGTTTTGAGGCAACTCTCAAGTTTTCACAGTGAACTATCATCTTATATTCCAGAAGCGGTTGTCTTATTTCTCCTCTGCCTCTGCATTTCCCTTCCTCCCCACATCACTGTCAAGCTCATGTCTCTAACCTCTGTCTCAGATGGTAGCCAGGATGATGGGCATCCTCACACCCTGATCTCTGTTTTCCATTTGTATCCCCAGGGCTCAGCACACAGTGAGCATTGCCCGATGGACATCTCCAACTGGACATCCCCAGATGTCTTAAATTTGGCATGCTCCAAAGGGAAGCTGGGATCATTCCCAGTCTTCCCAGTGCCTTGGTATCTCTTGGCATTAGACCTAATTCCTCACTCTCCTTCACTTTAGGTAGCCAATCAGGAGGCAGTAAACACTTATTAAATATCTCCTATGTGCCAGGCTCTGTGTTGAGTGGTGGGACACAATACAAAAAAAGAAAGATGATCCCTCCCCTCTAAGAGCTTCTAATCTAACAGGGGAAGACAAAACACAAGAAGTTGAAAAGGGGGTGGGGGAGGAGGAGGAGAGGGGACTTGGTAAAGCAGTCCATCAGAGCAGATGGGAAATCAGAAGCATCTCTCTGAGGGGGGATCCCTCCTTAAGTGGAAGTGTGGCCCCCACCCTCCAACACAGGAACAGAGGGCAGTGATGAAGTGGAATGTCACTTAACAAATCTGGCAATTTTGATCTCCTCCACATCTCTCTCAGCTGAACCCTTTCCTCCACACAGAGCTACACCTTCGCTCAGGTCCCTGGCATCTCAGGCCTAAATAATCGCCAAAGGCTCCAGATTGGGAAGATCTTCTTAAGTATTTCTTCTTGTATGCAGCAAATTGTTGGATTTTGCTTTTCAGGTTCTCTTCCAGCGATTCTTCTAGACTTTTATTCCCTTCTAAACTCGCCCTCCTCAAATATCCTATGGCTCATTCTCTTTCACCCATTTACCTGAAAACCTTGCTTCATGTTTCATTAAAAAAATTGAGACCATTAGCTAAGAGTACCTTTTCGCTCCTATCTCCTGGATGTATTCTGCCTCATCACCTGCTTTATCCCTGTCTCAACATGAAGAGCTGGCCTTTCACCTTGTAAAGGCGTTTAACCTACCTCTGCCTGATGTTCTTCTAACAGATCGCCTCTTCAGTCATTCCCATTCTATCATTGGTTAGTGATTCAATTTCTTCCTGCCTCTCAGCTGCTAACCCCCCATCTTCAAAAACCCTTCTATTGATCTCTCCATCTCTGTTATGTCTCTCTTGCTTCTGGTAGTCAAACTCCTCTGAAGACCATACGGCCAGTGCTTCCATCTCCTTTCTTTTCACTTTCTTCTTAACTGTTTCCACCAAAATTGCTTTTGCCCAACTGCCCACTGAGTTTTTCTTCTGTTCAAATTTTCTGACTTTTTGAAATTAATTTTTCTTTCAAATGAAGATCCGACTTCTCTCTCTCACTTACTGCAAAATCCCGTTACAAGTAGGAAGAGTCAATCAAAACAAACTCCTCAATTGGTCATGTCTCAAATATAAATTGGTTTCAATCTATACTCTGAGTTCAGTATATCTTTCTGGAGGTGGGCGGCGGATTTCCATCACGAGTCCACTAGAACTGTGGTTGGTCTTTGTGTTAATATGAATTCCCAAATCTTTCTAAGTTTTCTGCCTTTACTTTCTGACTTATTCTCCTGGTACTTCTCGCTTCCCTCCATATCAATTCATACACGTATTCCCAGGTTGCTCCGAAATTAGCTTGCTCATCATTTCTTAGAGTGCCATAGTAAGTCCATCATATTCATATACCACAAATGGTTTAGCCATTTCCCAGTGGGTGCCTAGCCTCTCACTTTTTAATTCTTTGGTCCCACAGAAAAAGCTGCTGGAAATACTTTGGTATCCATGAGTCCTTTTTTTTTTCCTTTCTTTGATCTCTTTGGTGTCTGGAACTGGTAGTGGATTACAGCTGAGTCGAGAGGTCTACACAATTGGATAGCTTTTAGAGTCTGGTTCCAAATTGCTTTCCAGAATGGTTGGAACATGGGGTTCACAGCTCCATCAACAATGCATCCGTGTACCTATTGGAGGCCTACTCAGATATCCCTAAAACAGCTCCTCTGACATTTGTCATTTCCTGGATGGCTGTGAGATGAAATCTCAGAGTGGTTCAAACTTACGTGTTCCTAATCAGTAGTGATTTCCAGTATTTTTTCATATAGCTATTTGATCACTAGGATTTCTTTCCCTGAAAACTTTCTGTTCATATACTTTGTCCTTTAATCAGTTGGGGAATGCCAGTTTTCTTAAGAGTCTTTGTTAAATACAGAGTTTCTGTCCCAATAGCTGGGATCATCATGTTTCTTGATTATTAGATTGTTCTTCTCATTTGCTTCTGTCTATGTGTCCCTGAGTTGTTCGAGGAAGCAACTTGTATAATTGTTTTAGTGATTACTACTTTGTAGTATAGTTGGGGATCTGGGCTTCCTTCCCCCTTCCCCTTTTCATTAATTCCCTTATGATTTCTGACCTTTTGTTTCCCAAAAGAATTTTGTTGGGGTCATTTCCTTAACTCTATAAAAAGAATCCTTTGGTAGGTTGGAAATGGTGTTGAATAAGTAAATTAGTTTAGGAAGACTGCCTTTTTTATATTGCCTTATCCTGCCCATGAATAATTGCTATTTCTGCAGTTATTTAGCTCAGTCATCATTTCTACAAAGATTATTTTGTAATTGTGTTCATATAGTTCCTGTTTGTGTCTTGGCAGGTAGACACTCAAATACTTTGTGTTTTTATAGGTTTTTTTTTAATGGAATTTCTATTTCTATCTCTTCCTGTCAGATTTCATTGGCAAAATACATCTGTGCTGATGATTTATGTGGGTTTATTTTATTTCCTGAATCTTTCATTTTTGCTGAAATTGTTTATTGTTTCAATTAGTTTTTTAGTTGATTGGATTCACTAAAGAAAACATCATGTCATCTGCAAAAAACCAACTTTGTTTCCTTTTTCTTAGGCTCATTCCCTTCATTTCTCTTTCTTGTCTTATTGCTAAAGGGCACATTTCTTTTTTTTTTATTAAAGCTTTTTATTGACAAAATATATGCATGATTAATCTTTCAACATTGACCCTTGCAAAACCTTCTGTTCCAATTTCTCCCCTCCTTCCCCTCACCCCCTCCCCTAGATGGCAGGCAGTCTCATACATGTTAAATATGTTCAAGTATATGTTAGATCCAATATATGTAGACATATTTATACAGCTCTCTTGCTGCACAAGAAAAATCAGATCAAGAAGGAAAAAAACTGAGAAAGAAAAGAAAATGCAAGCAAACAATAACAGAAAGAGTGGAAATGCTATGTAGTGGTTCACACTCATTTCCCAGTGTTCTTTCTTTGGGTGTAGCTGCTTCTGTTCATTACAGATCAATTGAAATTGATTTAGATCCTCTCATTGTTGAAACGAGCCAAGTCCGTCAGAATTGATCTTCATGATAGTATTGTTGTTGAAGTGTATAATGATCTCCTGGTTCTGCTCATTTCACTCAGCATCAGTTCCTGTCAGTCTCTCCAGACCTTTCTGAAATCATCCTGCTGGTCATTTCTTACAGAACAATAATATTCCATAATATTCATATACCACAATATACCCAGCCAGTCTCCAATTGATGGGCAGCCACTCAGTTTCCAGTTTCTAGCTGCTACAAAAAGGGCCACCACAAACATTTTGGTACATGTGGGTCCCTTTCTCTCCTTTAAGATTTCTTTGGGATATAAAAAAGGCGCATTTCTAATACCATATTTACTAGAAATTATAATGGACATTCTTGATCTTCCTGGAAAAGCCTCTTTATTCTTATTACAGATAAAGTCAGCTCTTGATTTTAGGTAGATATGACTTCTCATATGAGGGAAAGATGCAGTTATTCTTTTTTCCCCACTTACTAGTACTCCCCCCCACCAATTACACATAAAGATAGGTTTCAACATTCATCTTTTTATTAAAGCGTTTTCTTTACAAAACATATACATGGGTAATTTTTCAACACTGACTCTTGCAAAACCTTCTGTTCCAAATTTTCCCCTCCTTCTTCCCACCTACATGGCAGGTATTCCAATACATGTTAAAATATATATTAAATCCAATCTATGTATTCATATCTATACAGTTATCTTGCTGCACAAGAAAAATTGGATCTAGAAAGAAAAAGAACCTGAGAAAGATAACAAAACTGCAAGCAAACAACAACAGAAAGAGTGAGAGTGCTCTGTTGTGGTCCACACTCAGCTCCCACAGTCCTCTCCCTGGGTGTGGATGGCTCTCTTTATAACCGAACAATTGGAACTGGTTTGAATCATCTCATTGTTGAAGAGAGCCACATCCATCAGAATGGATCATCATATAGACTTGTTTCAACATTAATTTGTGTAAGATTTAGAGTTTCCAGTTTTTCTCCCTCCCTTCCTTCCCTTCCCCCTGCCCAAGGCAGCAAGCAGTCTGAAACAGGTTGAACATTTACAATTATTTTAAACATATTTTTGTATCATGTTGTGAGAAAAAAATCAGAATAAAAGGGAAAAACCAAGGTTGGGGGGGAGAAGTGCAAATAGTGCCTTCAGTCTCCATGGTTTTTTCTCTGGATGCTGTTGGTGGTTTTCATCCCAAGTCTATTGGAATTGTCTTGGATCACTTGCTGAGAAGAGCTAAGTGTGTCATATTGCCCATCATACAGTCTTCTGTGTGCAATGTTCTTCCGGATCTGGTCACTTCACTGGGCATTGGTTCTTCCGTACTCAGCCTACTCATTTTTTATTAAACAATAGGACTCCATTAGATTTGTAAACCTTACCTTATTCAGCCATTCCCCATTGGAAGGGCCTTGTCATTGATCCCTGGCCACCCCAAAAAGAGCTGCTAAAACACTTTTGCACACGTGGATGGCCTCCCCTTTCTAATTGATTTTCTCGTGCTTTTTATACGCAGGAAAGGTGCATCACGCCAAAAGTTTTCACTGCATCATATGATTTGGGTTGTTCTTGCTGCCATGACTGCTCAGTTCTTGTTCTAGCTTTCCTCATATTAAGCCGACCTTGTGTTCCTGGTATAAATCTTTAATGGCTATTGGGAAGAACTGTCCAGTCTTGTTGCTGTGACTCCTGTGCGTTTCCCTTTTTTGTCTTTCCTGTTTATTTGGTGCATTTCTAGGTGGGATGAGATGATGAAGAGGAGCTGGGGTCATATACCTCTCACTTCTTGTTGGAACTTGCTTACCCAATATGATGATGCCGGTCCTCCTCTCTCATCTAAGACCACCCTTTTCTCACCCAGATCACTGTTCCAAGTGTTGTAGTCTAGTGGAACAGTCCCTGGTGGAGATTCAAAGGGTCAAAGACAAATGTTCAGGTAGGTGGCAAAGACCCTTTCAGAGCCTTCATCCTACCCGTTGACACCTGCCCTCACTGCAGAGACTTCAGTGGTCCTATAACAGACAAGGGCCTCCCTACTGGTTTTTTTCTTGAGATTTCCTTGGGTGGGTGGAGGGCTGTTCTTCCTTTCACCTGTTTTTTGTTGTTGGTTGTTCTTTTCCTGTATTTGCTACTGTGATCATTTCAGAGTAATGGTGAAGAACAGGGCCTCTTAGCCTTTTTTTTTTGGCTGAAAGTCTGCTAGTTTGTCTTTTTTAATTAACATTTTTTTCAATGAACTAAAATCCATCTTTCCTCTCTCCCCCATTATCATCTCATCTGCAAAGGAGGGGAGACCAAACCCTTATAACAACTACGCAGTTTGGGGCTATGTCCAAAAATGTATGTCTCAGGCTGTGCTCTGGGTTCTTCTCTTGTCTGTCATCACGAGACCCTGGCTAGATTTGCTCACCAACTGTATTTGCAATCCCATGCTAAGTAGCGTCCCGAGTTCCTCATTCTCCAGCTGGAAAAGTAATTGAACAGTGAGATTATTTGAAGCATTAGCCCACGTTGGACTGGCATAACCCAATTGAGTCCCCCCTCTCCCCTGTCCCTTAACTCTGAACATTGGCTGGGACCACAATTAGATGCAGGAGGTAATCCTGGACTGGGATTTGTTGGCTGTTCCATAGCAGTTGGTCCCAACTGATACAATGGATTTTCTCTTCTTTGTTTACAGATCAAGGAGTCTGTCGAGGAGAAAAGATGAGACAGTATTCCGAAGGAATTCAACTGAATGGCAAGCTGCAGCTTCTGTTGGTCTACCCACAGGGCTCCCTGTGGCTCCCTTGTTCTACCCTCTCCCAGCCTTTACTTCCACATCATCTACTGTGTCCACAAGGACTTGGATTTTTGCAGCGGACATTCTTCCTCCCGACTGTTCCATTTCCTAGGACTGCCATTTTCAAACTTTGCTTCGGAGCATTTAAAGCCCTTTACACCCTGGCTGCTTCTTCCTTTTCCAATGTTACGTGCTTTATGATCCAGTATCATGGCCTCCTGTTTGTTCCTTGAACCCAATCAACATCCCATCTCCAGACTCTGCATTTTCAGTGGCTGTCCCCCCTACCTCATCATCATTTCCTGACTGACTTCCTTCAAATTTGAGATAAAATCCAGCCTTTTGCAAGAAACATTTCCCTATTCCAATCAACCCTGGTGTCTTCCTTCTGGTGATATTTTCTTACATCATTTGTCCATAGTTATTTGCATGTTGCCTCCCTCGTTAGAATATGAACTCCTCTAGGGCAGGTAAGACATTTTCCCCTTGCTTCATATCCTCAGCATTTAGCACAGTGTCTGATTAAGTGTTTAGTAGTAAGGACTTAATTAATGCTGCTTAAATCATTGCCTTCTCCCTATCCAATCCCACAAGGAAAGAAGGTGGAGATTGCTGGGACGGTGGTGGGCCAATGGGCTGGTAGAGGGTGATGCTCCAAATGTCAAGACTTCTTTGGCCTGCGGGTGGTTTCTATTGTGTCAGTGAAAAGGTGTGTATGGAAGCCAAGTCATGGTGGGTACCTCTGAAGGGGATCTTGTTTGGATGGAGGAATGGGGAGCTCCTAGTATGTGAAGTGATTTCCCAAATGCTTCCATTTGTCTTGCTTTTCCTTGCCCCTCCTCACACATGTCCCTGTTCTTTTCATCTGGTTTGACTTGTCTTGGTCAGAGAAGGCAGCTTTTGTGACTCAGCCATGGCCGATCCTGCATCCCTTCCGCCCAGCTCGTACAGGGCCTGTGTCTGCCACCATCAGTGTTGCTGTGCTCAAAGAACTCAGTGAAGTTCAACAAACATTGCTTCCACACCCAGCTATACGTACACAGCTGCCAGCCGCCCAGGAACTAAGCAGTGAGCACGGGAAGTCTGGCCCTTGTGGGATGATATTCTTTGACTAGAGCAAATCTTGAAGCTGGTTATAAAGGCTTTGGAGGGGCTGCAACTTGCTTCAGTGGAGAGTGCCCACAATGGAAGAAGTCAGGGCTTACTATCAAGTGATTCCTTCTGTGCATGGCAGAATGGGATTGCAGCTGCACTCTTTCTGAAGCATCTGCAACTGCAAAGCTAGGGATACGTCTAGTTACTCAAGCCTTTGTGTCTTTCCAGAGTTCTCCAGATGAAATATCGAAGCCCACTGCTAGTCCTCCCAGTTTCAGGTAAACAGTGATCCTGATACCATGGGTGAGGATTCAACACTGTTCCAGTGCACTTTATTCAGAGACAGTTCTAAGTAGCAAGAGAGGCTTCCTCTGAGTATAGAAGCTGGAAACTATAAGTGTCCCCCCAAAATTTCCCTTTCCTGGTTCTAGGATCAAATTAGAGGAAAGCATAAGCATATAAACTGGCCTCCTATTCTGGTTGGTCTCACTTTTTTTTTTTTTTTTTTTTTTGCTGAAGCAATTGGGATTAAGTGACTTGCCCAGCGTCACACGGCTAGGAAGTGTCAAAGGCCAGATTGGAACTCAGATCCTCCTGACTTCAGGTGCTCTATCCATTGCACCATCTAGCTGCCCCTCTGTCACCCTTTTGTTCTGGCCCAAGGTCCTGGGTGTTCACACTTGCTCACTGGAGGATTTCGATACCAGCCTGAATCCTGATCCTGGGTGAGGAGTGAAGGGGCAGAACTCTCAAAGACAGTCAAAACAGGAGTTCCTTTATTCCAAACTCTCTCAGCCTTATATATCCTCATGCCCTTACATAACTGTAGCACACTGCACATGTGGGACCACATAAACAACTTGCTATTTTGTGTAGATGTCTCCTTGCCACTTTAGTATAACTGCTTTAATTACAACACAGGTTGTCCCGCCCCCTGATTTCTCAGGAAGGCTGAAACGCCCTCAGGGGTGATGGGGAGCCAAACGTTAGCAGGATTCCTTTTCTGGACTAAAGGGTCTTAGACCTTGCCCAGGCTTCCCCTCTATCTGTGACCCTCTACACCTGGGTTCAGTTCTGGTGTAAGGTGATTGCAAAACAAGCCTAATTGATTTCCTCTGTGCCCAAGATCATCCCACAAGTGCCGTTAGAGAAGCTCTTCCATTGGCAGTGGCTCCCGTTTAGAGTTTCTTGTCTCTTTTTGACAGGTCTTATCTCCCCAGGAGCTTTCTTCTGCTTATTGGACATGACACACAATTAGGGTTATTCAAAGTAGATTTTCCCAAGCCTGAATCCAGTTTCTCACTTGCTTCAGTTCTGGCTGTTAACTCAGTCAATAAGTAGCAGGTCTGCCAGATAGTCAGATAATTATGTTTTGTCGTGGGGGATTGGAGGCAGGGGCTAGGGGATACTGTCTGGCTAGTTGGTGATGACTCAAACTTGTTTGGAGTTTTTACATTTTTGCCAAAGACACATGGTCCCGGTACTCATCTTAGGGGATTCAAGTGAATCAGATAAGTTTGGGGTAGACACTCTTGCCTCTGATTTGATATATTACTTGCATAATGAAAGGACTGGAGATCTTCTTCAGAGGTAGGTTACAAAAGGATGTATAAAAATTGGACTGTGTGTGTGTGTGTGTGTGTGTCTTGTATTTGTGATTGAGTGCTTTTCTGGGTACATCCAATCTTATATAGAGAAGGCCATGTCTATATACACACACGCCCTTTATCTAGAGCCACAGAGCTCTCCCTTTCCCCACACATATTAGACTTTTAGTCACCATGTTCCCCAGAAAGACTTATGATGCTACAGAATAGTAGGATTTACAAGAAAGTCTTAGTCCATCTCCTATGTCCTTTCTTCCAAGCTATATGGAAAATACTGTTCAATCCCAAAATTGATCTATTAGGTATTTCTCAAGAGAGAAGCTTTCACCCTGCAGCAAGCACCTAGTGCCTGGAGAGCCCTTTGAGAATGGGCATTTCTTGACCAACAGGATGATTTCAGAAAGGCCTAGAGAGACTGACACAAACTGATGCTGAGTGAAATGAGCAGGACCAGGAGATCATTATATACTTCAACAACAATACTATATGATGACCAGTTCTGATGGACCTGGCCATCCTCAGCAACGAGATCAACCAAATCATTTCCAATGGAGCAGGAATGAACTGAACTAGCTACGCCCAGAGAAAGAACTCTGGGAGATGACTAAAAACCATTACATTGAATTCCCAATCCCTATATTTATGTCCACCTGCATTTTGGATTTCCTTCACAAGCTAATTGTACAATTTTTCAGAGTCTGATTCTTTTGTACAGCAAAATAACAGTTTGTCATGTATACTTATTGTGTATCTAATTTATATTTTAATATATTTAACATCTACTGGTCATCCTGCCATCTGGGGGAGGGGGTGGGGGGGTAAGAGGTGAAAAATTGGAACAAGAGGTTTGACAATTGTTAATGCTGTAAAGTTACCCATACATTATAACCAGTAAATAAAAGGCTATTAAATTTAAAGAAAAAAAAGAGAGAGAATGGGCATTTCTTCCCAGAGTTCCAGAGGGAGGAGAGAGGAGGGCTTAAGAATGAGTTAATTGGACAGGGCTAAGCTAAGTGACTGCCTCAAGCTTCTTGATTGATGGGGACCACTGGATCAGCATCAAGGACAAGGAACCAGTTGTTCAGTGACATTGTACCACTTCAATCCTTTCATTAGTCTTGTAGAAAAGATTGATTTTGGCTCCAAGAATTAGAATCTGGGCCCTATGAAGAGGGTTTGGTGGCCGTTCAATTGCCAACCCCTTGGATGATCAGCATCAGGAGAATCTCTTCCCCCATTTGATATGACATCTGTGGGCAGCCTTGTTTTTCTTTCTTTTTTTTTTTAATTAAAGCTTTTTATTTTTTAGAAGAAAAGATAGTTAATTCTGTTTTCTTGAGTCTATCAGTTTTCTCTTTTTTTGTTTTTTTATTAAAGCTTTTTATTTTCAAAACATATACACGGAAAACTTTTCAACATTAAGTCTTGCAAAACTTTGCATCCCAATTGTTCTCCTCCTTCCCCCATCCCCTTCCCTAGATAGCAAGTAATCTAATATATGTTAAACATGGTAAGAAATATGTTAAATGCAATATATACATTCATACTTATACAATTGTGTTGCTGCACAAAAAAATAAATCAAAAAGGAAAAACAATGAGAAAGAAAATAAAATGCAAGCAAACAACCAAGAGTGAAAATGCCATGTTGTGAACCATACTTGGGTTCCCACAGTCCTCTCTCTGGGTCTAGATGACTTTTTTGATCACAAGACTATTGGAACTGGCCTGAATCATTGTTGAAGAGAGTTCCGTCCATCAGAATTGATCATGGTATAATCTGGTTGTTGTCAGGTATGATGCTTTCCTGGTTCTGTTCATTTCCTTCAGTATCAGTTCATATAAGTCCCTCAGAAATCATCTAGCAGCCTTGTTTTTCTAGATGAGCCTCAGCATAATTCTCATGCCTCCAAGATGTAGCTTTTTGACACTTGAGTGATTTCATGCTTTTTTTGAGGCATCCAGTCTCCTGGCTGGTCACCACCTTTCCAGGAAGTAATCTTCTCCTCTAGTATACCATATGACTAGGATCTTCTAAGAAGGCCATGTTTCTTCATCATCACCTGCCCCCCACCCATTCACTGAAAACCCCAACCCTCCTCAGCCCACTATCTCTTTGGTGAGTGCTTGCTTGCTGCTTCTAGCCGTTTGTGCAATGTCACAAAACGTTTCCAACCTCCAACAGGTTGCTTTGCATTCTCAGATTTGTCTTCTCAGTGAAAGTGGTTGAGATTGATAAGAAACCAGGAAGAAATTTCCAGGTGATTCTAAGAGGAAACCCTCATGCACATAGTACACCCGGTATGGAGAAGGCTCTAGGTCACACGGACCCCATTTGCTGCTTTCTTGGCCAACTGCTCTTGCTCCCCTCTCCATCATCCGGAATTCCCTGAGGAATTGGAGTCCCTGCTTCCCTTTATCTTATTCCACCTTGGTTTTTGGATTTTGAAAAATGGGGTACAGATAAAGATCGAGGAACACACACTTGATTGACGACAGTGTTGAGTGTTGACTAGGAAGGGACTCCTTGAGCTGTGAGAAAGCCTTGAAAAGTGGGTTTCAGGGGACTGGCTGTTAGCTGACAAAGGAGGTTTGTTTGTTTTTTTTCCAGTGTAGAGGCAGTGAGGGTTTGGGGGACCTTTGGCTAGCACCAATCATAGTGGACCTTTAAAAACCCTGACCGGTGAAAGATAGGAAAGACAGCTAAGCTGAAGGCTGCGTACTTATTTAGGGAATATCAAATTACTGTCAGGCAGATAGCAGTGACTGTGATATCCAAGGCTCCACAGACCTCTTGGGAAGCTAGTCTCCCGGTCAGCCCAAAAGGACCGCAAGGTCAGCTTCCCTTCCAAAACTCACAGGTGCCCCCTTTCATAACAAAGGTCACCTTCCCATTGTCCAGTAGTGGCTTTTTTCTGGAGGGGGGAGACGAAAGCGGGCTCCCTTGCCTGGTATTCTTTCTATAATCATCAGTCAGCCTGAGAGGCAGACCAAGCCGGCCTCACCATGGGCAGGGCAGTATTTTGCTGTTGTGTGAGCATTTGGGCTAAGCCCTCTTTCGTTACTTTTGCCAGGTTTCCTTTTCGGTTAGGAAGTTCTTTCCCAAGGTGAACCTCGCAAGAGTTTACCCCGCCCCCCACCCTCCTCCGCCCCCAATTGCTCAGCCCTCTATGAGGGTGGCCAGCTCGGTACCCTGATCCCTTCCGAAGGCCCCGGGCACCAGGTTTCCGGTG
Organism: Sarcophilus harrisii; assembly: GCF_902635505.1. Classification (NCBI taxonomy): domain Eukaryota; kingdom Metazoa; phylum Chordata; class Mammalia; order Dasyuromorphia; family Dasyuridae; genus Sarcophilus; species Sarcophilus harrisii. Next base: position 82,713,342 of record NC_045432.1, on the reverse strand, counting down.
GCATTATTTGCCATTCTCATTTCGCCATCTTGGGTGTCTGCTGACTTGATTGGGTTCCTGTGACAAAAGCGCAGGGGCAGGCCCGCGGTATTGGTGACAGCAATTGATGGGGGTTGACTCCTCCGGGCCTGCCCGGCTTTCGTTTTCATTTAACAGAGTTGGGGGCGCGTGGTGACCAACCGCTTTGTCGCCCTTTCCCCCAGGTCACTTGACCGTCTTGGTTTGGGAAGCTTATTGGATTTGTGAGAGCGCTTCTCTATATTGTTCCCGCCCCCCGCCTCTCCGCCTCAGTGCAGAGATGCTACAGCCGCCAGCCCACGTGAGGCCCGGGCGCGTATTCCCTGCTGGGAGTGCACGGACTGAACTGGACTTTAAAAACGTTTATTGTTTTAAGAAAAGACCAAATGCGTTAGTGCATGGCTGTTTCTCCCGGGTGCGCCTCCGGGACAAGCACAGGGCTGCTGGGGGGCGGGGCGGGGTGCGGACGAGCCGCGCCTGCGCCACCCGGCTCTCAGGAGGTGCGGACCCTTCCGCCACGCCCCTGATGGCGCAGGCCAGATCAATTCACGCCTCGCTCAACATGGCGTTTCCTAGCATTCCCCCGGGCGGTCATTCCTTCCCTCTCTTGCTCGCACTTCCTGGAGATTTTGAATACAATGTGTTAAGCGCCACGCGCGAGCACAGCCTCGTCTGCGGCGGAAAGAGGCGGCCCCGGCGCGCGAACGACGGCGGCAGTGGCGGCGGCGGCGGCACGGGGTCCGGAAGCTAGCCTTGGGCCACGCCCTCCAGGGGGAGGGTCGAGGAGGGGGCGGGACCTGAGGCCGGGCTGCCGACGCCGTGCTCATCGTCGTCCTCGGCGTCCGCCGCCACCGCCTCCGTCTCCGCCTCCGCCTCCGCCTCCACCTCCGCCTCCACCTCCGCCGCGTTTGGGGAGGGGGCCCCAGTCCAGACAGAAGGTTGCCTGCCGGGCCCGGCTCCGCCGGCGACGTGACGTAACGTGACGTAACGTGACGTCGCACCACGGAGAGGGCGGGGAGAGCGCCCGTGGCCGTGCTCGCGCTTACGCTCGTGCCCGTCACTCGCCCCCCGCGCTGCGACCGCTCCCGCTGCTCTCAGTCACCGCCGCCGCCGCCGCCACCACCACCACCAGCCGCACCACCGCCGTCATCGTCGTCTGCCTTCCCGCTCGCCTGGTACTCGGGCCCAGCTCCGTCCGCTCGCCTGCCCTTTTGGGGCCCAGGCCGCACCACCCATGTCCGCGCCTCCCGCGAGGCTGCCGGCCTCCGGCGGCCAGTTCTGCCCCCCACGGGGGGCGCGGGCCCAGGAGCGGGCTGAGGCGCGGGCCCAGGCGCGGGCCAAGATGGCCTCCCGCCGGTGTATTGCTTATGCCGGTTGCCCTACGACGTGACCCGCTTCATGATCGAATGCGACCTGTGCCAAGACTGGTTCCACGGCAGGTGAGGCCGGCCGGCGTCCCCTCCCCCTCGCGCTTCCCCCTGGTCCGCGTGCTCCCCTCCCTCCCCGCTCTTCTATTCCTCCCCCACCTCCGCGTTCTCTCCCGCCCCCCTAGGCGCGCGCGGCCCCTCACCGCGTTTCCTCTTCTCGGAGCCTTCCCCGTCGCTTCCTCCCTGCGTTTCTCACCCGTGACCCGCTTATAACCTTCCCTCCGCCTCCCCCACCGTGTGGCGTCCCCCTCCCCCTCGGGCCTCCCCTCCAGCATGGTCTGTTCCCCCGCTCTCTGCCCCCCAGCAGACTTTCTGGGCTTCGGGAAGCCTCCAACCGGGCTTCGTGGGAGTCCCCCCCAACTTGTTTGTCCCTATGTGCCCCTCCTTCGTACACTGGGCCTTCTGTCCTCTGTCCCTGCTTGGGGGGGCAGCCGTGCAGCCATGTGTTGGCATTGAGGAGCTCCAACAGGAGGCGGGGCTGCGCTCCTGCCTCCGGCTCACAACTGAGCACCTGTTGCCCTTGTGCCACCGTGAACTCCTGAAGAATTCCGATCCTGTTGCTGGGGGGAAGGGGGGAGGACCACCAAGACACACCCTCACGGGCGTCCCATAATTGTTTTTTTGTTGAACTAAGTGTTCTGTCCTTCTGTACTGAGGGTTTCGAGCTCCCCGACCCCGGGGCTCAGAAGCATGGGAACCAATGGAGTCTGTTGGACCTCTGCACTTCATTGGGCTCTGGGAGAGAAAACAGGGCTAGCCAAAGACCTGTTCTGGATCCCTCCGAGCTGCACTACTTGGGAACACCCCTCAGGAGACGCGCCCACGCCCCCAAATCCTGACTTCCAACTGAAGTACTGAGATCAGGGACTGGTGAAACGACATTGATTGAGCACCTGCTGTGTGTCAGGCACTGTGATAAGTTCTGGGGCTGCAAAGAAAGACTCTTAAGGAGCTCTTAGGCTAGCCAGGGTTGCAAACAGTTGCATACAAAACAGATGTTGGATGAATTAGAGTTGAAGATAATTGGTTGCTGAGGACAGTGAGCAGGAAAAGCTTTAAAGAGTGGAATTTGAGCCGAGCCTTGAAAGAAGTCAGGATGGAGAAATGAGGGGGAGCCTTGCGGCCGTCCACAGGAAACGCTGAGGGGGAGACAGAATCTTGTTTGGGAAACAGCCGGGAGAACAGAGTCTCTGGATCAAAGAGAACATACTGAGGAGTGCCATATAAGAGCAGACAGAGAGCAGGGGGCCAGGACTTTGAACACTAAATAGAGCATTTTGTATTTGTTCCTGAAAGCCGTAGGGAGCCACTGGAGTTTATTATCCTGACGTGGGAGAGGAGGGGGCAGGTGTGACACAGGCAGGTCTGTGCCTTGGGGAAGACCCTTTTGGTGTCTAAATGGAGGGTGCCCCTGTCCTCAGTATAGAGCCAGATGGGCTTTCAATCACGGGAGCCTGAGAGGTCCCCAGTGAAGGAGTCTAGAGGGAGAAGAACAGAGGGCACAGAGCCCCTGGGACCCCAGAGGTGAGGGGGCGTGATCTGGAGGAGGATCCATAGAAGGAGCGGAAACGAGGGAGGCAGAGAATCAGGAAACGGGGGTGTCCTGGAAACCCAGAGACAATATCAAAAAATAGGATGTGTCAGAATTTACAGTGAAATCAAAGATGAGAACTTAGAAAAGACTATTGGATTTGGTAACTGAGATATCTCTGAGAACTTCAAAGAGGATGCCCAACAGTGAAACCATCGGTTTGGAAGCTGGATTGTAAAAGGTCAAGGAGAGAAGGTAGAGGTGGCTATTTTGAATTTGGCCACAAAATTGGGAGAGGTCTGAAATACGAGTGGGGCTACAAGGATCAGGGCGTTTGGAGGATGGGGGAGACATGGGCATGTTAGGAAACAGTTGGGAAGCAACTGGTACAGAAGGAAAGATTGAAGTGAGTTAGAGTGGGGGTGTCAGAGGAGCCAAGATTCAGTGGGATGGCTGGTGCAGGTGGAGGGGTGAATCTTGGTAAGGCTTAAGGCCAATCTCTTTGTATGAGAAGGCGCAGGAGGAGATGGGATAGGAGGTGCTGAGGAGGAGAGAAGAGGGAGTTCTCATTAAATGGCCCCAATTGATTAAGATAAGAGCCAGGATTTTCAGCAGGCTAGGGGGAGGGGAGGATAGGAGATCCAGGAGGGAGGAAGGTTTTGGGCACAGTGGATGAGGCCCACCTGGTAGGATTGCTTAGCAGCAGGTGATGTGGGACCATCAATTTGTAGTAGTCCAGGTTAGAAGGGTGATGTGCACCTTCACCTGCAGCCCATACAACTGATGGCAGGAGTGATCCAAGGCTAGGCACGATGGGCAGTGTGAAGGTAAGAGATTCAGGGTAGGAGGATAGTTGAGTGTTTACCCTGGGGTCATGGTGGGGAAAGGAGAGTGGCAGTGCAGTGGAGATGGCCCAGGTTCAGGTGCTTTTCAAAGGCCTGATAATGAAAAAGGACAAGGAATACTGCCATAGTTAACCCTTCACAGGGATCCTTTTTTGGTTCATTTTTCAGTCATGCCTGACACTTTGTGACCCCTTTGGGGGTTTTCTTGACAAATATATTGGAGCAGTTTGCCATTTCCTTCTCCAGCTCATTTTACAGATGAGGAAACTGAGATAAACAGGGTGAAATGACTTGCCGAGGGTCACATGGCTAGTGAACATCGGAGGCCAGATTTGAACTCAGGAAGATGAGTCTCCTTGACTCCGGGCCTGGCACTCTATCCACTGTACCACCCGGTTGCCCAGTCTATTTTTAGCTGACCCCTGAAACACCTAGGGGCCAGCACTGTGAATCTAGAACAATAAAATGATGTGGGCAGACTGGCCGGCAGAGCCAGCGCCTCTCCTTGTCAGGCCATTAAGAGCCGGGTGCCAGCCTTGAGCAGAAGCGTGATGCCCAACTCACCCAACCCCTTGTGGCTTTCCTCTGTTTCAGTGGCTTGTCCCTGGGGAAGGCCCTTCCCCCTACCTTTCTGTGCTCAGTGGGAGGGGAGGGGAACCTTAAGCTTTCCCCAAGCTGCCCCTTCTCTATAGCCTCAGGGGAAGGTGTGTTCAGGCCTTTCTTCAGCCTTTTGAGTCAGCTTCTGCAGGTCCCTTCTGGTCTGGGAGCCAACATCCCCAGTGGGACCCCATGACAATGGGAAAGGTGGGGGCAGCTAGCCCAAGTTCTCCCAACTCTTCTGGTTTCCCAGAAGAATCATTCTGATGATGCCCAATATGTCCAGTTCATTTCTATGTCCACCTTGGCAGGAGGGGCTTCTCGCCCCCAGCCTAGCATTTCCACTCGGGTGAGGAAACTTATCCGACTCAGCAGCCACAGCCCTTCTCCTCTTCCCCCAAAGTCTTTGTGTCCTAACTCAAAGCAGCCCCTGGAAGAGGCTCCAGGCATGTACCTGGTTGATGACAAAGCTTCTGAGAAGCGCCAAGCCTCGGGGCCCTGACTCTGCTTCCTTTTCCATTTTGCCAGGGCTTTGAACAGCGCCCCATTTGACCTGTGCAGAGAACATAAAGGGGAGATCATTATAGCAGATGAGCCGAGGTGGTCCCGGGAAGGGTAGGCACATTTCTGCAAGGCTGCCCCTGTCCTCCACATGGGGCCTTTGTGTCTGGGTCTTGGAACCCGTGTGGCATTTACTCAGCCAGGAGGGCCTCTCGACCTTCCCAGAGGGGGCCCCAGAAGGCATGCCATTGTGGGAAATTCTCATCTCACTGGTAGTGGGCCATCTTCTGGGTAGCTTAGTGATTTCATCTGGATCCTCTGGGTACTCAGAGGATTAGCTGCTGAAGGACTGTGGATTGTCCTGTTGCTAGCAGAGGCCCAGTGGGCCTCTCCACTTTGCCTGCCAGACTTGGCAGAAGTCGGCTTTGATTAGACTAAGTAGAACACGACGTCACCAGGCAGTCTTGCTTTCCTTTTTGGCTACTCATTGACTGGATTTTCCTGCGATCTTACCCCTTTCTCTCCCAGTGCTCACTCATTAATAGCTCAGTGTCTAGGTGGTCTCCAGTGGAGTGCCCCAGGGATCTGTGCACGGCCTCAGGCATCATCAGTGAGTGACTTGGGTAAATGCTTAGGCGACCGGCTGGCTCGCCCTTCTTCCATCGCTTTTAAAGTCTAGATAGGCAGCCAAAGAACCCGCCTTTACAAGCCTCGCTGAGGCCTAAGTGTTCACGCTGAGAAGAAAATGCTTGGCTCTCTTAAGTTGTCTTCAAGTGTTTGAAGGTTGCCTGGCTGAAAGATCCCATGTGTCCTTTTTGGTGCCAGAGGGCAGGCAAAGTCAGGGGCCACAGCGGGGAAGTGGCGAGGCTGCTTTGGGTTCCCTAATGATCCATACCATCCTGAGGGGTGATGGAGGCTGGCCCTCCTCAGCGTGGGACCTTCCCTGGCTCCGGAGGTGTGGAGATCCAAATAGCTGTGGGGGCCCCCCCCCCAGTTTCATTCCCTTGATAAACCTGAATAGTTGTGTGGAAAAAATGGGGTCCCTGTGTCACAACTCTGTGTCATTATTGTTTAGAAGGCTTTTGTCCCTGGGACTTGGAGGAGAGCACCTTGAATCCCCGGACTAGTTGGGATGTTTCCATCTGTTTTCCAGTTGTGTTGGCGTAGAAGAGGAGAAGGCAGTCGACATTGACCTCTACCACTGCCCCAATTGTGAGGTCCTCCACGGACCTTCTGTTAGTAAGTCGTCTTGTTCTCTTGTGGCCAGAGAAGAGGGTGAGTGCTTGGGGGACCTCAGGAAACAGAAGCTGCCTTGGCCTAAGTTCTAGGGACAGCTTCCCCGGGAGCATCGCTGGGACCTTCGGGTATCTTGGCAGATCTACAGCTTTGGGCATCTTCTTGACGTGGAACTCTTTTAGGAAGTCAGCCACCATTTTAGGATCCCATCTGATTCCCCGCGTTCTCAGGTCCGTGGAACTTCGTCCACGGGCCTGATTGTCCCGTGGTGTGAGCTCAGGGCCCTAGGCGCCGGCTCTCTGACCCAAGGCCAACTTCTATTAGGTGGCAGCCAGATGAGGCAGCACATAGAGCTCTGGACTTGGAGTCAAAAGACCTGAGTTGAGATTTGCCTGCAGTGCTGGGCAAGTCACTTCACCTCCGCCTCAGTTTCCATAACTGTACATTGAGGACAATGACAGCACCTGCTTCCCAGGGTTGTTGTGAAGATCAAATGAGATCAGAATTATGAGGTGCTTAGCACGGTGCCTGGCAGATGGTAGGCCCTTCAAATAGATATAAATGCTTGCTTCCTTCTTCCCTTTCTCTCTCCCTTTCCAAACCTTCTCTTGGTGAAGTGAAAAGACGCCGAGGGGCCCCGAAGGTACAGGAACTGGTGGCAAACAAAGACACAGGAAAGACAGTGCAGACCGGGAGTCCCATGTTCATTCGGGAGCTTCGGGGAAGGCCCTTCCGCAGGTGAGGGCATCTGGATGGAGGCAGGAGGCAGCACCTCCGGCACGAAGACCTGAGCGGCATGTCCCTTGGCAGGGATGCTCCACTGCCTCTTCTCATCTTTAGCCCACCTGCAAGTAGAGAGCTCCATTAAGAAGGGGCACAGCCTTCTCTAGCAGATTGTTGGCCAGCATGCGCCCACACACGGAGGCTGTCTGTGGCATCCCCCAGTCTGGCCCCCTTCACCCAAAGTGCTTGACCTCTCACCCTGGCTGCCAGATTGGCTGGGGAGAGGGGGGAGGCCTCTGTGTCTGAATCAGAATCTGAAGTTTTTACAAATTCCCTCCATCCTGGAATAGTTGCCTGATTGATGATAGGATTTTTCTCTAATCCTTTTTGTGCCCCCCTGCCATGTCTAGGCCAGAGGGGGGCAGTACAGCTCTGGGTCTCTTCCTAGAATTTGTTTTGACTTCTGCCATTGCCTGCTCTGTCTCCCTGAAAGGGACAGGGGAGGAGTGGGGAGTTTATGTAAGGTGCTGGGGCAGTCCCGGGGCTTTCAGGAGGGGGCTCACATGGCCATGGCCTGGTCCCACCGTGATGTGCTTTTCTCCTGCATTCCCCCCATTCCCCTCCCCACCCACCCCTACCCCCCAGTGCCGATGAGGTGATCTTGAAGCCCACAGGGGCCCAGCTGACAGTGGAGTACCTAGAAGAGAACAGCTTTAGTGTGCCCATTTTGGTGCTGAAGAAGGATGGCCTGGGCATGACTTTGCCTTCCCCAGCATTCACTGTGAGAGAAGTGGAGTATTATGTTGGTAAGCGTCTCGTGCCTCCCCCAGTCTTGTATGTTGTTTAGCATTTGTGTGAACATGGACCTCTCTGACCCTTAGTTTCCTCATCTGTCAGTAACTAGCTCATGGAACAGTGGTGTGGTAAAAAAAAAAAAAAAAAAAAAAAGATGGTAGTTATGGAAGAGTCTTTTTGCAAAGTCTGTTGCTCTGAAGAAATGGCTGCTTGGGCAGGGACAGGCTTTTAGTCACTTCCCTGAGGAAACCCAGGTAGGGGGGCTGGTGCTGTCCATCCCTGTTTGTATAAGGCCCTTCTTTCTGCCCCAGGTGCTGACAAAGAGATCGATGTTATTGATGTGATCCGTCAGGCTGATTGCAAGATGAAACTTGGGGACTTTGTGCATTATTACTGTAGTGGGAAAAGGGAGAAAGTCCTCAATGTCATCAGCCTCGAGTTTTCTGATACCAGGTGAGTGTGGGGGCGAGGACACCTGCCACATGATCACCTCGCTTGCTTCTTTGGGTCTCCCCTCTCCACACATGCTCAGCGCAGGCTGCGCCTGGCCTTCAAGAGAGGTGCCTTCCCCAAGGTTTCGTAAAATGATAGCACGTGTATAACCTGTATCAGGTGGCTTCCTGTCTCAGGGAGGGGGGGAGGGAAGGAGGGAAAGAGAAAAAATTGGGAACTCAGAATTTTAACCAAAGGAACATTGAAAACTATTTTTACGTGTATTGGGGGCATTTTTTTTTTTTTCAAATACTAAAAAGAAAATTTAAATTAAGCAAAAAAGAAAAAAAAAAAAAAAACAAAGGCATGTTCCTTGATTGACTTTTGTTTCTTTACCAAAACACAGTTCAGTGTGAGCAGCATTCAGGTGGATTTTGCAAAATTGGCCCCAAAGTAATTTTCCTTCCGGTTAAGTTTCTGTCCGCCTTCTAACAAAGCCAACAACCTGGTAGTATATGGTTAGAGTGATTCAGTCGTGTTCCCTGCCCTCGCCTTTGACTCGGCATGTGCGCTGTTGAGCCTGGCAGACACAGACAGATGGAGTTTCTCCAGGATTCCAGAGAGGGAGTTAGACTCCCTGGCCAAAGGGAAGACTGGAGAACAGGAAGGGCTGTGAGGGGTTGGATGGGCCGGGAGATTGTAGATAGGCTAGCCAAAGAACAGGGAACCTGGATGTTTTTTTCCCTTGTGTGCTCGTGGGATTCTGGGAAAGAATTGTTTTCAGACACATCTGGCTCAAAGTACCAGATGAGCCAGCATCTCTTGCTATCTCACCCTTTACCTTAAGGATCTCCCAAGCATCCAAGAGGACGGGGGTTGTGAGTGATGTTTACTCTGACTTCTCTGTTTCTAGACTTTCAAATCTCGTGGAGACCCCTAAGATTGTTCGGAAGCTCTCCTGGGTAGAGAACCTGTGGCCCGAGGAGTCTGTGTTTGAACGGCCCAGCGTACAAAAGTATTGTCTCATGGGCGTGCGGGACAGTTATACTGATTTCCATATCGACTTTGGCGGTACCTCTGTCTGGTATCACGTGCTCAGGGTAGGTGGTGGGACCCTGTGCTGCACTCCAGCCCCTATGAGATTCCTTGCTTATGTTTGACTGTTCCCAGGGACAATGCAGGCCCCCACTTCCACTTCCTAGTCTATTCAGGGCTTGACCAGGTTTAGGCCCACTTTCAGAGGGGATCTCCTAGGTCATCAGGTGGTTCAGACATGGGTGTTGTGGACACGAACTGGCAGTTAGGAAACTCCCTGATCCAATGGGGCCCGCTTCCCTAGGGTACTTGGCTGTCCTACTGGTCGGCCTTCAGCCAGCTTCCCAATTGTTCTTTACCTGAACGATAGAAAGCCACAAAATCTGATCTTCCTGCCCCATCGGGAGGGCCATTCCCAGCCAGGGTCCAACTTGGATCTGGTAGTGATTTTTAGGAAAAGGCAGAGTCCATTCCTGTCAAGTATAGATAGTCTAGGCAGAAAGGAACGAGATGCTGCCTGTTGATAAGAGGCAAAGGCTTCCTCATTAGGGCTTCTCAAGAGGGACCGTGGAGTAGTTCTCTTGGCGGTGTCTGCTTTTGCCCAAAGCACTGTGGATGTTCATATTGTCACCTTCTCTTGGGCTGTTGGCACTGGTGCTAGACAGGGAGGCCAGAATGTGGCCAAGCAGCTGCCATTCAGGCGGATGGGCCCGGGCCAGGTTCTGGGAGGCCTCGGAGCAGCTGCCGTTCAGGGTTGTGTTCAAGTGGTGCTGGACTTGGACCTGCTGCTCATCACTCTGGGTCTCAGTTCTGTCTGTAAAGTGAGGCCATTGGGGTTGATCTGTATGGTGCCTTGCAGCTGCTTTCTCTAGGTTTCCTCAGTGTCTCCTTTTTGTCCTTCAGGGGGAGAAGGTTTTCTACTTAATCCGCCCCACCCCAGCAAACCTGTCCTTATTCGAGTGCTGGAGCAGCTCTTCCAACCAGCGAGAGATGTTCTTTGGGGACCAGGTGGACATGTGCTACAAGTGCTGTGTGAAGCAGGGCCAGACGCTCTTCATCCCCACAGGTTCTGCCTGGGCCTCTGGGGGAGGAGGGGGCCAATGGCGCCGGCTGTAGGAGACCACCCACCATCCTCACCCCTGGGCTGTTGGGAGACTCCCGAGCTCTCTGAGACTGTATTTCTCCAGGGACTTTATGATGGTGGACGCACAACCCTTGGGGTGACAGGAGAGGCGAGAACCGGGAGGGGACGGAGTCCCTGGCACCACAGAAAGGGAAAGGGTTCTAAGAGCGAGATGGGGCTCAGTGGTGACGGTCCTTGGGGTCACAGTGAGGAATGTGGGACAAGGAAGGGAGTCAAGCAGGGATCCGAGCGCGGCCTGTTGTCCCAGCGCGCATGACGTGGCTCTGGCCTCCAAAGTGAAACCCGTGGGCATGGGCATAGTTCACTGAGTGGGAGGGACTAGGAGCAAGGGCCCAGGCCAGGAAGAGAAATGCTGAAGTAGCCCTGGGGCAGCCTCACCCCCAGCACCCCACTCCTGCACTGGGGAATTGAGGAAGAGAACACTGGAGTTCAGGGTTTTTGCTGCTTTTCAGTGAGGCCGGCTGGGTTAGAGGCGGGCTTTGGGGGAGCCCTGAGCCTGACCCCGTGTCCCTGTGGCGGTGTGACTTTCTCCTGTGGTGCTGGCAGGTTGGATCCATGCGGTGCTGACGCCCGTGGACTGCCTTGCCTTTGGAGGGAACTTCCTACATAGCCTCAACATCGAGATGCAGCTCAAGTGAGTGCAGGCCTCAGGTTGGCCACTGGTTCCAGCCCTTCCCTCCCTCTCCCTGCCACGAACCCGAAATGGGGACCATTCGAAGCAGAGGGTTCGAGGGGACGGAGAAGCCCGACAGCGGTCACGGCCTGCTGCCTTACCTGAGCCCAATAAATGGTCACCCCCCCAAAGGCCGAGCAGCACAGAGCCTAGCTTCCTCGGGACCACCCCGACTCAGTGGCCAGATGTGCTGGGCCAAGGGGGGGACAGGACGAGAAAGGGAGGGAAGAGTGAGCACTCGGGGGCAGCCAACCTCTTTCATGTCCCTGATCGTCTCCATCCCCTTGCACCCCCACCCCCACCCCCCAGGGCCTATGACATCGAGAAGAGACTGAGCACAGCTGACCTCTTCAAGTTCCCCAATTTTGAGACCATCTGTTGGTACGTGGGAAAGCACATCCTGGACATCTTCCGAGGTAGGAGCCCCTGCCTGTGTCTCCTCTGTCGCTCTGGCCCTACCCTGCTGGCCATGCCTTAGCTTGGCGGGCCTGAAGCGGGGCTGGAGGCACGATGCCTCCGCGGTTTGGGGTCATAGGCTGCCCTTGGAGCCCAGGCCCCTCCCCCCCACCCCCGGCTCTTTGCTTCTAGGGAGGGCCATGTTCTGGAAGTTCCCTCTTAAGAGTTCCCCTCCTTCTCACTAGATGAAGTGGGGGTACCCTTGGAAGCACCAACTCTAAAGTGGGGGCCTTTAGGGAGCTCCTGTTCCTCTGTGCTGCTTCCTCATCAGCTGCCCGCCTCTTTGTCACGCTCACCCACCCCTTCCAAAGTGACTTAGCCTGGAAACCTGCCCAGATAGTCAGGACTCTTAGCCCAGGCCCCTTTCACCTGTGGAGATGCCCACCAGGGTTGACTTGGGCAATCCAAAGGTGACTGCCAGTAGCATGCTTTCTTTCTCTGCCCCTTCCAGGGTTACGAGAGAACAGGAGACACCCTGCTTCCTATCTGGTCCACGGAGCCAAAGCCTTGAATTTGGCCTTCAGGTCTTGGACTAAGAAAGAGGTGAAGAGTTTCTCTCCCAAGCTCCTCCTCCTATTATCTAGGAGTGTCATACTTAACTCCTGGTCAAGCTGGTAGGCTCCAGTGGGTGTAGAGTGTCGAGTCATGGGGAGAGCTGCCCTCTGATTCATTGTCGCACAGAAACCCAGCTGGGGATGTCAGAGCAGCAAGCTGGCCCAGATGGTCTAGGTCGCCACCCCCCAAGATGGGGAGGAGTGCAGGAAAGATCGTTTTCACCCACCGGCCTCCCTGTTGACCAGACCAGAAACAAAGAGTACATTTTGGGTAGTTAAGGTAGTTAAGGTCTCTGAAAGGAGACTTGAAGGTACAGCTTGCCAGTAGGGGGCAGTGGTTCCATTTCTTTGCCCTGATTAGGGAATGGTTGGCTCCCCTAATCCCATCCTTAACCCTTTTTGGCCGTAGGCTTTGCCAGAGCACGAAGCCGAGATCCCCGAGACCGTGCGGACGGTCCAGCTTATCAAAGATCTGGCCAAAGAGATCCGCCTGGTAGAGGTGAGGGCTCGGGGCTCTAGGCTCCCCTTCTGGGTTTGGTTTTCTGCCTACTCTTTGTATGTCTTCCTCCTCGTGCCTTGGTGAAGTTGTTTATTTTCCTTTGAATGTCCTGGGAGGATGTTTGATTTCTAGTCTGTTACTTTTGACAAACCGGAAAGTGAGGCCGAGAAATTCGATAAGTTGCCGAAAGCAGACATCCCTTGTTGTCCTGGCTCTGTAGAGCAGAGATGTGGAAGAGGCAGGGGATAAATATTCTAGTACCTCTGAGGTATTTCCTGCCCTTTCTCGGGGGCCAGCGAACAAGATTTGGGGGCACCAAACATACTTGTAGCCATTACAGAATCTTCACTAAATCATCATGGCCTGAATGAATTAGGCCACCTCTGAGAGCCTGGGAGCTCTTGTGCATGGATGTGCCTGTGTCCATGGGCACTCTGACACATGGGCCTGGAACGAGTGCACAGCTAGCTCAGCTCCCCATTAGCCATTGGGTCTGCCGTTTCTGCAGGATATCTTCCACCAGAATATTGGAAAGACTGGCACCCCCTTTGGCCTCCAGAGGACTGGTAGCGGCAATGCAGCCAAGTCGGGTCCTGGAGCTCCAGCCTCTGCTGCCAGGTTTTACCCAGCCTCTAAAACCAGCTCCAAAAAGAGAAGCTCCCGGGTCAAGGTGGTGACCGGGAAGAAGGCAGAGCGCAAGGGGAGAGAGAATGTGGCCACAGTGGATTCTGGTAACCTGGACCTCAATGTGCTGGACAAATATACGCGGCAGGCCCTGAAGACAAGTGGCCCTCCCAAGGGCCAGGTGGGCTTCCCCAGGATCCCCTTGCCCCTTCTCTTCTTCTCCCACACCCCCTCTCTGCTTAGGTGAGGCCTTAGGCCTGGGGCTAGAGTTAGGGATTTGGGTCTCAGGCCCTTATGTACTGGGGGCTTGCTGGACAACCCCTGAGAATCTTGGAGTAATATTTCTGATCCTTGATGCATCAGCAGCTTCAGAGAGTGTTGCTCCGTTCCAGTTCCTCCATTTCCCAGCCAGGATGCAGATTTGAATGCAGGAATTAGTTAGGGGGAATCCCTCTACTTTCTTGATTCTCATATGGAGACAGCCTTTGGCTGAGCTTCTGCTGTTTTCTTTCTCAGTTTCTGGTTGCGAACCCCTGCCTGACTCCCCAAGAAGAAGAGCTAAACCTGGACGCAGATCCAGATCTAGACTTAGACTTAGAACCTGACATCGAAGAGAGCCAAGTTACAGCCATATTGGCCAATGGAAAAGCAGCAAGGTGAGTAGGAGCTGGGACCCATTGGGTCCAAGAGTAGTGAGCAGGGCAGGTCTTTTCCTCAAAGTGGGCAGGAAAGGGTCAGAAGGCCATGAGGGGGCAGGGGAGAGCACCTCCAAGAGGCAGTAAGAATCTCTGGAAGACTCGGTTGTGTTAAAGTTGGGGAAATGGTAGCGTGGGCAGTGGGCATTTTCCTTGTCTTGTGCTGCGTCCTGGGGCTAAGTTGTAGCTGCAATCTTTTTCTTGTCTCTGATTGCTCCTGAGCTGTGGGACCATTATCTCCTGGAAAAACATTAGTCAACAGGGCACCTAGAAGTCCCTGGTGACTCAGGGCTTATTGCGAACTAGTGAGAACAAATATTTGCTCTCCTCTGAAGCACATGGCAGCTGAATCATCAGGTTTTCCAGAGAGGGGAGCCGTGCTTGGGGCTGCTGGTGCCATAAGCGTTGTGTGGAGGCGGGCGGCGGGCAGCCTCAGCGGATCTGTCAGTTACAACCAAGAGGCCTTACGCTTGAGGGGATGCACATTTCAGTTCTTTTCAGGCATCTGGGCTTCGATGCCATGCCCATGGAAGACTGGATGCATGTTTAGGGACAGAGAGAAAAGAGGCAGTCAGGGAGTAGGGGGATCAGAAGGAAGGGGCTGCAGGGTGAGTTGTCATGTTGTTGCTGGGGCTCATGTGCTACTATTTGTGGGTCTGTTTTTATTTATTTATTTGCTTCATCACCCACCCAAGGGGGAAACGGATTGTCTGGGCTCCAGCTGCCCAGAGCAGTGGTACCCTGTGGGTCAGATGAAATCAGCCAGACTTGCCAAAGGGTCCTCGGTTGCTTTACCCTATTGGAGGGGATCCAAAGGGCCTGATACTCACTGTGTGTTCAGGCTACAAATGCTCTGCCAGGAGAGCCTTCTGTTTCCTCAAGTGCCGGCCTTTTGTGGGGCTTATCGCCCCACTGGCTCGCTTGGGCCTCCCTGGCAGTGTCTTGGTGTTCTGTGTCTGTGTATGTCTGTGTCTGCTCGCGTGTGTGTATGTGCGTGCGCGCATGCGGGTGCGTATCTGGCTTTATCCAACCCAGTGACAAGAAAGCGAAGGTCTCGGCCCGTTCCCGCAATTCCAAGAGTTCGTCACGACGGGCAACCAAGACCAAGATGCTGATCAAGGGAGAGTTTGACCTGGACTCGGAAGAAGACCTGCAGATCGATGAGACACCTCGGAAGGAGAAGAAGGTCCTGGTAGCCAGAAAGAAGTTACCCAGTGCGTCTCAGTCTCTTGTCCCTGTCTCCTCCTACCCCCTACTCTCTACCCTCACCCCAGTGGTTCTCCTGGGCTTCCACCTACAGCTTCCAAAAATGGGGAATGGCCTCGTTTACTGCTCTAGCCTAGAGGTGTCAGAACCACAGCTTTCTTGATTGTGGCCCAAGCTGGAACTGTTAGGAAATAGCCAAAAAACAAAGATTCTAGAGCAGAGACACGACTAATGTGTGGTGGGTGTGGCCTGGAGGGACCCCTTCTTGCCCTTTGGGCCCCGCCCTGACTGTTTGGGTTTCCCATCACTACCGTAGATCCTCCCAGCCCTGCCACCTGACGCCTCCCCTGCTTTCTTCAGTTCAGAGGTGAGAGGCCAGGCGTTCTCCTCTTTGTGTCCTAGAATTCCCCCGGAAGTTGCCTCGCGCCAAGCCCTGCTCTGACCCCAACAGAATCCGGGAACCAGGGGAGGTAGAGTTTGACATTGAGGTAGGTGCCCACTTCTCGCCCCTGTGCCTTCAGGCTTCGCTAGCTTGTATTAGCTTGTCATTTTAGGATGCCCGCTTCTGGGCAGAACATCCACCATGTTGGGGTGGGGGAGGCCAGAGAAGGGCAGAGTTGAGGCAGGAGAAGGCCTAGGGGTGAGCCAAGGTGTGGAGACCACAAGAGACTTCAGGGGCCTTCAGGGTGGTGGAGGAAAGAGCGAGGGTGAGTGAGAGAGACAGTGAGAAACAGAGAATGCCAGAGAGATAGAGTGACAGTGACAGACTGAGAGAAAAGAAAAAAAATTGAGAAAAAGAGGGACAGAGAGGGAGAGAGACAGAAAGAGAATTGGAGAGGAAGAGAGTAAAAAAAATGGAGGAAGAAAGAGAGAACTAGAAACAGAAAAGAGAGAGGAATAGAGTCAGTAAGAAAATCTGAAACAGGCTGGCAGACAATGAGAGGAAGTGAGAAAGAGAATAGAAAAAGAGCCCAAGTGCTATTACTGGGTTTGTATCTCAAGGAAATCATAAAGGTGGGGAAAGGACCCACATGTGCAAAAATGTTTGTAACAGCTCTTATTGTAGTAGCAAAGATTTGGAAATGTAGTAAGTGCCCAAATGGGAAATGGCTGGACAAGTCATGGTATATGAAGGTAATGGAATATTATTGTTATATTAAAAAATGATGAACAAGCTTGATTAGAGAAAGGCTTGGAAAGATTTACATGTACTGATGCTGAGTGAAACGAGCAGAACCAAGAATACATTATACACAATAATTCAACATAACATCAAATATGCAATCATCAATTATGAAAGGCTTGATTCTTCTCAGTAGTTCAGTGATTCAAAACAGTCCCAATAGACTTTGGACAGAAAATGACATCTGCAATCAGAAAAAAAACTATGGAGACTGAATGGAAATCAACACATGCTCTGTTCCAAAAAAAAGAAAAAGAGCCCAAGAGATAGTGACAATGACAGATTGAGAGAAAAGAAAAGAAATTGATAAAAACCGGGAAAGAGATAAAGCACTAGAGAGAGTAAAAAAGAGAGAACAGAAACAAAAGAGTAATTTAATAAGAAAAGAAGACAGAGAGAGAGAGAGGCTGGCAGAGGGTGGGGTGAAGATCAGAGTCACCTTGTGAAGGGCCTGGGGTTCCTGGTTGTCTTGTGGAATACACTCAAACCACAAATGCTGCTTTGGGCCTCTTCAGGAGGATTATACGACAGATGAGGACCTGGCAGAAGGAGTAGAAGCTCACCTTGGGCCCGGCGCTGGAACGGCAGGGATTCTAGATCTACTCAAGGCCAGCAGGCAGGTGGGGGGACCAGTCTCTGCAGCCCTCGAGTGAGTACCTGCCTCAGTTTTCTCCTTTCCCTGGCAGTCAGACAGTTCATGCCCAGGCCGAGGTGCTTGGCTTCGGTATGTAATAAAGACTAAGCTGCCTCGGTGTCACTGAACAAAGGAGATTGGACACTTGTACCATCAGCAGAAGTCCACAGTGAACCTAAGGACAGTGAGACAGGGGATGAGGGAACCAATCTTGTAGGAGCCTGGGGGTTTGAGGGAGTTCTGTGTTTGCCTGTCCAGCCCACTCCCTGACTGAGCAGTGCCACTCACCCTCTGGGAAGAGAGGCGAAGGCTGAGCCCCCAGACACACCTCCTCTCCGTGACACCCGCTCCTGAGCTGGCTTTCCCATTCCTTGACTTGGCTCTGTTGGGTGGCTCCCTCCCCAGGAGGGCCTGCTTTCAGCTATTTTTCTTTGTCCCTTGCAGCGAGGCCCCCGCGTCTCCCAGCACCCAGGAAGCCATCCAGGGGATGCTCTGCATGGCAAACCTCCGGTCCTCCCTCAAGCTCCCCCTCAGCCTCTACCCTTCAGGCCTGGTGGGCCGCAGGGCACGAAGGTGGCGGCGGCGGTGCCGGCAGCGGTGCCGGCAGCGGTGCCGGCAGCGGTGCCGGCAGCAGTGGCATCTCTGCTCGTGGGAAGACCAATGGCTCCAGTGTCACAACCGGCCAGCGGGCCCCTGGCAAGCGTACTGGGAAGCAGATGGTCATCCAACAGAAGGTGGAAAGCGAGGAAGAAGAGGAAGAGGAAGCCGAGGCCAGTCTAGATGATGAACAGGAAAGCCTGGGGGCTTGCTTCAAGGATGCTGAGTACAGTAAGCCTGGGAGCAACGCATGTGGCTGTGGGCCCGGGGGGGGGCAGCCATGGATCTTTCTGGCCTGTCAGCTTCCATGCGTATTTGAGACCTGCTCCCCATAGGGTTGAGTGCCAGGTTTGTTGTTTTGGGCCAGCGTGTCCAACGGGGATGGGGGATGTGAGGTAGCATGACTTGGCATAGGCTGGACCTTGGGGCAATCTTGGTCCTAGTCTCTCCTGCCCTACCCTGGTACACCCTCCCTCCACATCTTGGGCTTCACCAGGAAGTCAAGGTGTTGACCATTCTGAGGCTCCCAGTGTGGGAACCTCTGATTTTTTTAGGCAGCTCTTGGGTGGGCAGGAGGGGGTATGTCCAGACATTTTCTGCAGATGTGAAGAGAGGGCAGGGCGAGGTGGGGCCCTGGTGCTGGAGTGGGGAGTAACTTTGGAAGCACGGGCCTGGCATGGCTGTGTCACTGTGGCATTCTCCCAGAATCCAAAGTTCTGGGCGTGAACATTTGGAGACGTTAATGTCCGGGTTCATGTGTGTTGACTTCGGCCTGGTAATCAATGTAGCTTTCCCCTCTTCCTAGTCTACCCATCACTTGAGTCAGACGACGACGACCCTGCTTTGAAATCACGCCCTAGGAAGAGGAAGAGCACAGATGATGCTCCTTGGAGCCCTAAAGGTGATTGTTGGGTTACAGCTTTAGGTCCTCAATGAGACACCCAAGCAAAGGCCTCTGACCTTTTGGCATCTTCCCTGCTTGGACGAGGGAACGGGGCCACTGATTGGCAAAGGTCACCATCTGCACAAACGTGGCACTAGAATTAGAAGGTGAACTTGGGAGTCAGATTCAGTTGGGCCACAGGTGGCATTTGCTGGTGGGGGTCCCAGTACTCCTGTGTCTTTATTATTGTGAATCGGGGGCTAGCCAACTACGGCCTGCCTGAGCACCAAAGTCATTTGTCCATATGTAAATATGAGAAAATCCTCATAGATGTCCACACTGTTGTCTGATCTCAGAGGCATGGCGGGATTTGCTTTCCTCCGGCCTGAGGAGATCTGAAGAGAAGCTAAATTGCTAAAAAAAAAAAAGTGCACTTGTCATCTGTCGAAGTGGCAAAAATGAAAGAGGGAATCCATATCAGAGGGGCCACAGGCAGGCAATATACCTTTAAAGCACTATGGGTAGAACTGTTAGGTAAACTGCTTTGGAATCAGTTGCTGAATTGTCCATACCCTTCAACCCAGAGTTCCCACTGTTGAGCAGAGGCACGTCCACAAATACTTTCTAGCTTTAACGCCCTCGGAGTCAGAGAATTTCCCACGGTGTTCAGTGTTAAGTGGAAGGCCAATTCCCTAGTTGAAGTCGGGGGCTGGACTGTGTCTTTGTCAGCCCTATTTTGGGGATGAGGGAAATTAGGTCACAGGAGAAGAGTTGAGGTTAAAGTCTGGGTCCCTTAGGTTCCTCACCCAGTGCTCTCTCTGGGTCCCTCAGAGGCCTGCGGTGGTCGAGCTTAGGTCCAGGCAGTTGGTTTGGTGTACACGTTTTAGTAGGTAGAGGGGAGAGAGGACCTTGGAGAGGAGGAAGCCTGGGCCATGGGAAAGTCATAGATGGATGTGGGTTCCCCTTGTGTCTGGATGATCAGGGCTGCCGGAGATGGCAGCAGGAGCCTCATTTCCCAAACATGGGCACTGTTTTCCATTGACTTTGTTTTCATTGCAGCCCGTGTGACCCCAACCCTTCCAAAGCAGGCCCGGCCTGTTCGAGAGGGGACACGTGTAGCATCTATTGAGACAGGGTTAGCTGCAGCAGCCGCAAAGCTGGCTCAGCAGGTAGGTGTCCAGGGTCCCACCTCTTCATGCTGAGCAAGGAGCTGCCATGTGCCTTTGGTGCTGGCTGGGGAGGCAGAGCTTCAAAAGGTGGCCAGGGTTCCCCAATATATGCCACCCACTATGCATGTGTGTGCCAGGGCACAGACGGGCTTTGAGTTAAGGTCAAGGGAAGCCCCTGGCCGGAAGCTGTTTTTTCCAAGTTGTGACTTGGTGGTCTTGAGCTGGGACTATGTTCTGAGAGCCATCCCCTGGCCAGAGTGCTGGGTAAGGGGGAGGCCCCCTGCCAACAACCTCAGAAGGGATTTTGCATTTTCTGGGGAAGTTTTATTAGGTCAAAAAATATAATATTGATGCTGTCCCAAAGCCTACCGGACATTGGGGTTCTCTTGATTTGGGGCTGGGTTCGGTCACTAGAGCTAGGGTGCTCTCAGGGGAACGTGTCAGTCATTTAGAAGTGACATCGGTAACTTTGATTACTCACTGAGCCCACGTCAGGGCAATCGTTCTGACATGTTACTTTGGGAAGTAGAGGGCAGTAGTAGTTGGGTCTCGATGGAAGATGTGGCATTAATGGGTGACTGACTGCTCCTAAAGTCCGAGTGGATAAATGGCCTCCCATTTAGCGTGTCCAGAACGCTCCCTTCCCTTTCTCTTGGAAGCCCATTTTCTCCCATTTGGCTTGTGTTTCAGGAGCAGCAAAGAGCCCAGAAGAGGAAATATTTGAAGAAGAAACCAGTGGTAAAGGAAGTGGAACAGTCACCATCTCAGGATAGCAGCCCTGCCACAGCTGCTCCCGTGCCAGTGTCCCCACCTGTAGTTGTACCACTCAGCCCCCCGCCACCTACTGAGCCTAAGCAGGAACCCTTTGCTGGCAGCCTGGCTGATCACGAGTATACTGCCCGGCCCAGTGTTTTTGGCATGGCCCAGGTGAACCGAGGCACCACACCCATGGCGCCCGGAGTTTTCCTGTCTCAGCGGCGGCCCTCAACCAGCTCCCAGGGTAGTCAGGCAATACAGGGTAAGCCAAGTGTTCCCATGTTCTCATAGGCATTGCCTTGTGGGAAGCATGGTGATGGTCTCCTTGTCAGTCAGCTGTCCCCTGGGTACTGAGCTGTTTCTGGCCTAAGCTCCAGAGTCATTTCCAGGGGAGGCCTCAGGCAGATCAAAGGGTGCTTGAGCTAAGCATTGAAGGAAGACGGACTTTTTTGAGATGAAGGTAAAGGGGTGATGGGAAATCGACAGGCTTCGGTGACTGGTATGAAATCACATGGAGGGCTTGGAAAGGTATTTGACTGGAAGTAGTAGGGAGCCACAGGAGCTCATTGAAGAGAATGACACGGTTAGACCTTGACATTAGGCAGTTCACATCTGGCTTGATGAAGGTGAGAAATCACTCCATTTGTGATAGTCTCTCCTCGCTGTTCTCTGAGTTACCCGGCCAGTCCTCCTCAGCGAGCCCATCTATGGATGTCTGTCTCCCAAGGCCCTCCCAGTTCCCGTTTTCCTTCTCTCAGCACTCTTGGTGACTCCACCAACTCCTGTAGTTTTAATCGATGTCCCTATGGAGAGGACACCCAGCCTCGGCCTCTTCTTTCCCAAGTTCTGGTCCCTCTTCACCAGCTGCCTGATGGAGCAGATCTGAGAGTCTGGCAACTTGCCGCATTCCAAATAGAACTTACTGTACTTTACTCTTAACTCACTCCTTTCTCAGGGCATCCATTGCTGCTCCCTGCTACTCAGCTTACCAGTCATCTTCTTCCCTCTTTTCTCTCAACTTTCCGCTACTCTCTATGCTCATGTCCCTTTGTCCCTTGTTCTCTTGCCAAGTGGATTTTGCACGGCCTGACTTAAGCGATCCTCACCATCACTGCACCTTGGGTCCCGTCCCCTTTCACCTTCTCCAAACGAATAAATCCACTGTCTTCCTCCCTCTCTAATCTGTGGTCCTTCTCTGTGTGCTGGCTTCCTTCCCTGCTACATACAAATGTGCCCATGTCTCTCTTTTTCTTTTTTTCATTCCCCAAAGTCAAGTCTTTATGCTTTACTGTGTGATGGGTATGATGCTAAATCCCGAGGCTTCCAAAAAAGGCAAAGGATAAACCCTTTTACCAAGGAGCTCTCAATCTAATACTTATGGTAGATGACTGCTGTGTTGTTCATTAGTAAAAGTAATTTGCATTGATTTAGCACTTTAAAGTTAGCAAAGCATTTTTTTATGTTAACAATCTTCTATTATATTTATTTATTTATTTTGAAAAATTCCTTTTGTTGTTCCTGTTTTCAAAACTCCCCCACGTGATCCGATTGTTGGTCCCATTGGCCAATAGCTCTCCTTTTCACGGCTGAATTTCTGAAAGTAGCCATCGACAGCGGACCCCCTGACTCCTTTGTCTTTCGTTGTCATCTTCTAAATCTCCTGCCTCTTGCAGGTTACCAGTGACCTCCTGGCTACCCAACCCAGTCGAGGCCTTTTCTTCAGTCTCACTTTCTTTGCCCTCTCTGCAGCCTCTGCCATCTCCTGGATACTATTCCTGCCATGGGTTTTTTGGACTCCACTCCTAGTTCTGATGTCTCTCTTCTTCATCCAGATCTGGTCCCCCAAGTGTGCCTGGCTTAGAGTAGGTGCTTCTGGACTGTCTGTGGGTGTGCCCTAAGACTGTTCCTGGTTCCTTCCCTCTCTATGCTTTTGTCATTTTGTGACTCTGTGCATTTATCATGGCTATGCAGGTGACACAGCTGGTCTTCCTGTCTCTAGACTCCAAACTCACAGCCACCAGTGCCAGCCGCGTGTCTTAGAGGCATTTCCAGCTCATCACCTCCTCCTCCTGCCCCACCCCCAAGAAGCTTCCCTTTCTCTCCCACGATCCCTTCAGTTTCCTGACCTTGCAACCTTGATATCATCTTTCACTGAACACTATCCCCCTCACCCCTACACTTAGTTGCTGGGTCTTTTCACACAGTTTGCTGTGTGCCCCAGTTTGGGGGCAGCTGGATGGCTCAGTGGATAGAGCTCTGGTCCTGGAGTCCTGAAGACCCAAGTTCAAATCCAGCCTGACATTTGTGAGCTGGGTGACCCTGGATGAGTCACTTTACCCTGTTTACCCATTTCCTCATCTGTAAAATGAGCTGGAGAAGGAAATGGCCAACTTGATATCCTTGCCAAGAAAGGTCCCAAAATAGGGTCACAGAGAATTGATGCAACTGAAAAACAACTGGCTCTAAAAATTTTGGGGCTGAAGTCAAGAAGTCCTGAGATTAAATCCAGCTAAAGTCATTTAACCATTTGAATGCTCCTGGGCAAGTCATTCATCTCTCTCCATCCACCTCATTTTCTTGTAAACAAAGTAATAGGATGCTAATAAGAGCCCCTGCCTCCTGGGGTGGTTGTGAGGATTCAGAGTGCTCGGCACAGTACCTGGCACATGGTGACGAGTGTTCTTCAGATTATCACCAGATTCTGTTGGACTCTGGGAGGAAGGCTGACCTCCCCTTTGGCTCTTAGGGTTCAGCCCCTGGCATGGTACTCGAGGTACTAGAGGCTCTTGACAAACAGGTTTGGGACAAGGACCCTGAGCCCAGGAAGCACACATCATGGCGGAGTTGGAAGCTGGCCTTGTAGCCGGGGTGGGGGAAGCACTAGGGGCCTGGGCCTTCTCCAAGTTATACACTGATAGAGCCCTTCCCTGGGTGAGAGTGGGAATCACAGGTCTCCCACCAGGGTTTCTGAGTCACCTATGGAAACTCTCAGTTCTGTCCCATTCTTAAGGTCAAAGGTAAGCTTGAGATTCCGCCCAGATGCGCGACTGTGACCACAACGTGGCCCACTAGGCTCTTCATTTACGAGGTTCAAATAATAAATTTTCAAGTACCTCTAAGGGCCAGAGGGGTGTATTGAGCTTGGATGGGCCTTTCTTCGGGCCTCCTGGCAACCCTGCCAGTCATTTGGCACTTGATACATGGGGAAGCTTGCAGACTAAGGAGAGGGATTGGGTTGTTGGGCCTCATCAAGGGGCGCCCTCAGTTTGCTTGGGCCTTCATTTCCTTTTTCTTTTCTGCTTCCAGGAAAGCGGCCTAAGAAGGGCCTGGCCACAGCCAAGCAGCGACTTGGCCGCATCTTGAAGATCCACAGAAACGGCAAACTCCTGTTGTGAGCCGCCCCCTTTTGGGGGGCTCTGCTTCAGTCTCCTGTTTCTTGGAGGCTTTGGTTTTCCTTTGCAGACACTCCTGATGCCAGGCTTCTCTTTACTTTGGAACCCTCTCGTTCAGCCTTGGGGACGGCCAGCTCTGTGGCGGAGGGAGGAAAGAAGTCTGGCCTTCCGTTCACTGGCTTCCCTTGCGGTTCCTTTTTGCCTGTTCCTGGCCATTTTTTCTGTTTGCCGCCCTCTTTGTAAACAGAGAAACTGGAGGAATCTAGTTTGACTTCTGAGGGGGGCCTTCCTTCAGTTTCTCCCATTTCAGTTAGGGCCCAAGAACATGGGGACTGGGTGCTCCTTCAATAACCTTTGCTGCCCTTCCCCCCCCAATTTGGGCCCATTTGCCTCGTTTGGAGCAGGAGACCTGCTCTGGGCTCACTGTGCCACTCCTTGTGGCCTGTCTAGAAGCCATGTGTGAGCAGCCAACTTCCCTGGGCTGCTCTGCCTTCCCGACCTGCTCCTCCTCGTTCAGGGTCGGTCCTGTGACACTGGACGCTGAAGAGGCTGCTTTCTTATCACCTCAGACCTGGAAGAGCCCACAAGCAAAGTATCTCCCCCCTGCTCCTGCTTTGGCTCCTTCAGCTCCAATTAGGTTGGGTTGTGGGGGGGGAGGGGGCGCCTGCACACGCTCCCTCTGAGCAACCGGCCAGGGTCGGAAAGTGCCGTCTATGGTTCGGCCCGTCCCAGCTGCTCGCTCTGCGTGACCGGGATCGCCCCGGTGACTCAGGGACCTGGGGGGCATCTCCCCACTGGGATACTGCAAGCGGAAGGGCCGCTCGCTTAAAGCCTGAGCCAGCAGCTGGGGCTCCTCCCCAAGTTCTCCAGCCCCTTTTCCAAACCTCCCTCCTTTACTCATTTCCTTCATCCTGAACTCTTTGCCACTCGGGCGGAGCAGGAGGCGGCAGGGCCTGTGGTGGGACATTGGCTCCCGCTTCGGCCCTGCCCGCTGCTCCGCCTCCTCAGACCTCATCCTTAGTCCCGCTTGCCGGGGCCTGGCACACAGGCAAAGGCAGCTAATCGCTACCAGACGACCCCCCGGTTTGGGGCATCCCAGCCCAGCTCCACCCAGGATGCTCTCATTTCACGTTTTTAATTTCTGAGGTTCGGGCCCGGTTTTGCTTTTTGGTTGTTGTCGATGACGAACGATGGTGAAGGGAAAAGGCCCGTCCCCCCTCCCTCCAAGCGGTCTTACAGAGAGCCAAGTGGGGTTGCCCGTTTTTCTTTTTCAGACTCTGGACTTTTCAGGTTGTAAGTTGGGGGGAGGGGGGGTTTACAGCCCAAGGGAGGGAGCCCGGTCTCGGCCTCTCTCCCTCTTTAGCCAAAGAGCCAGCCGGAGGCTGGGCTGGGGGCCCAGAAGAAAGCATTTCTATTCATCTGGATTCTATTTTTACAAAAGAGAAGACACGCTCGAGCCACCACCACCACGCTTCTGTACATGTTGAAATCTATTTTTAGAAGGGGAGGATTGTGTATTTGGGACACAAAGCCAGACTCTGGTGGCGGTGGCAGTTCCTTTCAGTTGGAGGCCCCCTCCCCCATTTGGTGTTATTACTGATGTAATTTATATTTTTTATTTAGATCCGTCCTTTCCTAGAGAGATAAAACTTGTTATATCTTGGCACTGACTTAGCTTTCAGTTCTTTGTGCGGGTCGAAGTCTTTCCTTCTCGGCCTCCTTGGGTGGGGGAAGGAGGAGGGAACAGGAGCATGAGGAACCCTGTTTCTCAAAATTCCAACATGGGGGGGACCTTCTGTGGCTGACCTGGAATGGAGAGAACCCCTTCCCCAAGTCCTGGAGCAGGGGAAGGGTTGCTAATGGAGAGTTGGGGTAACACACCTAGTTATTAAAAGAAAGGATTTGAGAGGCCTCTTATGGGTGAGTGAAGTTTGAAGTGCCAATAAGACATATGAAGGAGGGCAGAGATCCATGGGTACGAATTTTGATCCGGACCAACAGTAAGAGAACAGCAGCCTGAAAACCTGAAGAGGCATGTGATGCACAACATTTGGACAATGCTACCGGGAGGGCAAAGGGTGGCCGATATGTAAGTGAATTGGTAACTCTGGAGAGGGCCATTTTGGCTGGTTGTAAAGAGGTCCATCAGAAGTCACATAGTGGAGATTTAAAGGCAAGAGGGAGCAAGACTCGGGTTAAGGAGCCCTCTGTCTCAGCAATTAGAAAGAGCAGCTGAAAAGCAGAGGAACAGCTCTTCTCCCGGTGCTAAGCCCGGCCAACAACAAGAGGGGGAAGGGTTGCCGTGCCTAGGTCTCCAAATGGGAGAAGTCCTCATTAGCAGTTGTCTGGCAATGTAAACAGTTCACCGCAAAAGCAGGGAAGGGGTTTTATGAGAAGCCGGGGACTTCTGCACAGATATCCAAAGATATAAGTTGGACAAATCGCTCGGCAAATTGCTCTGCGTCCTCATCTGCATTTTGGTCATTGGCCTGTTTTAGGAACCGCCTTACTGATGCCCTTTAAAATAAAGGATGCCCAGCGCCCACCTTACTCCAGGGTCCAAGGACTTGGGCCAAACAAGCTCATTCCTACATGGGGCAGGCCTGGGAACAATTATACACTGATTCTGTGCCAAGAGGCGAAAGGGAGGTTTCCTCAGACTTGGGTGGTCTGCATTGGGGCAGGACTCTGGGGGCTTGGGATTCTTTCCTAAATAATCTGGACATTCGATTTGAGCCAGGGAGTCTCCTGCTGCAGAAAGTCCCTCTCAATGGGGCAGGGGAAAGAGGGGGAAAATCCTCCAAAGCCGGAGTGGCCCCTGAAACCATTTCCTAGGGAATCCCTTCCCTACATATACCACAGGGGAGTCTGGCCTAGCCAGCTTGGGGGTAGGAGAGTTGGTCTGGGATGGAGACTTGACAGGTGAAACGTGGTGAATCTGTGAATGGCTTATTGGGCTGAACATTTTTGAAAGGGGAGGAGAGCAAGGAAAGGATTAGCCCAACAAGCTGAATAGCCAGTAACCAAGAAACCTTTCCTTGGCCCTGGAAGACGATGCATCAGAAAAACAGCTAGTAACAAGGCCAGCCTGAGCCACGGCCTCCTGCGCTGGCCACCGGGACCCCACCTTAGGGTCCACAATTGGCTTATTTCCATGACCATTCCCAATGGCAATGGATGGGTGGGGATGGCGAAGTTTTCCTCAAGGCGGCCTGGCTCTATTGGAAGAGGGAGGGGCTGATCGGATGAGTGAGCAGAAGAAGATGTGGTCAAGAGCACATGTGAAGGGATTGGTTTTGTGGGGACAAAGCCCATCGTAGACTGAAGAAAAGGAGAGGGACAGGGGTGATGGGGCATTTTGAAATGAAGAGAGGGGGATCTATTAGAGAACAACCTCTGCTTTCACTCAGTGAAATGATTGGCTTCCAGTGGAGTGGGTACCACACATCCAGAAAGGCGAAAGGCCTGGAGTTACACAGCACTGAGAAAAAAGCCAGAGGAGAGTGCTGGTGACTGAAGGCGGCCTTCTGCTGATACAAGGGGCCTTGCAGAAGTGCTTTCATTTCCCTGCTCTCTCATTTCAGTCCTCTGATTTTCTTTCTTAAAACTCAAAAGCGAAATCAGAAAAAAAGCAAAATAGAAAGAGTCGGACAATGTGCTCAGCAGGACACTGGGGAAGAGTCACAATATATGACAACATATTTGGGTTTCAAGAAAGTGGAGATCATAATAGCCGACACTGTATTCCCAACTGCCCCATGTGCACTTTGTACTTTATTCTTTTCCTTCTTTCTCTCCCCCCTCCCCCCCATCTTCCCTAAGCAGACTGCAGTTAAGCACACATGGATTTATGTCTGTGTATATACGCCCATTTGCACTCCCGTGCTCTTATGTGTGTGAACAGATACACATACGTGCCTAAACGTATACCTACACATTTTCAGGTATACACATAATCTAAAGCTATGAACAAAGCTGACAGCATCCAGATTTGTCTTGATTGACTCGTTTTTAAGTTTGACTTTGAGATCACTGATAAGTGCCCCTATTTTTTCTAATAAATTCTCCTCCTGATCATTGTGTTTGTGTAGCTCTGATTTGCTATCCCTGCTAACTCTTTCACTTTACTTCTCCCTATTAACTTGCCTTGCTATTACTTAATCTCCCCATGAATTCTTCCCTTATCTTCTGCCCTCACCTTTTCCCTCCCTCTTTATCCCTTTCCCATTAATCTACACCCCTTATCCCACCCTTAATTTGCACACCTTCTACATCTGCCTTATCCTATTTCCTCCCCCACTTATTTCTTTATAGATTTGGGAGGGTACGCTACCCTTCTTGATTTTTAGGCATGGGTATTGTTCCCTCTTGAGTCCATTCCCTTTTCGAACTTTCAATCTTTATCTATGATCTTGGGAACATCAATTTGTAGGAGGATCTGAGGAATAATTATTTGGTTTTCTTATATTGCTTTAAGGTTGCCAAAACATTTTTTTACACAAGAGAGAGAGAGATCTTAGCAAAATGCCAAAAGATCGTGTCATAGAATTCGGGTTCAAAAAGCCTCAGTAACTAGTCTAAGCCACATCCCAAAGAGATTGCCCTGGAACATGCCCATTAGTGGTTGTCCAACTGGTGCTAGAAGACCCGGGAGGGCAGGGAGAGCCCATTCCACTTCAAGACGACTTGAATTGTCATATATTTGCTGATTTGCACCTTCCTCACCTTGCTAATTGTGGCTCTGCCATAAACTAGTTCTGCAGATGTTCAAATCCAGCTGAGATGTCCAGCCTGAGTCTTTTATTCAGGTGAAAAACTTCCTTCACCTGACCCTGGCCATTTTTTTGCCAGCTGCCTTGCTGCTTCCTCTTTAGAGCAGAGACCATGCCCTTGCAGATGGATACCTCATGTGGCCCATTCTGTCAAGGTGGCGCAAGTGATGGCTCGTATTAATCCTTAGCTGGCTTTTTTCTCACCTGCTACCTCAGAGGCCTCTGATATGTCCTTCTACCTCCTCCCCTTTCCCCCTTTCTAGTACGGGAAACACAAATCCATACAGCTACTGCTCCCTTACGCTTCCACTCAACATCCTGACTTTCCAAAGTCTGATACCCACTCCTTGGCCAAATGGAACACCTCCAGCTCTGGCGAGTAGAAAGGTGTCCACTGCTGTTTCGGGATCCCCAGAGTTTAGCACGTTACCTAGTCAGTACTTGATCAAAGATTTCTTGTGACATACATATTACCATCATCAGCCTCTAGACATCCTGCAGCTTGGCAATGTCCTTCTTAAAATGGGGAGACTGCAATGGAACTGACCCCTCCTTCTTGCTGAAAGCTGGGAACTTGCTATAAAGTCGTAGTGATTTCTTTGGTTGCCACATTATGTCATATTGCTTACGCTCATTGAGCTAGCTGTCCACTAAAACCCCCAGATCTTTTTCAGACAGACACATGGAGTGCTGGACTTGGAGACGGGAAGAACAGTTCAGATCCCGATTCTGATATTTACTAGTTGTATAGTATGGGTGAACATACTTTCCAATCTCACAAGGATGGGGTTAGCCCTGAGGACTATTGTTCTATGACTTAGGCCTCCTTAATCCCGCACTCCTGGTTCCAAGTGAAAGGTGCCTGTGTGTAGTTCTACAGCATTTCATAGCATTTGATTTGGCCCAATGTTGTAGTGTAGTAAGATCGTATTGGATGCTGAGACTATCCCTTGTTGGGTCAGCTTTCCTTCCCAGATGAGCAGCTTGTTGATGATTTCTAAGTTCATAAAAAAAAAAAAAAAGTCAACTAACTCTCTTAAAAAGTTGGATCAAAGAAATGTGTTAAGTGGGAGTGGAGCCCAATCTTCCTGTTTTCAAACCCAACAGTATCCGCTATGGTTCTGATCATCAGGTGCTTTCCAATTCAGTGGCTCCAAGCTTCCCTGGGCCCTTCTCTATCACTATCTGAGCTTAGGAGGTATCCTGAGCAACCTGAATCTTTTGAAAAGTAAAAGCAGCAGAGGGAATGGACAGAGGTGAAATGGGAGACCAGAAGGTCAAATTCAGCTCATCTTAGTATTTGAAATTCTGGGTAAATGACTCAAGTCTTCTTTATTATTATTAAAGCTTTTTATTTTGAAAACATATATGTGGATAATTTTTCAACACTGACCTCTGCAAAACTTTGTGTTCCAAATTTTCCCCTAACCCCTCCCCCCTCCCCTAGATGGCAAGTGATCAATGTATGTTCAACATGTTAAAATATATCTTAAATCCAATATAGGCATACATATTTATACAGTTATCTCGCTGCACATGAAAAAGCAAATCAAAAGGAAAAAAAATGGGAAAGAAAGCAAAATGCAAGCAAACAACAACAGAAAGAGTGAGAATACTATGTTGCGGTCCACACTTGGTTCCCACGGTTCTCTCTTTGGGTAGAGATGGCTCTCTCCATCACAAGATCATTGGAACTGGCCTGAATCATCTCATTGTTGAAGAGAGCCACATCCATCACAACTGATCATTGTATAATCTTGTTGCTGTGTACAGTGTTCTCTTGGCTCTACTCACTTCACTTAGAATCAGTTCATGTGCATCTCTCGAGCCTTTCTGAAATCATCCTGTTGGTCATTTCTTACAGAACAATAATATTCCATAATATCCATAGACCACAATTTATTCAGCCATTCTCCAACTGATGGACATCCACTCAGTTTCCAGTTTCTTGCACAAAGGGCTGCCACAAACATTCGTGCACATAGAGGTCCCTTTCCCTTCTTTATCATCTCTTTGGGGTATAAGCCCAGTAGTATCACTGCTGGATCAAAGGGTATGCACCGTTTAATATTCCTTTGAGCATACTTCCAGAATGGCTGGATCCATTCACAGCTCCACCAACCATGTATTAATGTCCCAGTCTTCCCACCTCCCCTCCAACATTCATCATTACCTCTTCCTGTCATCTTAGCCAATCTGACAGCTGTGTGGTGGTACCTCAGAGTTGTCTTCATTTGCATATCTCTAATCAATAGTGATTTAGAGCACCTTTTCATATGACTAGAAATGGTTTCAATTTCTTCATCTGAGAATTGTCTGTTCATATCCTTTGACCATTTTTCAATTGGAGAATGGCTTGATTTTTTATAAATTAGAGTTAATTCTCTATATATTTTGGAAATGAGGCCTTTATCAGAACCTTTGACTGTAAAAATATTTTCCCAGTTTATTGCTTCCTTCCTACTCTTGTCTGCATTAGTTTTGTTTGTACAAAAGCTTTTTATCTTAATATAATCAAAATTATCTATTTGGTGTTCAATAATGAGTTTCAGTTCTTCTTTGATGACTCAGTCTTCTGGAGCCATTTGTTCCCCCATGTGTTAATTGAGAAATAGAGGTTCTTATATCACAGTCCTAATGCCAAGTCTCAATGCCCTTCTCTCAATCCCCTCTGTCACCTCCTGGATACTCTCTTGTCTAGGTTTCCAGGACACCCTCCCCCTTCCTGATTCTCCCTTCCCTCTCTTCCACTCCTCCTCTGGATCCTCCCCAGCTCAAGCCTCCTCATCCCAGGGGTCTCCGTGGCTCTGTTCTGGGCCCTCTGCTCTTCCCCCTCTCGACCCCGACTCCCCGAGCTCCCGTGGATCAAACGCCCACCCAGCTCTAGACTGAGGAGATCCCAGATCTCCCTTTCCTGCCCCAGCGGCCAGGAGGCATCTGAACCGCCCTCCCCCCAAACCCTCCCTGGGTCATAGAGCAACGCCGCTCCCCAAGGTCTGCCGATTTGTGACATCTCTCGACTACGCCTCCTGCCTGGGTGTGGACCCTCAGCTACTACAATGGCTGCTTTTTTTTGATGTGTGTGTGTGGTGGGGGGGCACTGCTGGCCTCAAGCCTCTCTCCTCAGACAAAGTGATTTTCACAAATCGTGGTTTCCGGTCTAATGAGGTCACTCCCCTACTCAAAAGACCCCAGTGGCTCCAGTACAAAATGCTCTCCTCGGCATTCAATGTCTTTTCTGACCCGGCCTGCCCTTATTTCGGACCTTCCCGATTCATTATTTCGGAGGGGCAAAGGTCCAGCTCCTAGAATTTAGCAGGTGCCTTTTGAACCATCTGGCTTGTTTGCGCTACTCTCTCGCAGCCTAGTGCGTATGAGAGGCGCCCTCTAGAGGCCAGGAACAGCCAGTGCCGTTCCGGCCGGCCCAGGGCCTGGCAGGTGGTTCGATAGCAAGAGCTGCAGGGGGAGAGGCAGGGGACACAGAGTCTGGCACCACGCTAAACCCTGCAGCAGTGGGCCTCTGTGGCCCTGAAGATCGGGAAAAGTTCCCAAAAAGGTTCAGGCGCCGGAAGACCGGATCCGAGCCCAAACCTCCCTTTTCCCTCATCCGGTGTTCCAGCCCATCTGGCTCCTCCCCCTTTCCCCGCCCTTCGGCCCAACCTGTCTGGCTCCTCCCTTTCCTCCGCCCCTCGCCTCAGTCGTCGGGAGGATGGACCATGGGAAGCTCTCGAGATTTGAAGGGCTTCTCGCGTGAGCTCTACAACCAATCGGCACTCCAGGACCCGGCTGGCCGGCCAATCCTGTCGGGTCTCCCAGTAGCTGGGGCGGCGGCGGCGGCGGCGGCGGCGGCGGCGACGACGGCGGCAGCGGCGGCGGCGACAGCGGCGGCGGCGGCGACGCTGGTGGCGGCGCTGTTTCAGGATTTCTCTACAAACGTCTCAGGTGGGGTCCCTTCCACAAGCGAGAGGCCCGGTGGGGCAGCACGAAGTTTCTCCGGCCCGCGACCGGAGGGAGCTGAATAGGCCTTGGTTAGACACGATTTTTTTTTTTAATTCCTGCCCCTCCCCCTCCCCTCAAGACCTGAGACCTAAGAGGGTGAGCTATTATCTCGCGATACCTCTTTCTCTACTCGCGAACTCAGCCCCTCCTTGCTCCGCCTTCTTAAGCCTCGCGAGAATTCGTCAGAGAAAAGGCTTGGCGAGCAAAGTGCTGAGGAAAGCCAGTAGGAAGGTCTAGAGCGGCCGACTTCTCGCGGAATTCCCTCTTCTTCCTGCTTCGCTTGCCCCGCCTTCTTCTCAGGTCTCGCGACACCTCTCGTTAGCGGTGGCTGTGAGGGAACCTGGAAGGGCCGGGCGAGAGACGCTTTGCTACCCACTTCGAAGCTTCGGGAGACCGTGGAGGCCTAGGGGTGCGGGAGCGCGCATTTAGGGATCAGGAGGTGCGTGGCCTAACGTGGATTTCTGACTTGCGAGTTCGCCGCCGCCCTTAACCGGGGTGGGGGGGAAGAGTTCCTTTTCCTAGTTCGGAGGTCCCCGGCGAGGGTTCGTGGGGACGAAGGGGGGAGGGGGCGGTCCGGTTCGATAGAACGAAAAAGCAGCGGGCGGACGCGCGCTCCGGCCCCGCCCCGCCTGCTTAGGCCTCTCCAAGGACTCGAGGGCGGCGGCGGCGGCGCGGGAGGGGGGGGCGCGGAGAGAGGTGGGGGGGGTAGCCTCGTCTGAGATCTCGCGGGAGTCCCCTCCCCTTCTCCCTTCCTCGCTGTGTGAGATCTCGCGGGATCGGACGGGAGGCCGAACGAGCAGGAGGGCGGGAGGGAGGACGGACGGCGGATGAGCTGTGCGGGAGCCAGGGCCGGCTGCTGTTAAGATGGCGGCAGCGGCGGTGGCTAATTTCGAGGCCCTGGAGTGAAGTCGCTTCCGGCCACGCCGCTCCCCCCCTCCCGAGCCCCCTCCTGGAAACCAGGTAAGGGCGGCTGGGATCCCTCTGGCCCCCTTCCTTCTTTCTTGCCCTTCCTCATCCGATCCTCCTTCTTTGGTGTCAGGGCCCCAGCCAGCCTGGGTCGACTCTGCCACGTGCGTTTCCCCGGCCCCGGGAGTTCTTTGGAGGGGAAGGCGGGGCCCCTTTGCAATATTTCTAGATTCATCCTTTCTTCCGCACCCTCGAAGGCACATGGTGACCGCCGCCTCGGTGCAGAATCTATGGCAGTTAACCGCCCAGGTGGCCTCAAATTCCAGAAGAGGGTGGGGTAGAAGGGTCCTGGACCAGAGGCTGGGGAACCTAGAAAGTGACAAAGGAAAAACGCAGCGATTCGGGTTCTTCAGTCTGCTTTCCATTTGACTTATTTCTCATCACCTCTCCCCTTCTCCCCACCCCCCGAATTCAAGAGAAAACCCTGCCCTTTAATGACACTTGCCACCTAGATCTGCTCTAGAACTTAAGCTCCCTGCCTTCTTCAGACCTGCTCGGGTGCCGTTGGGCCATACAGGGTGCCCCATTCTGCAGCCCGTTCTAACATCTGACCTTCATCGGTGACATATTTACCTGTCAATTGCCTGTGCAATTTTGGGGAGCCTCTCATTACTCAGCTTTCCTGGGATCTTCTCAGATGTCTTGTAAGGACCTCCTGACTGAAATTATGCCCATTGTTTGGCATGGTATCTTGAACCAATAGCTTTCCTTTCAATCTGGGAGTTAGTCATTCTTTACAATTAGTAGAAGGATTTCTGTGTATTTACTACTCTGCCTTTTGGAAAAGCATTTGCCCTTTTATTATTTCAAAGCTTAGTGGCTTATGCCACGTTGCCCATAGTATCTGCCTCACAAAGATATTAGGATCAATTGAGGTGATGGATATCAAATTCTTTTCCTCTCCTGGAATGCTTTATAGGTGCAAACTAGTAGTTGTGGTAGTAGGGATGATGGCGTTTTCTAATTGTGTTTGGCTTGGGTTGGAATTCAAATTGTTCTTTAGTTACTAGGCATTACTGGGGAAATAATGGGGTCAAGATTAAGTAGGTGTCAACTAAAAAATTAACTGGGTGTCTTCAGCCCAGATGGCTGTGTAAGAACTTGAGTTTAGGTCAGAAGCACTTTTTTTTTAAAGTGGTTAAAGCTCTTTCTCTCTTCCCCCCCCCCCCCCTTTTGCCTATGCAGTGAAGATGGCCTTGGGGTCTATTTGAAGGCCCAAACATTAATTTTAGGTTTACAGCAACCAAGTGGTTAAACCACAGTTTCAAGATGGGTGTCATCCGAAATTAGGATGCATTAGGTCTAGGTAGGTGTGGTATGATGTGATCTAGGTTGAGTGTGGCAATCTGGAGGGGAGGGTATGATGAGTTTGTCCTAGAGAATGTAGCTGTGCTAAAATCAATTTGAAACTACGTGATCATTAGAAATCTTGGTCAGGGCCAAGTGCCCTGAACTGATTATATCTGAGACTGGACCTTCTTGGGGCTCAATTTTGAGGCTTCAGCACAGCCTTCAATAATGAATAGTGGGTGAAGTGGAGGAAATTGTTTCTGTAAGATGGATCCTCAATTTTCTCCAAAGCTGTCCTTAGTATCAGTGCATTGTGAGATCACTACAAATTGAATTGACTATGGGCTAAGTTGCCTTTGCTTCCAAGGGGGCTTTGATTAATCTATCTTTGGAATTTTTGCTAAAGGGGTTGGGAGATTTGGTTTAGAATTAAGATGTTGAATTACTGCACCATGCAAGTTCTAACACTTAAGGGCATTGCCTTAAAACCAATGGTATTGAAATCAGTATAACTGAGGAATGTTGTTTGTTTTCTTGTAGGCCCTGAGCTGTAGAGGACGGTGCAGACCTTAGCAACTGAGTCTAAGAAGGCTCTGGAAAGTGTTGTCTTGGAGATTCATTCAGCACTTCAGCTTAAGCCCATTATGGATTGGCTGTGATTTTAGGTTTGTTTTCACAGCTCTGTGTGTCTGTCTGTGTGTGTCTGTCCCTTTCATGGAGGAGGGTGGGGTGTGGAAATCGGGCTTCTTTTTGCTATTTGAATTGTTTTGAAGGTTGGTGTTGCCTGGGATAACAGGTATGAGTCCACTTTTTAGCGTCTCTTCTTGAACTTCCTTTGTCAGAAGCAGTAAACATTTGTTAAGTTTGTGCTTTGTGCCAGGCACTGTGTTACAAAGAAAGAAAAGAGAGTTCCTGTCCTTAAGGAGCTCATAGTCTAAGGGGGAGTTTTGGTTTCTGGAGGGAGAGGGACACCTGGTCCTACAGCCACAGATAGACCATTTCAAGAGTCCATATCTTCTTGAAGATTGTCCAAGAGAGTAACCAAGTGAGGAATCAAAAGCTGCAGAATTACATAAAGCTCTTTGCCTAAGCTGGGATGTTTAAAGCCCTACCAGAGTGTGTCATTTTTGTCCTTTTGTTGGAATAACAAATCTCTCTTCTTTTTGATAAAGTGAGACTTATTAGTGGAGAATTTTTAAAGCCTCACTTGAATGCTGGTTGAGGTACTTATCAAGTATTTGGATTTTCATTGATATCTACCTGCATGGCTGCAATGTCATTACATTGGCTTCAGGGGCTGTTAAAACCTCCTTTGTTCATGTTATCCTGAGATTGACTTCTATGTTGCCTTTGACCTTGGATTTTAGTTTCTTAAGAGCCCCAGCCCTTCCAAACAACTTTAACAATTGCTCCTTCTAATCTCCTCTGAGAACCCAATGTGCTTATTCCTTTGTCCTATCTTTGGTGGAATTAAGGTGCTTCCAACTCTGCAGAGATTTGAAGGCATTCTTTGGGGAAGGGGGGGAAGCCAGAAAAGAGGCCTGATGATGGAAGACAAAATCCCATAGGGATTTAGAGACTAGGGGTGCTATTTTCTTCCCAGTCACCTTATTTTAACTGTAGCATTTGTAAAGTGGTTATTATTGAATGGTTAAGGTACCAGGCAATTAGGCAATTGCTGTCTTCATCACTATGATCTTAGGTTTCATTGGAAAGCAGAGGATTTTGTATTTGCTCCTGGAGGTGATAGGAAGCCACTGGAGTTCATTGAGCAGGGCATGGTCAGATCTGTGCTTTAGAAAAAGCACTTCAGTGGCCAAATGGAGGATGGATTGAAGTGAAGAGGAACTTGGAGCAAACAAACTCACCTGCAGGCTATTGCAGCAGTCCAGGTGTAAAGTGATGAAGTCCTAATCCAGATGGAGGTTGGGGGCCATGTCAGCAGAAAGGACGAATTTGAGATGTTGCAAAGATAAAGTGGGAGCTGATTTGATGTGGGGACAGGGGAGAGAAATATTGAGAAATTCAGGGTGACTCCTAAGTTTGGAGAGCAAAATTAGGATTAGAGTAAAAGCAATAGATCTGGGGAGAAGGCCTCAGAATGGTTGCTCTGGAAATTGAGACTGGGTTAAAGGAAGAGAGACTGGGTGTGATGGCCAGGGGATATTATATGCAGGGTAGGAGAGAAGACAACCCTGCAATCTCAATTTCTTCAGTAAAGGGTGGGACAGAGCCTCTTGTTGGGACAGGGGAGCTTGAGGAGAAATGAGAGGAGATTGCTCTGGGGTCACCATTGGGCCCAGTTGAGATTAAAATTTATAGTGAACTCTTCAATCCTCATCAGTTACTCTCTTCAGTACCATTCAGCTGTATGTGAGCAGCGGGGAAGGAGGAAAATCGTAAGACAAACAGTGGAAGATCCCAAGATTACGTGTGGATTGTTCATAGGGTTTGGAGAAGAGAAAATGAGATGCAACAAAGTAGAACATGATAGTTCTTTTGAAAGATATGCAAGATAATTGTTCGACTTGTTCTGCAGAGAGCAGAGTGGGAACCCTAGAGATTGTAGGAAGCAAGTCTACCCATTGGCAGGCATGGACTGCATGCCTTTAATCTGGATCATTGGGGAGGCCAAGGTGTCCTGAACTGCAGTGGGCTAATGGTTCCTTTGAGTCTACCTAGGCAGGGCAGAAATCGAGGCAGACCAAGCAGCAACGGGGTTGGGCAAGAAGGGGAGATCAAGACTCAGCAAAAAGTAAACACAGTCCTGCCCCCAAATGAAGAAGGCACCCCCTTCTGAGAAGTCAAGCAGAGAACAACAACCTTGTTGGGTTTTGGTTATTCTGGTGTAGCTCCACCATCCCTTCCACTCAAATACTCTGCTTTATTTTTGGGGGTAGAACTGTTCTTCCCTTGAGAAGAGCAGGTGACCTGTTGGTTGGACTATGGATTTGGTTTAAAAAAAGATTTCTGCAACACCTCTAATAACACCAATGGCCAGAATTCTCCAAAAGACATGGAAAGCTATTTAGCTTGATGTGGAGAAAGATTAAAAAGAAAAGATGTAACGGCAGGAGGGGGTTGCTTGTACTGGCACGTGTGATGAGCAGGTTTTCTTCGGCTTACCTGTCATTGTTAGAAGAGAGAGCTTACTGGCTTTGGGAAAAAGGATAGTCATATTAGAAAGGAAGGTGACATAAAGACAAAATAATGAAGTTATGCTTTGAAACTTCAGGAAAGCTAGTTTTTGATTTCCTTACAGAGAAGAATGAGGAGCCAGTCCAAGGCCTTCCACTTAGGGGCCCATGGGGAAAATGGTGATTGATTGAAGTTTGGACAGTCCATCCCATGAAGACCTGATGCTATGCCTTTTCTGTTCCCTTGGGCAGGGTCTAGTTCAGATGTGGCTTCCCAGCAGAATTCTTCTGTGCATCTCCTAAAGTTTTTCTTGCTTCTCTCCTTCCCTAAACTGTCTTAAAGAGGCTGAATGCAAGCTCCTTTGCATTCAGCTGCAGGAGAAGGGTCAGTCTTCTCTTTCTATCATCAATTTCTGGTAGATAAGAACTTACCATATGGTAGTCAGAACCGAGCCTGGTTGTATCACCAACATGGTTTCTTCACCCTCAGAAATTTCCATGGTGTTGTGGTTCCAGGACCTTGTTGACAGAGATGCCATCCTCTCCCCAACTACGAAGGCTGTATTGGAAAGCAGGCGATATCTTGTCCTGGCCTTTCCCGTGGGCCAAAACTGGATGAACTTGCTGACTGCCTTTGGTTCAAGAGGCTGTTGTAATTTGAGCAAATAAGTCAGGACCGCTTCTGGGCTGGCTGCCTGGTCTAAGCCCGAGATCTGCCTTTTGGTTGGGGAAGACCCAAGTGCCTTGCCCCACAACTGTGCTCTTGGGACTTGAAGGGAGCTTAGAATGACTGGGAAGTATCTTTAAATCAATTAATTTGTACCCTAAGTGACTCATTATAAGTGTGGTGGCCAAAAGACAGCCAGCCTGCCTGTGAATTGAGATGTGTTATGTCTCTCTCCCCTATTTCTCCTCTCCCGCTCCCTTCATTTTCTTAACCTGCTTTGTTGGGACAACTTAGGTCTCAATTCCTTTTGCAGAGAGGAAAAGTTGGATAGACAGATACTAGATGCTGGTGATGAGAAGCCCTGATGTTGGGGATTG
Source organism: Sarcophilus harrisii (assembly GCF_902635505.1). NCBI lineage: Eukaryota > Metazoa > Chordata > Mammalia > Dasyuromorphia > Dasyuridae > Sarcophilus > Sarcophilus harrisii. The sequence continues at coordinate 82,674,529 of NC_045432.1, read as the reverse complement.
ATTTAGTCGTGGTTTTTGACAACCCAAACGGTGTCAGAGGCTGGTTTGTTCCTATATTCATCAGCTTCATTTTCCTGTTCCCCTCCTGGGTTCTCACTGTGATTGATTTGAAAGTTGAGTCTCTGGGGATGCCAGAGAGTGGGTTGGCAGGATTAGGATCCGAAACGATGTTGCCAGGCTACAGTGATGAGCCGTGGCTAAGAAAGCAAAATGTAATTGAAATAAATGGAAAGTTGTAAATTTGGTTTCCAAAAATCAACCGCACACAGACAAGAGAAGCACATTTAGGCTCTTGAAGAGGAACAGGGAGTTTTAGTACACACTTATGTGGGGGTTAACAGCTTGACCTTGGTCGGAATTCATCCAAGTGTGGGGCCCAACAAAGGATGGAAATCGGGCTGTGGGAGTGCTCTGTTTTAGTCATTGTATTCAGTGGGGACCTTGACAAACTGGAGAAGCCTGAAATAATCTGAAACTCCAGTGACTCCCTTTTTATCTCCAGGAGCAAATACAAAATGCCCCACTGTTTGGCTTGTCAGGCCCTTTGGAACTCAGCCCTTCTTTCTCAGTCTTCCTTGCCCCCTGGGCTTCAATGATACTGACCTCTTTGCGATCACCCCATGAGTCCCCAACTCCAGGCCATCTTCACTTCCACATGGGAAATTTATTCCCTCTCCCTGCTTCAGGGCCCAGCTTAAATTACACCTTCTACAAGAAGTTTTTCCTATTGCTTCATAGTGTCTGCTCCCCACCCCTCATTGGTTCTCTCCAGTTTATTTTGTATGAGGTTTGTGCTTTGCCTTTTTTTTTTTGGGGGGGGGGTGCTTCTTTGTATTGTTAGTATTTAGCTCAGTGCCTGGTGGTGGACCCTTAGTAAGCTTTTTGACTTGAATGGGATTATCTCAATTTTTTCTATCTTTGAGGATGAAAAGTTACCATTTGAGTTGAATTCTCATTTTAAGAGTGGAGATGGACTACTTATCGGTGTTATAATCTTTTTGTTGCATCACCTTTGTTTCCAAATATATCCCTCTTCTTGCCCAGTGATCTACCACCTGCATCCAACCCTACTTGCAAAGAAAGGTGAGAGATAGCTTTCTTATCTGTTGGGACAAGGTTGGCACAAACCCTTTACATCGATGCTCTTTTAACTCTTCATGTTATTGTAGTCATGTCCTTGAGCCACATAACTATTGGTGGTCTTCCAAAGGTGAATTGTTTCTAAAAGGTGTCTGAGCTTGTCACTGTCAACATCTCTGGACCTTACATAACCAGCCTTATGACGGCATGTTAAGTTAGAAAACCACATATTAATGTTGTCTAGTTTCTATGATATTTTCATTTATTTTGTTAAATATTTCCCAATTATATTTGAATGAAATTCAGCTGTTGGGGGCACATTGACAGCCCTGGATCTAAGATATCTGCTCCCTGCTCTAAAGAAGGGCTTGGGACCTAGAGAGGGCAGAGCCTTCTCTCCTGAGGCCACATAACCACAAAGCTGGAGGCTCTGGGTTTTCCCTCCCATACTTCAGTGCTTGAGTTGGGGGGTGGGGCGCTACTAATTTCCTGCTTGGCCTCTTCTCATTCGCTCTTGTTCTTTTATCAGCCTCCATGCGGTGTTTGTTGCCCTTGTAGTAGGGTGCATTTCAATCATGAGTTATATTCAGTTCAGAAGCTTGCTTTTTTTTTTTTTTTTTCCCCCACTTACTGTTTCAGATTTTTCATCAACTCTTTTCAACATTTAGCAATTAGAGTTTTTTAATGTTTTGGGTTCCTTAGACATGAGAATCCAGCTCTCTTGTAGCTATGTCCAGTCATGTGAATAGTAGTACCTTTCTTGGTGCTGATTGCGACCCAGCCATATCTTCTCAGTTCTTGGACCTCTTGTCTGGGTCTGCTTGTAAACCTTAATTCCTCAGGGGGACTATCCGCAATTCTGGGGCCCTCCTTCCTTCAAAGTTTTTGGTGTTACTTGGTCTGTCAGTGACCCACTTCCTTAGCCAGGCATCTTATTTTCTGAGAATGCCGTTAGCTCTTGTTCATTCATACATGGTGAGTTGGCCCATACGGTATCAGGGAAAGACTGTTATCATTTAAAAGTTGAGTCTTTGTTTCTGGGAGAAACTTGAGGTTATTCCAAATACTGTGCAGTTTTCCAAAGGCTTAGCTTGCTTTTCTTCAGTTCTGAGCCAAGTTGATCGCCTCTTTGTGGTGTCTGTCCAAATATGCACATACTCGTGGCTAAGTTCAATAGGTTGTCCATTCAGCTGCTCCACAGAGGCTGAACAGGGGACATTTATCATCAACTTGGTTTTACTTGTGTGTCTAGGTAGGATGAAGGTTTTTGAAGTCAGGGACCACTCAGTGGTGAAGAGAATAGGGAATGTTTTGGAGTTGGATGCAGCAGTGGTTTCTGTGATGTGGAGGACACTTCCCATTGGGACTCTTTGAGGGCTGTCCTTGTTAGCCCAAGCTAGTGGTGGACCCTTAGTAAGCTTTTTGACTTGAATGGGATTATGTCAATTTTTTATTTTTCTATCTTTGGGGATGAAAAGTTGCCATTTGAGTTGAATTCTCATTTTATGAGTGGAAATGGACTGCTTTTCAGTATTGTCACATTCAATTTTCCATCCTAAGAACTCTTAAAGAGAAAGAAATTTGATAATTCGATGCTAACTTTTACATTTGAGATTCCCTGGTTTTGTTGCCTTTTTCTTTGTTGACTTTACACTGTTCTAGTTGAATCATTCCTTTACCTTGGCTTTTTGGGGGACAGTAGCAGGCACTTTCCACAAGCCTTTCCATGGCCTGACATTCGTCATTCCAGGGCAGTAATAGGTCTGTCACATTCCCCAAACCTTAGGGCAGTTTGTAATTACAGCTTTCTAGCACTACTAATGCTGCTGGCATCTGCCAGGCCTTTTACTTTGCTCAAGTTCAGTTTTTGAAAATACACATGTAAAGATAGTTTTCCACATTCCCCTTGCAAAACCTTGTGCTCCAAATCCCCGCTCCTTCCCCCCCACCCCCCACTCCAAGTAATTCATTATAGGTCAAATGTGCAATTCGTCTAAATTTATTTTCATATTTATTATGCTGCACAAAAAAAATCCAATTAAAAGGGGGGGGGGGGAAGAGAAAGAAACAAAGCGAGCAAACAACAGAAAAGTGCAAATACTCTGTTGTGATCCATATTCAGTCCCCCCCATTTCTCTCCCTGGATGCAGATAATTCTCCAACATAAGTGTTGTGGAATTGGCCTGAATCACCTCATTGTCGAAAAGTTTGCTCAAGTTCTTAAAGGCATCCTAACACTTCCTCCTCCCCCTCCCATCTAGCAGTTAGCCCTTGGATGTGGGGACAGCTGGTACAGGTGACCATTCTGCTGGCCTGGCTATCCTGGCACCATTGTGTGTGGGGTGTAGAAGACCTTTACCCAAAATGACTTCTCAGAGATCACTCAGTACAAAGAAGAAAGGTTGTTTATTAAAACCCTCCATCACAAGATAAGGGAAAGAGAAAGCTCAAGGTAGGAGGGCTAAAGAAGTAGTAAAGATACATAGCTTTTATACAAGAAATTACATCACAAGTAAGAGAGCCTTGAGAAGGGGAGGGGGAGGCATCTTAATGGTTAAGGTCACAGGGGAAACACAGAAATAATGAAAATAAAATAAAGGAAAAAAATTCATACATCCCTGTAACTTCATCTTATCTCTCTGTTCCACACAATTGTGAGCCTGTGCTTTTCAACCTATGTAGCTCCCAGGGATTTTTTGGATTGTTGTGCTTCAGAAATGAAACACCCTGCCAGCCAAAGGTGATTGGAGCAAGCTTGTTGCAGCACATATCTTCTCCTCTCCCCCACACACACACACAGTCACACCTGGCTGTGATGTGGCCAGGGTCTAAAGTGGAACTTGGCCTTTGACCCTCAGGTGGAACCTTGCTACTGTGATTAATGGGGCTCCCTTGTTTTCCCTGGCATTCCCTGTCAGCTTCCTGAGAGCAGGAGCCGTGTCAGTTTTTTGTTTTTGTTTGTTTGTTTGTTTGTTTGGTCTCCTCTGCTTGCAGTCAGGTGCTTGTCCATTGAGTTAGTGAATTGCTTTTTAAAAGGTACTTTGAGGGAAGGATTATAAAGGCTTTGTTCTGTCTGACACCCACCTGGAACAGGGTCAGTTACTCTGCTCAGTACCCTGCAAGCCCCAGAACTCTCAAAGGGAGTTAGCAGAAGGCCCAGGCTGGGAAGACTGAGGGATTTTGTTGCTTAATGGTCAAGGACAAAATAAAAAAAATATATATATATATATATATATATATTTTTTTTTTTTTTTGGCTCGCTAAGGACATTTTTCCCTTTCTCTGGTGTTCAGAGAGTGTTTATAAACAGATTTTTCAGCCCAATGCACACTGTAAACCTTGCTCTACTGCTACTGTGAGGGAGGCCTTGGCTGACGCAGTGACTTGGAATGATGCTTAGAAGTCTCTTGCTCAGACTCAGGCAATTGGGGACATTAGGCCAAGTGACCTCTTGTGTTATTGTATGGAAGCCAACACCTAGTACGCCAGTCAATAAGGAACACCCAGTGTGTTGTGGATAGGGACTTTGAAGACCATCATGAGCTTTTTGAGCCTCAGAATAATCCTGAAAGTTAGGTGTTATAATTATCCCTGCTTTGCGATGGAGGAAACTGAGGCAGAGGGGAAGTAACTTGCCCGTTAGTTAAGTGTTGATTTGAACTCTACACCCAGCCTTCTCTAGCTGGCCCAGTTCACGTGGAGTGGAAGCAGCGTTCTGAGCAACCTCCTCCCAAACCTTGAAGTTTGAACTCAGAGAATACATCGGGAGAGCTGCTGCATCCCCCATTCTGCTGTTTGCATCGAGAAATACAAAAGCTATGCATGGGAATGATTCATGGAGAGACTTGTATAGGAGATATAGGTGCTTCTTGTCTTTTAGTGCTTGAAATGGATATGGCTGAATCAAAACTAGGAAGCAGCAAGGGAGGACTTTCTTTACCTTGGTTCTTGACTAGTCTGTAGAGGAAGTCAGTGAAGAGAAGGGCCCTTGATGTCTTCGAAAAGCTTTTCCAACACAGTATATCTGGGTGACCTGGCTATTCTGAAGGTTGGCTTTGGCTGTCTGGATGTGAAGGGCGCTTATTTGATCTTCCCCTGGAGATGGGCAGGGCTGAATGACAATGTTAGAGTGTCTTCAAACTGAGTCATCGAATAGGGAAGACCTGAATCATCTTTTGTATCACTGTTACATTTTGTGTAATCTGGCTAATAACATGGTTAGGTGGTTTTTTAAATGACAGAATTTTTGGAATGTTTCCCCCCTCCCCTCATTCTTGTGTGCTGGCTCCCACCTTGGCTTTATATGCCAAAATTCCCGAGAAAAAGAAACTAAAATAAAATAACATTTGTGACATACTTGGAAGCTGCAACTGGTAACTGAATGTAAGGCCCTTTGGGTTTTGGGTCCTTTTCTTGTAATTCCTCCTTTGGCTCATTGCTCCTTCCTCTCCAAATTCGCGCCGGATGCAATTATACAGTCAGGGTGTCCGACTTGGGGGCATCTGCCTACTGTCCATTTTGCCAAATCCCTGCCTTGCCAGTGATCTTCCAGGGAAGATAAGGGGTAGCTCCTTTTGTTTGGTTCTTGTTGTATAGGCATAATAGGGCCTTCTCTGGGGCTTTCTGTACCCTGGGAAATTCCACACTAGAGTACTGTGGAAAATTTTTCTTGGCCTCTAAAAGATCTGCACTTGTTAACTCTGCCACTGTTGGCTCTCTCCATTTTTGGGGGGCATCTGGGCCAGTTTGCTAAATGTGAAGTGAAACCTGAGGGGAGTTGGGATTTGTATGTGGTTAATTTGGAGCATTCTTTCTTCATAGTTGACAGTTGTTTTGAGAGTTGTGCATTCATTTGTTTTGGCCATTTAGCTATTGAAGAATCTGTTAGCTATAACCTTTCTTTCCCTGAGAAATTTACTTCAGAGATGGTCCCCCACCCTCTTTTTGAGCACCTCTCCTTTTATCTTTGCCATATCCATTTCCAGTTGACTGTTTTATAAAGTAGCACCGAGAGCTTCCAGGAGGTCTCATTCTTCCTAGTAGGTTGAGATAGTTGTACTCTCCAGGGTTAGTCTCCTCCAGATCTAATATACTAGAGTGATCACAATGAGGCTTGTTCTTCCTTAGTCCCAATTTCCATCTGCACATCTCTGTAAGTCCAACCAGGTGTGGGCTTTAGAAACATAGAAGCTTTGTGTTGGCATGCAACAAATATTGTATGTTCAATGTTCTTACTTTTGGCAGCAAACATCACAGCTAGAGAATCGTGTTCCCGGTAACGTGAGAGCTAAGACAGTTTGCCTGCTGTTCCAAAAATGCAAATTAAGGCTGTATTTGCTTTGTCTCTCAGATAGCTAAATGATGGTGACCATGCTTTTTTTTTTTTTTCCCTGGTGCCTTCTTTGTGGAGAGTTTTTTTGATTCCCTGCATCTAATACCTCCTTTCCCCCATTCTGCCTTGGAACATGACAGAAGTATATACAGGGATCCTAAGAATGAATGGATACGTCTTTGGACTTTGCTGTTATGTGAGGCATACTTTTTGTTTCTTTCAAGTCTTAACCTTGAATATCTAAGAAACTTGATCTGTAGTCTGCTTCTGCGATTAGAGGAGCCCCTTTTAACTTGTTTTTCATTTCCCTCTAATTGGTCTTTTGACAAGCTGAACTACAGGCTCTCAGAAAGGATGTGGAAATTTTATTTTTAAAAAAATTGTTTTACTTCACTATTCTTTCAATTTGAACTTTTATTTTCAACTAACAAATATTTATTTTCTCCAAATTGGAGGGGGGGCGGGATAGGGGAAACAAGGAATGGAACCATAGAAATAGATTATTAAAGTCCAGCAAAACATTTCCATGTTGTCTATACCCAAGCCTATTTGTTTCATTCTTCGGGTACCATAGTTCATTTATCCTCTGGAAGATTTCCTGGTGGTTCACTGCATTAATCAAAGTTCTTAAATCTTTTCTCTTCCTCCCAACCTCTTCTCTCCTCCCCATTAACCTTGACTTTGAATAACATACACACAAAAAGAGTGATTTTATTTTCAAAATGTTGGTGGACATCAGAGTATAATCCTTTCCATTCAAGTAGCTATTTTATTAGAGAAACTAATCCTCTCGAAGTATAGCCCTGGCAGGCCTACCAAAATCCATGAAAAAAAATTGAGTAGCCATTTCCAAAGGTTCTGAGTTTGTCCTTTGTTCTGGGTTTGTGATACTTACTGGGGAACTAGACTTGGAAATCTCCTCTTAACATACTTCCCTCTCTGAAACCCCCTTTAAAATTAGGACACTGTGAGACAGTGTAGGTCATCACTTACCTTTTCAGACCTAGACATGGTCCACTTTGACGGGGTCGATGGGACAATGAGGAGCAAGGGCAGACAAAAGGTGAGGTTCAGAGTTGGCTGGGCATGCTTTCTTTGGCAAAATTTCTGCTCATTTTGTTATTAGCCTCAGAATGACATCCCTCTTTGGGCCCCCTGTGAGCTGTTCTGTTTTTATTGTCAGATTGGGCCACTTCTTGCTGTTAGAATTCCAAAGAGAAGTTGGAGCCCACTGATAGGAGGGGGTGACTGAAGGATGGATTTTGAGGAAGGTTCGAGGTGGTCAGCTCTCATTAAAAAAAAAAAAAAATCCAAATCACATTCTTTAAGGAGTTCATAGAGGGACGGAATGTAATTGCATAGATTTCTTTCTAGATGACTTCTCTTTTAAGTGACTACAGTGTCCCAGTTTCATTGGATTTAGGATTGAAAGGGACCTTAGTGATCATTTGTTATACCCACCCTAAGCCCAGACTGGAGGAGCAGTTATTGTCAGATTCCCTGTGCTTGGGGCCACTTGTTTCCTTTGAGATAGCGGATTACTATTACACACTCAGTCCTCACAGTTCTCTGGGTTCAGAAGGCTTTCTCCATCACGAGTCTATTGAAATTAGCTTGAATCTGTTCATTGTTGAAAAGAACCAAGTCCATCAGAGTTGATCATTGTGGTCTTATTGTTGTGTTCCATGTTCTCTAGGTTCTACTCACTTCATTCAGCATCAGTTGTAAGTCTCTTGGCTTTTCTGAAATCACCCTGCTGATCCTTTCTTATAGAACAATAATATTCCATTACATTTGTATATTATAACTTATTCAGCCACTCCCCAACTGATGGATATCCACTCAGTTTTCAGTTCCTCGCCACTACAAAAAGGGCTGCTGCAACCATTTTTGCACATGTGGGTCCTTTTTTCCTCTTTTAGGATCTCTTTGGGATACAGCTCCAGTAGAGAGACTGCTGGATCCAAGGGGATGCACAGTTTGATAGCCATAGCATAGTTCCAAATTCTTCAGAATGGAAGGATCAGGTTCACAGCTCTACCAATAATTATTAGTATCTCAATTTTCCCACATCCCATTCAGTATTTGTCGTTTTCTTTTTCTGTCATCTTAGCCAAACTGAGAGGTATGAAGTGGTACTTCAGAGTTGTATTGATTTAGTGATTTAGAGCATTTTTTCATATGACTAGAAGTGGCTTTAATTTCTTTGTCTGAAAATTGTCTTCATATCCTTTGATTATCAATTAGAGAATTATTTGTATTATAAATGAGTCAGTTCTCTATATGTTTTAGAAATGAGGCCTTTAAACGAATGTAAATTGCTTGCATTTTTGTTCTTCCCGGGTTATTTATACCTTCTCAATCCAATTCTCCCTGAGCAACAAGAGAACTGTTCGGTTCTGCACACATATATTGTATCCAAGATCTACTGTAACCTATTTAACATGTATAGGACTGCTTGCCATCTGGGGGAGGGGGTGGAGGGAGGGAGGGGAAAAATCAGAACAGAAGTGAGTGCAAGGGATAATGTAAAAAAAATACCCTGGCATGGGTTCTGTCAATAAAAAGTTATTTAAATAAAAATAAAATAAAATCTAATTGAGGACCAAGATGCAAAAAAAGAAAGAAAGAAATGAGGCCTTTATCAGAAACTTTGGATGTAAAAAATTTGCCCCAGTTTTCTGCTTCCTTTTTAATCTTGGCTGCATTAGTTTTGTTTGTACAAAAACATTAATGTAATTAAAATTATCCATTTTGCATTTCACTATGTTCTCTAGTTTTTCCTTGAACACAAATTCTTTCCTTCTCCATAGATCTGAGAGGTAGACTATCCCTTCTCCTAATTTGCTTATAGTATGATTTAATTTTCTTAATACTCCCATTCTTCATTGAAAGAAAACAAAAACAGAATCTGCTTAACAAATGTGCATCAAGCAAAACAAATAGCCATTTCTAAAATGTATGTCCTTTTCTACAATTTGTCCATTACCTCTCTGCCGGGAGGTGGGTAGTATATCTCATCATTGGTTCTCTGGAACAAGAATTGGACAGTACATTGATCATAGTTCTTAAATCTCTATAGTATTTGTCTTTACCATTCTGCCTTACTTCGATAACCATTTAAAGCCTGAAAAGAATTCTGCTTTCAGAATGTTTGTGGGCATCTGTTAAGCATGAAATAGCATACCTTGTTCAGTCATTCTCCAATTGATAGGTTACCACCATTTAAAAAAAAAAAAATCATCTCTCAGTATTCATACCTAAAGGCCCTCTTCCTTTTGCTTTGATCTCTTTGGGATCTAAGCTTAACATAGTGTTATCACTGGATCACAGGGAATGCACAATTTAGTGACATTTGGGAATATAGTTTCCAATTGCTTTCTAGAATCACTGGACCCATTCATAGCTCCACCAACCATGCATTATTGGCCTGTTTTCCAGCAAATCTTCTAATGCTTGTTATTTCCCATTTTTGTTTGCCCTTGTGCTGGTTTTGAGATAGAACCTCAGGGTTGCTTTAATGTTTCTAATTATTATTCTAATTATAGTTTGGAGAAGTTTTTGCATGTTTGTTGGCACCTTGGATTTTTTCCTTTTGTGACTTATTTGATTGTATCTTTTTGATCATTTATCAGTTATGGAATGGCTCTTCTTGCATTTCTAAGAAATACGACTTATATGAGAAAATTCTAAGTGCAGTTTCGATTTATACTAAAAATGCAGGGTTGGTTCAATGTTGGGAAAACTATAAACCTGACAGTCCCTACAGATACTGAGAACATCAAAGAGAATCCTACTACTAAGTAGATTCAGGAAAGTCTTTGACACAACACAACTTTCACTTCTCTTTTTGAAAATACCATAAAACATAGGTGTAAGTGAATATTTCCTTACTGTGTTAAATAGCATATCTAAAATCAAGATCCAGTATATTGTGTAGTTGTTATAATTTTGAGCCCTTTCCTTTTAGATCTGGATAAAATAAGAGTGACCCTTCTAATAACTGTTATTTGGCTTAGTGTATGAAGTGCTAGTTGCAGCAATGAAACAAAAAAAGAAATTAAGGGAATGAACAAATGGATCAAGGAGACAGAACACAGTTAAAAACAATACAATTAAAACCAACTAAAAATAATGAGGAAAATTTCAGCGAAGTTACAGGATGTGAAATATAGCCACATAAATCTCAACAGGAAGAGATAGAGAAATTTCATTTTAGAAAACTACAAAGTTGTATGATATACTTTGAAGTCCACTTATCAAAACATACATGGAAGAAGCATCTAGATAAAACTATGAAATACTCTTTGGAAATAAAAACAGAGCTAAATAATTGGGGAAATATCAATTGATCATAGTTAAGCTGAACCCATAAAACAAACTTTTCAGTTACCAATGGCTCATTAGGGACATCCCCCTCCCCCAAATATATATACACACTCACCCTCTTCCTCCCTTTCTGTCTCCCTGTGTCCCTTTTTCTTTCTTGAAATTAGTTTATCAGGATAGGAGATCTGCCAGATGATAGAGTAAATATATCTGGTTTGACCTTTTTTTTTTTCCTCTCCCTGTTTGGGGGTGGGTGTTCAATTAGTTACACATTTATTAAATACTATGTGCAAAATGGGCTAAAGGTCAAAACATTCCAATTAGAGTTGTCTTACATTCAGTAATCAGTTGCAGTTTTCGAGTATGCCACGAATGTTATTTTAGTTTAATTTTCATTTCTTTTTCCTGTTTTTGACATATGAGCCAAGATGAGACCCAGAACACAAGAATAGGTGGGACTATTCAAAAATCATGTCAGTAAAAAGCAGCTTAATTTGGGTGAGGTAGTGGGGAGAAGTTGTTTTTTAAGAAATCTCACGTATCCTTCTTTAAATTTTCCCTGGAACTGAAACCAGGGACTTTGATCACCTGCAAGTGCCCATAGGCAGTAGGAACACCAGGTGTGTGAACTCCTTCTCCCCTGTCTGCACTATGTAGGACAAGTGTGGTCAATACAGCAGCACTTGGTCCCCTCAGTGGTGTAAAGTCCTTCAGACTTCTACTCAGACCCCCTTCCCCCTCCTGCCATGTGCCCCCCCTCTCCCAGCACACGCACGCGCACACACACACACACAGTGAGAAGACAAAATCTGAACCCTTGTGACTGCCTTCAGGTCTGTTGCTCATTTTTGAAGAGTTGGCTTGTTGGGGCTGAGCATTTGCCTATGGAGTTCTGGTCTTTGCTGGGGTCTTCTTAACTTCCCTTAGCAGAAAGACTACTTTACCCCAACTTTTGTTTGTTTTCTTCTGCTCCATCTTCCCTCCTTTTTTCTGTAGAGGGAATTTGGAGAGCTGAGAGTTTTCAGGGACACTTGATTTCTGGAAGACTAGTAACAGCCTTTGCAATGGGGCTGTACTGGGGAAATGTGCCTTTTATCTCCTTGGAACCCTTGAAACTGATGATTCCTTGGCTTCTGCTCTGTGTGCTTCCAACCTAGTACTCTCTGTTTTTTCCCTGAGTGATCTTTAAAGATGTTTAAACTGTGATTGTTGCCAGCTTACTAAAACCTTGACTTTTCTCCCTCTCTATTAATTAGACCGTGAACATTCCTGAAGACAAGAAATGTTCTGGCTCCTCTTTGTATCCCCAGCACAGAGCATAGTGCCATGCACAGAGTGGGTACTTCATTAGTGGTGGTTAACCTGCTGTGATCCTCTGGTACTGAGCATAGCCTGTTCTTTTTTCAGGAGAGCAGTTTCATTCTTTCTAAACTTAACCCCCATTGCAGTACTTTGCTCCTTGAGAATCCAGGCAGGCTTCAAAGACATCTCCAGTAGGGAGTGGAGTACCTTCTTAGTTTTGCTGCACTGGAAAGCATTATAGAAATGTGAGGAAGTATAGTTTCAATCATGTTTGACTCTTCATGACTCCTGTTTGGGGTTTTCTTGCTAGATACTGAAGCAGTTTGCCATTTCTTTCTCAAGCTCATTTTATAGATAAGGAAACTATATGATCCTGGCCAGGTCACTTAACCTTATTTGGTTATAAGGTTAAATGACCTGGCCAGGATCATATAGCTAAGAAGGCTTGGTATGCTGTCCACTGCAGCACCACCTTACTGAAATACCGCTTGGGGGTCTTTGAAAGCCTAGTTTGAATCTATCTGTAAAATGGTTGAAAGCTTTTACTCTGAAGAATGAAACTAGAACAGTCAGCTGGATTGGAGATATTTGATTGAATATTGAACCAGTATTGAATATTGATTTTTTTTTTTAAATTGTCTTTTCATTTAAACAAGTTGTTGATGACCTCTTGACTGCCAGGACTGACCTATTTTTGCCATTCCACTGACACATAATACAGTAGGACTAAAACCTTCTCATGGGGGAGGAATGGGATTCTTTTCTATCATTCCCTGGATGTCCTGAATATTGTAGTACATCAGTTAGAGCAAATTGGGGACCATGCCTGAGGTTTTGCCATATGGTCCGTTACTGGTCAGTTCTTGTGGTCAGGTTCCCTGAAAGCCCAATCATCAGAAGATGATCCTTTGAAATTCTGTGGGAGTTGAATTTTGTGACTTGGGGTGGTCCTTGATTATTGTGTTACTAGGTTTGCAGGCACTCGTGTAGGACATGTTCTCAGTCATTGGAGGACAGTGTTGGCTGCTTGCTTCTAAGGAGTTAAGACCACATACTCGGTAAAATCATCTTTAGCAAAATTTTAATCTGCAAAAGTTTATAGCCTGGTTCTTTCCAGACCTCAGTGTTTGTAGTTGCTGGGATGTCATGAAAGAATGGTGATTCATTCCCATTACTAATAGAAAGTGGGAACAAGTTGTTCCTTTTACATTTGAATTGAGTGAGTGGGTCTCCTCAGTTACTGAGGAGAAATCAGGGAAAACAGTTAATTCAGTTACTTTTCACTCTTAGACTTTTGAGTGGGATGAAGAAGGGGGAATGATAGAAAAAAAATCTTTTTCCTTTGGGGCTATTTGATTGTTTTTTTTAAAATGTTGCCATCAGTTGTACTTTCTGTTTTTAAACATTGTCCTCAAGGTCGAGGAGAGGATTTAGTTAGACTAGCCTGGAAGCAGCTTAGATAAGATATTGGGACCTATCCCTTCAAATTCATATGTAACACTTTTTTCTCATTTATCAGCTCGAAAATGGAACAGTTTGCTAGAAAGTTGCTAAACAGAGTCATATTTGCGTGTGTAGGTATCTCAGGGTCTAAATTAGCAGGTGATTATCCTATTTTCAGAATGTAAAATGAATTTGCTGCAAATTGAAAGCTAGTTGTCTATGTGGGTGGACTTCCTCCCCATAGCTGCCCTGGTAACTTTAGGCTGCCCGTGCCTTCCCTGTGGTCATCATTGCCTCATAGCCAGCATGGAATTAACTTCTAGATTTTGAGGTTCCTTATGCTTGACCCCATAATGTAGAGACCGGAATTGGTATCTGCATGGCTTGGCGTTTTTAATTTTGCTAACTTGATTTTCTTTTAGGGACACAAAAAATTTCCAAAATGAAAGTGGACAGGACTAAACTGAAGAAGACGCCTACTGAGGCTGTGAGTATTTGATCTGAGTATTTGGGGTATGATTTCATTTAATGTTTATCTGAGAGAGATTGTAGCCTGTTCTCTGAATGACAAGGAGATTCTTTTTCAGAGATCCTAGCTTGAGATGTTAGGTTGACTTTCTAGTCCTGAGGATCCCTGTCCTCGGGAGGATGCTTCTTAGCTATTTTTGAAAGATCCTGCCAGGGTCAAAATAGGCTCCCACTTACATCCCATGTACCGTAACTGGGAAATACATCTCTTAGACCCGTAGTGGGCCTGAAGTAGTGAAGTATGTTCTCAGACCTCCATTGTTGGACAAACTATAGCTTAACCTTTGGCCCACTGTACTGCTATTCTAATTTTTTTTAGCTTATTTTGGTAAACTAGGTTCAGTTGTAGACATTCTTAGTTTGTTAAATATGCTGCACGATTTTAAGATGGTGTTAACTGTTGAATTGCAATGTTAAATTATGAAAATGTGCCAGTGAATTTAGTGGCAGCCTAGATACCAGGTAAAATGATTGTTATTGGCTATCTAGTCCAAGATTCCTCATTTGGAAACAGCTTACCAAGATAGGCAGCCTTTGAGCAGGGTCGAGGTCTGAAAAGCCCATTTTTGCAGCTGAATCATTCTGAAAGAGTTGAAGCTGTTGAAGGGGAAGAGCCTTTCTCAGAAGTTTCTCTTTTGACTACAGAAACAAGGGGCTGATGAGACTTGATAGTCACAAGGCCAGCTTTGAGGCTTTGAGTTTTTAGTATACAAATCAGAATATGGAGCGCTCAAGGCAAACCAGCCCCAGAATTTAGACTCTGGGTGTATTTAGTTAACAGCTTCCTCAAAGAAACAGCTTCTGCTGTGTCCACATGAACTCTCAGGGAAAAAATTCTGGCGGATGGGCCTCTAGTACCATTCTTGCCAGGATCCTCCTTCATTGAGACTCTAACTGAAGGTATATGAAGTTATAACCAAAGTATGAGATCTCTGGTCCTCTGACTTTTCTTGTGCTGCTTCTCCCAATGGCTTGGCTGTGGGCAAGAATCACAACAAAGAAGGGGATGTGTAGAGTATGAGCTCAGTGCCGGAGCTTGCAGGACTTAGCTTGAAGGAATTTGAGAGAGAAAAAATGGAAAAATATGAAGAGTGACAAGGCAGAGAGGAGCCTCCTGGCTTTGGATCTGGAAGGGATCATCTTATTTCATATCTGAGGAAACAAGTCCATTGTCCACAGTCATACACACTAGGATTCGAAAACCTACTCCTCTGATCCTAAGGTTATCATGTGGTGGTGGATTTGAAGAGAGAAAGGAGAAAGCCTCAGGGGCAGCAGAGCTGTCCCTGTGTGCTGTATTGTGGCCTGTGTTGGTTTTCCTTTTGTCCCTTGGAGCTATCTCCTGTTACCATAGGGCCCCTCCTTGACTTGGCTCATTTGTAGGGAGGGCCCTTAAATCATGGCAGATTTAGCTGTGATAATCACCTTTTCCATCCAGTCCATCATTTGGAGAAATCCCTGCTTCCATGATGATGAAGGCCGGGGTGGGGTGGTGTGGGGTGGGGTGGGGTGGGGGGGATCACTGGGTAGGAGGGAGCAGGCAGTTACTCCAATCAGAGTGTAAAACTCGGTATCTTCCATCCTCCCCCACCAAAAAAGGCAGGGGGATGCACATTTTTGGTGTCTTTTGTTATAGGATCCCCATTTGCTGCCTGATTATAGATTTCAGTGAATCTCAGGTTCCATAGAGGGGTTGGTGAGGAAGAGAGGATTAATGAGAAAATTAGACACATGAGATCTCCAGTGTCTCCATTAATGAGAGTCCTTGTGGTTTTTTTGTTTTTGTTTTTGGTTTTGGTTTTTCCTAGCCTGCTGACTGCCGGGCTCTGATAGACAAACTTAAGAGTTGTAATGATGAGCAGCTCCTCCTGGAACTTCAGCAGATCAAAACATGGAATATTGGAAAGGTGGGTAGGATTTCATGTGCTGTATTTTTCCAAACAAGATTCTCATGAACCACTAAGAAATGGGGCTAAGATGAAATTAAGATACTGTTGATGACAAAAACTGGATCAGTTCTAAACTTCAATTCTCAGTTTGTGCAAATATGTGGTGAGTGATAAGAACTAGACTAGAAGGTGATACTAGTGAGCAACATTAATGAAAATTGCATGCCATCATCAGCTTTTTGCTCTGTTTCTCTGTGTTCCTTCAGGAATCTTAGCGTGTGCTGTTTGCACCAGGTAAATGAAGCCTGAGTAAATAAGATAGGCATTTCTTCCCTGAAGTTGAAGGGGTCAGTAGCAAATGGAGCAGTTCCCTTTGTAGGAATAGACATTCAGGTGATCAACATTTCTCACTGAAATGAGATGGTCTTGGATTCTGGGTACTAGGTTCTAGTAGTAAGCATCCTGGAGCTCCTGAACCCCAACAGGAGCAGAATGATGAGGATGAGCAGAGATGGGCTGGCTGGATAGATGCTTTGGCCAAGAAAGCCTTGTGTCAGGGCCCACAGTTTGTACACGCTGGTCTAGGTTCTCTTCCTTCCCTCTTCCTTTTCTAGTGTGAGCTGTACCATTGGGTGGACCTGCTGGATCGCTTCGATGGGATTCTGGCTGATGCTGGACAGACTGTGGAAAACATGGCTTGGATGCTGATGTGTGATGGGCCCCAAAAAGAACATCTGAAATTACTGCTCTTGGCAGTCTTGAACTTTACTGCCCTGCTCATTGAATATAGCTTTTCTCGGCATCTCTACAGCTCCATAGAGGTAGGTGGGAAAAGAACCCAACAATCTGGTCCCTCATGTTTGCCTGCACAAATGGAAAGGCAGTTATTAAGCACCTACTATAGGTCAGTGCCTAGTATTTGGGGTATAATTTCAAAAACAAGACAGGCCAGGCCCTTTTTTCCAGGAGCTCCAGTCTATGTGGATGTTTTCAACTACAAGCTTAATGAAAAATCCTCATAGTCCTTAAGGTGCAGGGGCAAAGCCAATATCTTTAGTGTCATTTTCCATCGATAAATCCACTGAACCATATGACTGTGCTGTACAAATTACTGCTCGTTCTTTTCTTTCCCTGGGCTTCAGTTATCTGGAGTTGAAGAAAAGGGTTAACTTGCCTGGAATAGATACTTTCTGATTGTGGCCTTAGACTTACCTCTGCTTTGATTGCCTTTGGTCTACAGGTGGTGACAGTAATTGTTAGACTTGACTAGAGTGGCACATGCCTCCTTCTGTCTCTGCCCTCAGTACACCTCACTCCTTTAGCGAGGTTATAAGTGGTGATCACTGGATGTCTGTTAACTCGGCCGGGATGGGGGGGAGGAGAGAGTCATCTCTGTTAAATTCTCTGTCACCTATCAATAGCTAAACCAGTGGTGGAAAAAGGCCGGTGCATTCCTGCCAGGAGTTGGTGCTCCTTTTTTGGTCCCCAGGCAGCCTGACACATTCCTGAAAATACTTTGAGGACACTTTTTCTCAGCATGTTGAAAGCCTATTCTTCATACCTGCCTTCTCGCCCCCTGCCTTCATCCAATTTTGTGTTTCCAGAGCTCTGGTAGTACCCGTTGTGCTTCTCAGGCCCAGGCGGCCCTTTGGAATAGGCCAGGATGGCCAGGGTGCACAAACTGGACAGCAAGAAGAATTGGAGCTTTTATCACCTGCTTTTGTTCTGTTTTCTTCCCCTTTCAAACTGAGCCTGAGGTTAGCAGTGATCTTGTGGAGTATTTGAAGGAGGGCAATTAAAATGACAGTGAAATGGATAGGTCTGAAGAGATTTGGATCAGAGACCTGAGCCTGAGCAACAGCTTCCAGGCTTCTAGTGGAGCCTTGCTGTGGCAATGTGTGTCCTCGTGGAAGTGCTGGCAATTCCTGATTGTTAAATCTGAAAAAGATACAAATGTAGAGTTAAATCTGGAAGTCATGTTAGAGGCCATTTAGTCCAGTCTCTATATTTTACAGTTAGGGAAGCTGAGGTCTCATGTGGCCCAGGGTGGTTCAGCTAAGGCAACACAGCAGTGGGCAGGCCTGCTGCTACCAAATCCAGTATAATTTGGAAGATTTTCACTTTATGACTACATCCGATTGTTTGGTCAACCAAATGAGGCAAATTCCACAAAGGGAAAGCCAGCAAGTATTGCACAAGAGTTATTCTTAGCAAAGTTTGCGGCCACTACTCTGAGCAATTGAAGAGTTACCATCCCGGTAGATATTTTAGAACACGTTTCTACTGTTGTCTATCTCCTAAACAATCCTCTTTTTTTCTCCTGTGTCCCGGAAATGTTTCTTTGTGTGTTGTAATAGATGTAGGCTTAAAAAAAAAAAAAAAGTAATAGATGTAGGCTGAGTGCCTTTTGGTGTTTATCTTCCCTGCCCAGAACTGTTGCCCTTGTGACGAGGTTGGACAAACCTATACAGCTCCCAAGTCAAACGTTGTCTGGAACGTCTCCCACCTGTTTTTGAAATTCTAGTGTGGGTTCTGTGGGGCCTTTTGGAGAGAGAATGGACCCCCAAAATGGGCTCATCTGTATGACTAAGCTGGGGAAAAACAGGCAATAGGAAGTCTTTGCCCATTTCTGGCTCATTGTATCTGCATTTAGTATTCTCCTGTTCATGAGCCTCCAGCAATAACTAGCTTTGGACCATCAATTTCTGGCTTACCTTTCCTAGTTTATTCATCATTTTTGTCCTTCACATCCATTCAATGAATGTTCCAGGTAGGGTAGCCTGTGTGCATAGCATTCCTGCTCCATTGTAGAATATATCACTTCCAAAGCTCTGCCTCTTAAAATTTCCAGCTTCCTTCAGTCTTGAATTCCACAAGGTCTTGCTTATCCCTCATCCTTTCACTTACTAGTAGTTGTCTGCACCCTCCAGGATGGTGTAGGTGTGTCCTCCCCTTCCAAGATTGGTTTCTGGTTTAATTTCTAAGCTCCAAAGAGTTTGGTCAAGCTTACTACAGAAAATTAGCTTTTTCTTATAATCAACCTTTTCTGTCCCTGTAGCATCTGACTACATTACTGGCCTCCTCGGATATGCAAGTGGTACTCGCGGTGCTGAACCTCCTCTATGTCTTCAGCAAGAGATCCAACTATATTACCCGTCTGGGTTCTGACAAGAGGACTCCACTTCTGTCCCGTCTGCAACACTTGGCAGAGGTCAGTCTTGGTTGGTAGTGGATAATGGTGGACAGGGTGGGAGGAGAGGAGGGGAGGGAAGGCCTTAGTACTTGGTGCTTTCAGAAACTTCCAAGTGGCTGTCTGCTAATCCTCTTAAAATAGTATAGATGTAGACCCTAAATGCTTGCCCGAGCCATTCTGTTTGTCCATTGCTCCGTTGATGACCAAATGTGAGAACAAGATGGATTTGGATCGTTTTTGAATGCAAAAATGAGCTGGAGAAGGCCATAGTGAACTGCTCCAGTATCTTTGCCACAAAAACCACAAATGAGGTTTTGAAGAACATGACTGAAACAACTGAACAAAAATATCATCTGCTATGTCCAATAAAGACAAATGAGATGAGTTCAGCTGCATCTGGCTCAAAGTGCCTATGACTCTTGTTCTTGTACTTGTTTTGCCTTTCCCCAAAGCCCAGAAGTGGGTTTCTTTGATTGTGCTTTTGGATCAAGGTCAATTGTTACTTTTTTTTTTTTTTTATGCTCCCTTTGTTTCTTTTTCTTCAGGGTTTGCTGATTTCCTGCCTCTAATACTTTACAGTAGTTGATCCTTGGCCTTCCCATGTTTCTCAGAAGTCGTCATAATCATCATTTATTTATCTTTTATTTGTGCAATAATGATCTGTGATGATCTTAAACTCCCCATGATTCAGAAATTCTCGTTTTTAGCACCTGCTTTGTGTCTGCACATTTTGATGTGGAGACAGAGGCTTTCTTTTTCTTCTCCCTTAGTTCTAAATAACAAGTGAGAGTCTCCACCCTCAAGGAGCTTAAACTGTAAGCATCGATGCTGGAGACTCTATTTGGGGACCTGGTCAGAAGCTTCGGGAACCCAATCAGGCAAAGTGAGAAAGCTCACTAAATTGTTCCTACCCTTGTCAAGGGTTTTATATTCTCCTTGCTCAGCCCAGTACTTGGGTCCCGGTAGCTGCTTTAAAGTGCTTGGTGATAGATTAGCTGCTGAAAGTCCTTCTCTCTTGGAAAAATTCCCATCACTTGGTCCTCCACTTTCCCTCAACTTTACACAAACGTGGACATAACCTCCATCTTACCCATTAGCCAGGAGGCTGGCACTGTGGAGTTAATCAACTCTGGAATTTCTTCATGTGCTCATGATCGTTCCATTTGATCATTTCCTCTTTCTTTACTCTTTAGAACACAATCTCTCCACTGTGATCTTCAGTTCCCCTTAGTTTTTTCCTAAATCCACCTATATTGCTGGCACTCTACTCCCTTTCTTATCTGATGTCATTGGTGAATTGATATCTTTTACGCACGAGTCCCTTGTCCCCTCTCCTGTCTATACTTGATCATTGCCAAATCTGAGCTTTGAACTTAGACCATCAGTTTTCTTGGCTCCTATTAATGTGTTGGTGAAAGAAGCTAGAAGAAATCACAAATTCATCGTGCCTGAGTGCACTTCACATTATATAATCTTAAGTGGGCCCTGGCTACAATTAGGCAATCACTGGGCCCCTTCCTAATTTGGATTGAGGCAAACAGGATGAATCACCTGTCTGGGGTCACACAGCTAGGAAGTGTCTGAGCCTGGATTTGTGCTAATGTCCTCCTGATTCAGCCCCTCTAGCTAGCCATGTATATGTGGATTGTGCCTGTTTATTAATCTAAAGGTCCTGTGGTAGGTGGGAAAACAAAAGATTGACTCTTGATCAGTCAATCTGTAAATGTTTAGTAAAGTGTTTACTACGTGTTCAGCATGAAACAGCCAGTTGCCCCCTCTTGGCTCTCCCTTTTGGTGAGCATTTAACACGCAGGTACTATGTGCCAGGCCTTGTTCTTGGTGCTAGAGATTGGAGTACAAAGAGTGAATTGCTCTGTTCCCCCTCTGAGCTTGCAGTATCAAGGGGAAGACAAGAAATCCTTCTGGAGGTCTGCACGGTGTAAATATAAAGAAATACAAAACCAGTAGTTTAGAGGAGAGGGCAGCGTGAACATGGCAGGACTCTGGAAGGGTGGTTCCCTGAAGACTGCATATCTGAGGGAAGTGGAGGGAATGTATTGCAGGTGTGGGGAAAGCTCAGTTCCAGTGCCTAAAAGGTTCCCTGAGATGAAGCAGCTGTGGGCGAAGCGCACAGGAGTCAATTTAGCCAATTGGGGGGTAATGTCCCATTAAGGTGGAAGAGCTAAAATGGGGTCAGGTTAAGTGGGTTCAAGCAAAGCTTTTTGCATAGCCAGGTCTGCATTTAAGGACAATCAGACAGTGGTGTTGGCTGGACTGGAAACAGCAACTTGAAGCTCAGAGACTACAATGGCTCTTACCATGACCTGGTTGAGAGAGGAAGGCCATAGCCCGGGCTGGAAAGTTGTCTGCTGGGGATGTGTAGGATAGGCACAGCTAATTAATTAGGGAAATGGTAAGTGAGGATTGGAACCTAAGGCTGAGGTAAGGCACCTGAAAGGCTGTCACCTACCTTGTTAGCTTATTTCAAGAGAGAACCTCAGGGGAACAAAGACCCCGAAAGTGTGACAGCATTGCCAAAAGTACATTTCCAGTAGCTGTGTGATCTGAGGCAAGTCATGGAGCCTCTGTTTGCCTCAGTTTCCTCATTTATAAAATCGGGCTAATAATAGGGCCTACCTCTCAGGGTTGTCATAATGTCAAAGCATTGACTATAGTAAATATTTAGCACAGTAACTGATGTGCTGTATGAATGATGAAGAATCTGTGTGAAGCTCTCTGTTTTTCAGTTTTATATGCAAGATGGGAAAGTCGTGAATAGATGAAGGCTCAGGAGGAGTTGGTACGGTGATTGCCAACTGTCTCCAGAGCTGCTTGTCCTCCTTGTAGAGGGAGGGGATCATCCCAGGCAGACCACATGTGGAGTGTTTTGTTGTGGGTGTGTCTTTGGGGGGAAGGACACAAATGGATTTTAGGAAAGTTCTGGAGATCAGGCTTAGATTTGTTACCAGACACTTTGGAGACCCCGTGCTTAACAGTTGAACTGAAGCCCCTTGTGACTGGTAACTTCTACTTGGCTCCAGGGTGTTAGTAAAGGGGACCTTAGTCTTCATGGAAGGACAAAGCTTCTATTTGCTCTTGAATAGAAGGTTGACGTGGCTTCGCATCACAATAATCTCAGCACATTTTTGCCAGTCCAAAGCGTTGCTTCTAGTTCAGTTCACTGGCACAACCTTTGATTCTGTTTAACTGTGTCCTAACTTTAAATGTCTCCTCTTCTGCACCCTAACTCAGACTGTTGGGTGTGTTTTTCCTCCATCCTTGGAGGGAAGGGGGGTGTACAGGAAGTCCCACTCAAGCCAATCTCACTATTGATAGGATCGATGGAAAAGCAGTACCGGCCTGTGTTGGGTAAGTTGTAACTCTGCCTTATTTCCTGCAGAGTTGGGGCGGCAAGGAAAACGGCTTCGGACTTGCAGAGTGTTGTCGAGACCTGCATATGTTGGTGAGTTGGTCTTTCCATTTGGGGTAATTCTGGGGGAATCAAGAAAACACTTGGGCCTACGTTCAGACCTTATTGGAGCCTGTTTGTGGGAATGGCTGTACTGTATTCTGGCTGTGCACATCTCCCAGAGTGGAGTTTGTTTGATAGCCAAACCTGGAAGAGAGACCAGGAATCAAAGGCCCATATGATAGTGTCCCATTGATTTTGGCCCTCAGGATTGGTGCAGCATATAATTGTATAGCGGCGGAACCCTCCAGGTTTGTTGCGTTTACTTTATAGGGCCTATACTCTCAACTATTGAGACTCTTTCAGTGTAGACAGTGCCTGTAATTTTGTATGAGTCGGTATTCCAAGAATAGTGTGGTCCCCAGAATACTTGATCCCCTCATCCATTCACTTTGTGTACAGCTCTGCTTTTGGTCGGCTCAGCTCAATGCAGATCTTTACTCAATTTTAAGTCTGGGCCAAGCTCGGAGCTCAGTCATTAACCACATGTGTTAATAGTAGGGAGGGTAGCACACTTCCCTTTTCCCTCTTTGTTCTGTCATTCTTAATTCCCTTGAGCACACACACTAGCATATCAATAGGGTGGAGAACCATTCTTTATTTTTCTTTTTTTATTTTTAAAACTATTGGTTTGATTTTTGATTTCTCGTCAAGTCATTCACTTCCATTTGTCCAATTCTAATTTTGAGTGAATTATTTTCTTCAGTTAGCTTTTTTACCTCCTTTTGCATTTGGCCAATTGTACTTTAAAAGTTTTGTTGAATGGATTTTTTTCCCATTTCACCAGTTTCATTTTTTATGGAGTTGTTTTCTTAGTATATATTTTTTCCCCATTTCATCAAATTTATTTTTGAAGGAGTTTTTTCCTTCTGGCAGTTTCTGCTTCCATTTTCAAGATACTGACTTTTTCTCCCAGATTTTCATATTCTCCAGCAAGGCTCACATTTCTTTCTATCTCTTAAAATCCTTTTTGAACTACATAGAGCCTTATGAGCTGGAGACTAGTTCAAATCCACCTTTGAGGCTTCATCTAAAGGCATTTTGCCTTTGCTGTCCTCTTTTGAGTTTGTGTTCTGTTCCATTTTTGTCTCCGTAGTAGTTCTCTATTGTCAGAGCTCTTTTTGGTTTTTTTTGCTCATTTTTAGAGGTTGAGGTCTGCTCTTGGGGGCACAGGCAGGATTGCCCTCAACTTGCTCTGCAGGGCCACAGGGACTTCATGCTTGCTATACTGGGGTGAGTGCTGCAGGTGAGAGGGAACCTGAACAAGTCCCACCAGTAATGCTGGGTTCAGTGACTCACATTTTGCCTTTGTGGTTGCGTGTGGCTTGTGCTGGACTGCAGTTCCCCCTTGACCAACTGAAACAGACCTTTTCCAACACCAATGTTTGTGAATTCTGTCACTCCAAAATCTGTTCAGAAGCTTGATTCTGAGGGAAGCTGTGAAGAGAAATGTCCTGTCTACTCCCCACCATCTTGGCTCCACCCCCCGGACAACCTTTCTCTCTGCATAATTGGAGCATGATGTGCATTGGTGTCTTGTTTTCTACAAGCAATCCAATATAAAACCTGTGCAGTTCTGCTAAACATATTTCCATTTTCATTGTGCTATGCAAGAAAAATCAGATCAGAAGAGAAAAACTTGAATGAAAAAAATCAAGTAAACAAACAACAAAGTGAAAATACTTTGTTGTGATCCACTCTCAGTCCCCATAGTCTCTCTGGCTCCAGAGGGCTTTCTTCATCACAGGTCTATTGGAATTGGCCTGAATCACCTTAGTGTTGAAAAGAACCAAGTCCCATCACAGTTGACCATAATATAATCTTTCTGCTGCTGTGTTCTTTTGGTTCTGTTCACTTCACTCATGTAAGTCTCTCCGGGCCTCTCTGAAATCATCCTGTGGATCGTTACAGAAATAATAATATTCTATAACATTCATATACCATAATTTATTCAGCTATCCTCCAACTGATGGGCATCTACTCAGTCTCCAGTTCTTTGCCACTACTAAAAGGGCTGCCACAAACATTTTTGCACGTGTGGGTGCTTTTTCCTTTTTTTTTTTTTTTTTTTTTTCCATAACAGACACTGATGGCTCAAAGGGTATGCATATTTGTTGTTTCCAAATTGTCCAGAGCCTTTTTTTCCCCACAGATAAATTCATTGGTGTTCTGATGGATCCAAAAAAAGGATGCTGTTTTTTCTTTGTTCCTCCAAATTTTTTTTTCAGCCTGGCATCTTGATCACTGTTGGGGTGACAGGAGTTTAAATGATTCTCTCAAGGTTGGGTTCTAGCCTCCTGTTAAGCACTTCATACCAAAGACTAATTATTTTCAAACAGCTTCTACTCTTCAATGCTGCTCTCAAGCTTCATTCTTGTGATTTTACTGTGCCATCTAGGTTATTGATATGATTTGGGATCCTTCCTCCCCAGGGAATTGTATCCTCCAATTTTTTTATTTAAGATGTACACACATATATACACGCATATGCAGGATTAATCCTTGAGATTTTGTTGTTTGGGAATTTTCTTTTATCCTTGGTAAAAACTTTCATGTCCTACCTGCAATTTGTTGGCTCCCTTTTCCTACCTGTTGCTATGAAAAATCCCAGCCTGTTGCATTAAAGCCCAGTTTGAGGAGGGGATTTGCTGATAGGAAGAACCTTCATGGCACAGTGGTTTTGGAAGACGCAAAGACTTGGCACAATTTGCCTTAGCCTTGTTCCAACAGTGACCTTCTTCTGTGGTATTAGTCATTCTCCTCTGCTTTTGCTACCTTTCAACCTGACTCATTGGCAAAGGGAGGCTTAGCTAGGATTGTGCTCTCTAGGGAGAAAAGACAGGCAAGTGTTCTCTAGAAGAATAACTCCTTTACTGTAACCAGAGGCCCCTCCGGAACCCAGTGACCTCACTGCTCCCTGCTGCTGCCACCATTGTGTCATACTCACTTATCAGGATTAAGATGCAACGTAGGGAAGGGGACACTTGCTTTCTTTCCTACACAGTTCTAGCTCAGTGTCTGATTGTGTGCTGTGCTTTATACACAGAAATACCCACCCAGTGCAACTACACTACACTTTGAATTCTATGCAGATCCAGGGGCCGAGGTCAAAGTTGAGAAAAGGGTAAGTCTCGTGCTTGTTCTGGTAGCATCTGGAGTATGCCATCATGCAAATGATTGGCTAGAATACCTCTGTTAAGTAGGGAAGGGGTCCACAGGTAACCTGCCAGCTTTCAAGCTGGCCCCCCCCCCCCAAAAAAAAAGGTCTCATGCTGTCATCCCACAAGGGATTCCTGTGATAGGCTTTTCTTGAGGTGGTTTGGTAATAATTTGAAAAGGCAGAGCTACTTTTCTCTGGGAAAGTGTATTGTACAAGAACCATCATGCTCCTGGCCACCTGTGTCACTGCCTGTTGGCTTAGTCGAGTTTAGAAGTAGATGGTGAAATGCAGTTGATTGGTGCGATTTGTTTGTTAATATAAAATTATATTATATCACTATCATTTGTACTTCTTTACTGCCTTCTAAAAGCTAGTTGAACGTGTAGTGTCCAGAGTTTGTGCACAAGTAAGGTGATGAGAGTATATTGGGCGCAGAATCGATTAGAAGCAGGGTGTCCAGAATAACAGTGGTATTGGGCACAGCTCTGTGTCTGCCTAGCTAGCCAGTAGTCGAGGTTGTGGGCCAGAGGAGCCTGTTGTCCAAGATAGGCCCTTTCTTGACTGCTCAATCTTGAGTTAGGGTGGTTGTGCCACCAATTCCCTCATCCCCTAACTTTAGAATACCAATGTCCCATTGAAGGGAGAGGTATTAAAGTCGACAGCATCTTCTTACTGGTCTCTCCTCTTCCTCTTAGACTCCCAGCAATACACTACATTACATCCACATAGAGCAGCTGGACAAGGTAAGAGAAGTCCCCACAACATCCATAGTCCAATTGTTGTGACTCATTGACTGCTTGGATATTAACTGTTGTCTATCTCAACCCCACCCCCCCCCTTCTCTCTAATATAGATTTCAGAAAGCCCCTCTGAAATCATGGAATCACTCACGAAAATGTACAGCATCCCAAAGGATAAGCAGGTAGAGTATTGTCTCAAAATGGGTCCCTGAGTTGGGAAGGGATCAATAGCAAGGTTCATGCTTACATATATGTTGTGGTGTAGCGTTTTTATTGGGTTCCAAATTTTCAGCAGAATAGTCTCTGAGAAACAAGTTCGGTAGGTTCTGTTAGTTCTCCTTACATGAGTTGGTGTTGGAACCAGTCTCTTGTATCCCTTATGACCTCTTTGGACAGGTCAGGAGACTAACTTGTCTGAAGGCAGCAAGTAAGAATGGACTTCTTTGCTCCTCACAGATGCTGCTGTTTACACACATCCGGCTAGCCCATGGTTTTTCCAATCATAAGAAGAGATTACAAGCTGTTCAAGCCAGACTACATGCAATATCTATATTAGGTAAGGTTTCTCAGTGATTGATCGATGAAGGGAATCACTGACTTCTCTTGTGCCCCTTTTCCCCCACACTGTCTGGTTTGTGATGCACTTTGGTGGATTATCATTCTTGATACAAGCACTGAGGTCACTGTTGGACTGAAGGAGGGTTCCAGGGGCTTTTTGAGACTGATAGTTTTAGTGGGTGGCCATAACAGGGACATGTGGAAGCTTGAACAAGGATGAGCAAGTGTTTTTTTGTTTTTTTTGTTTTTTTTTTCTATATCCTTAAAGGACTTTGAGACCAGCTTTCTCCTCACTCACTGGTCTTGGTTGATCCTCGTGGAGTAACCACTGGCCTTTGCATGCAGCTTTCTATCCAGGGCCCAGTTAGTGTTTGTCAAAACCACTCGTGTTGCAATTGCAATTGCATTGCAGGGCTTCAGCTTACTGGCCAGGGTCAGTGTCATCACAGATACTTTGGTTGGACTACAGAAGTGTTTATTATCAAGGGGAGAGAAAAGAACAGATTTTTCAGTTGCTACTTGAGGGTGATAAAGATGGGGGGTGGGCCAGGAGAAAGACCTATTCGCTCTGGGCATTTTCTTGAGCAGTCCCTTGTGCCCGATTCCCTTTACCTTCTCAACTCTTCCTCTCCTCCTGCTTTCCCCAGCTTCCTTGAAATCTCAACTGAAATTTTTCCCTCTTGAAATTCTTAGTATTCTACCTTGTCTTTAGAGATTGGTTTGTTCTTATTGTCTTCCCTGATTAGGTTGTGAGCTCCTCAAGGCCCCCTTTCTTTTCACATCCTCAGCATGTAAACACAGTCCTGGCCCGTGTAGGCACTTCATAACTTTTGGTTGATGATAAAGGAAGGATGGGAATACACGTTTATTAAGTACCCACTCCATGCCAGAATGAGATAATTTCATTCCATCTACACAACAACCCTGGTATATAGTTCCAGTTCTTTCCCAGGGTCCTAGAGTTAGGAAGTATCTGATACTGGATTTTAACTCGGGTCTTCTGACTACAGGCCCAGCTCTCCATCTACTGTGCCAGCTAGCCCTTCCATATAGTAAGGCTTGACTTGTACATTTAAATCTTTTTTACTTGGATAGTGAAAGGTGAGTAGAGAGCAGGAGGAGAAGTCAGTGCTGTTTTGCTGAATTTCACAACCTTCAGTGTTGCCTTTGCTATTGTGACGAGGTATTGGTCCAGACGCCAGTAGTCTCTTTTACAGAATTATGTAGCAGAAAAGAGAAAGTAATCCAGTGGTATCATGTCATAGATGTCTACCGGGTCTTTCTTTCATTAATAATTCCTGGAAGATTCAAGGGTAGATAAGAATCTCATGGAAGGAAATGAAACAAGTTGCAGTTGGTCCTAGACTCCCGTGAACAGTAGTTACTACCAAAAGTAGTGCTGAACAAAAACAATAGAAAAGCTGGCTTTTGGCTGTGTATCAGCTGAGCAAAATTGAACTGCAAATTAATACAGAATGGCTGGGAGAGAAACCAAGCAGCCCAAATGCCTTGGGGAAAAAGGATTCACTAGTTAATAAAAATGCTGTGAACACTACAAAGTGGCAAGCTTGCTTAGCCTTGCATCTTCGATTGTCAAGCACCATAAATTCTGAGTGTCTCTCATAGTCACATGAGCAAGCTCAGAAAAGCATTTAATACTTTAAAAATCGTTTGTCAAGTTGCTAATTTAAGTATGGAAAAATCTACATTGTAACCTGAGCCATTCTGCAAAATATAAGTAGTCAAGGGATTTGCTCAAGGATCTGAAAAAGGATTTTGGTTGTTTTGTCACCTTCATTTCCAAATATCTCCCCCAGACCCTCTCCCTAGCTGACCGTCATGGTCATCCAGAAGAAGAGTTGGGGAGGTCAGAGTGCCAGCCTCTCTTTTCTCAAAACCACCCCTTTCCCTCCTGGACATAAAGAAGAGCCCTGTATTTGTTCCACTTCTCTGGAGACTCGTGTTGGCTCTCATTTCCTGGTGTTGATCTTTTTCCCTTTCACCTTCCAGTCTAGCTGGAGGGTGTTTTCCTAGTTCTTCATCCTGCAGTTGATCAAAATCTTCTCTCACACCGCACATACAGCCCAATCTTCAAATCCATTTGGACATGCCGCTACTTTTGGCCCTTTTCCTTTATTTTCCTGGGTCATGAGGCTGTGGGTGACCTTAACTCCTCTTTGGCCACAGCTACAAAACTTTTCCATCAGTCTGGGGAAGCTTGAAGTGGCAGTGTGGTTTTGTCCTGGGATCAGTCATCATGTACACAGTCACCATAGGAAGGCTTTCCCAGCCAACATTAAAGTGTAGCGAATTATAGAAAAATTGAGCCCTTCACCTCTATTTCCCTATTGTGGGCAGAAGTGTTCTTCTGGCCTTAGCCAGAGAGCAGCATTTGAATGCCATTTCAGTTACTATGCTAACTGAGGTAGGACTTAGTTGCTCTTTGTCATTTGTGAAATAAGAATCTTGCAGGGTCTGTTTTTCCTCCTAGTTAGACACAAAATGGATTTACATCATACGATTATGCTTTGGGCAGTTTAACTTTTTGTTCTTTTTCTCGATTCTCTGTTTTTCCTTTTGCAGTATATTCCAACGCCTTACAAGAATCTGCAAATAGTATCCTGTATAATGGGTTGATAGAGGAGTTGGTAGATGTCCTTCAAATAACAGATAAACAGCTCATGGTAAGTAAGCTTTCCTCTTCTTGATTTTGTTTGTTCATCTGTGTTGTTGGCATTAAATTGCTTCTCCAATTCTGGCACCCAAAATAAACATAAAATGTAAAAGGTTAAGAGGATTCTTAAGTCAGAGATTCTCCATTTGGAAGTGGCAAAGACTTTAGAGAGCTTTAGCCTTTTTCAAGGGTGTTTTGTTACCGACTTGGTCCCAAAGAGTCACATGCCCAGGTGATGCAACAAGAGCGTAATAGTGGCCATATTCCTGCTTCTCAGCCTAGCAGCCCCTTGGCTTCTGTACAGCCCTATGATCTGCACTAGTGGTTGGCAGAGCCACCTTGAGGAGATATTTGATTAGCTTTCCTGGGCAAGCCAACAAGGAAGCTTAGCTCTTCACTTGTCTTTCTGCTTTTCCTTTCCCCCATGTTGAACAAGAGGTTTTGGCTTTTATGAGATTTGTTATCCTGTCGTTCAACTCATTTTTCCTGGTGTCGTGAAGTTTTTTTACTCCACTGAAACGTTCCCAGAGGCCCTGCAATGTACTCGTTGACATGGTACAAGTTGAAAGGTTGTGCTTATTTTATGTGCTTTTTCTAGGACATTAAGGCAGCCTCTTTGAGGACCTTGACATCAATTGTACACTTAGAAAGGACACCTAAACTCAGCAGTATTATCGATTGCACTGGCACTGCCTCCTACCATGGATTCTTACCTGTCCTTGTACGAAATTGTATCCAAGCCATGATTGGTAAGATTGGGCTATCCCCAGCCTGAAAGACACTTTCTTGCCATTTCTTTTTCTTGGTATGCCAGAATTCTGCGTTTTTCTTCCCTTTCTTTTGTTTCCCCTCCAGATCCTTCCATGGACCCATACCCTCACCAGTTTGCCACTGCTCTTTTCTCCTTTTTATACCACTTGGCCAGCTATGATGCCGGAGGAGAAGCCTTGGTATCTTGCGGAATGATGGAGGCCTTACTTAAGGTATATTATATGTTCTTGTGGCTGGGAATAGCAAAAGCTGCAGAGAGACCTGAGGTGGTGAGCACGAGAGCTGACTAGGACGCCAGTCCAATAATACTAGGGACTCCTAAGAAATTGAGGCTGCATACCCTGATCGCTGTGTCCACACTTGTCTACTTAGGGTTGTGTTAGTCTATTCACATGCAGCTTTCTGTGACATTGGCTTAGCTCTTCAGCTCACCGTGTATACTCCAGAGGTTTTGGGGTCTGGATCTGCTAATAACTAAGGCAAGTTAGCTGTGAAACATTTGAGTCACCTCATCTTTGTGGGTGAACCTCTGTATTCTTGTCTGAAAAGTCTGGGGTTACGTTAGAGAATTCTAGCACATTTACATCCTCAGCTGACCTGACCCATACAGTCAGCTGTGTCCATTTCCAATGGAAAACTCTTTGAACTTTTCATAGGTGATCAAGTTCCTTGGAGATGAACAGGACCAGATAACCTTTGTTACCCGAGCAGTCCGAGTCGTTGATCTCATCACCAACCTTGATATGGCAGCTTTTCAGTCTCACAGTGGGCTGTCAATCTTCATTTACCGATTGGAGGTATTTATGTGAACTTTACTTGCCCCAGTGGATTGCATATGGGCTATTTTAAGGGCCTTCTATCGTTGCCAGTTGTAGATGACTCCTTGCTGAAAATGAGCCCTTTTCTTCCCTTTGCTTTCTCCCAGAAGTAGCTTTTGTAATCATACACTCTCTGAAATTTACTTCTTCCCTTTAATACAGCATGAAGTTGACTTGTGCCGAAAAGAGTGTCCTTTTGTGATCAAGCCAAAGATCCAGAGGCCCAGCACTGCCCATGAGGGAGAAGAAATGGAAACAGACACGGACGGTATAGTTACTGCTTAGCACACAAGTGTCATGGAAGTTGAGGGCTGTGAGCTTTGGCCTGTTCTTGAACACTTGGGGACCTGCCTGTTCAGCACCTATGAACCAAGAAGTTCTAGCCTCATGCAATGCCTCCTTTCTTTGTCCTTTGCTCCTGTAGCCACAGAAAGTTATTTGTTTTCTGCTGTCCACTATCAATGGTTTATCAGATTGTGCAGTAAGTACACTGCTGAGAGGAAGAATTAGATGGAAAGAAATTAAAAGAATAGCCAAAAAGATCTGGGCAGACTAATTGGGATAAGGAAAATTATCTTATCAAGGTCTTTGTCTTATGAGAAACTTACATTGAAAGCACCAGCAAGAACGTCGGCTCGGAAAGATCTGGGGGCCTTTTTAGTACAAGCTCAGTGTGAATCGACATAGAATGGCCTTGGAAATCCCCTAAGAAAATGTGATCTTTTGGGCCACGTTGCAGGGGAGGTAGGGAGATGGAGTTTTGTTAGGCTCTGTCCTCCTCAGGCCCCACATGGAGCTGTCATTTGGATTGAGGACCGCTTTTTTAGCAAGGCCATGACCTTAGGCTATGACCAAGGTCTGTAACCAGAGCATGGATGGATGAATGAAACTGAAACTGCTCAGTATGGAGAATGACAGACTTTCAGAGTTGAAAGGAACCTCCTGAAATCCCTTCTTTAACCCGCTAAGGGAGTCATCTTCTAGCCTTTGCTCAGGACTTGCTGAGAGAGGGGCCTGTTCCAACCCCGCTCTGGATGGTTCAAGTGTTAGATGGTAGAAAATCCTCCTGCTCAAGCTCTTTGGGTTAGAAAGATTTTATTCAGATGTGGGCAGCATTTAATTCCATTCACATTGTTGTGGTTGATAGTTGTGCCAGGCCCTGTTCACAGTGGCCTTGGGCACTCATTCCTTTTTCTTGGCTTTGATTTTTGGTGATTTACCCCTGCCCTCAAACCCTGCAGTCTGTGAGATAGGATTTCATGTGTGACTTGAGTTGAATCATTAAATGATGTGCTCATAGGGTTCTCCAGTGCCTATCACACATGAGGCTTAAGAATACAGGGGGACTTCTTGACCTCTGGTTTGGGTGTGGCTTGTGGCTTCTTGTTTTTGCTGTGTCTCCACCCCGGGCAGTAAGCAACACCTGGCTCACACTCTCTTATCTATCAGGAGTCTATTCTTCTTGGCTGACCAAATTCCGATGCCAATTCTTTCATAACCTCTCTCTTGTTTTCTCTACCTAAAAGTGATCTGTTTCCCCCACTCAGATTTGCTCTAGAGCTTCTTGTGTAGCTCGCTCATTTTCTTCTTTGTACTCTCAGTTCCATGCACTAAATTGCCTTAGACTGTCATGGTCACTAAATAAGGGTCCTGGAGATTTGAGATGTTAATGTAATGGAAATCTGGCTCAAACTTCCCAGGCTTGCCCTTACCAAACACTTTTTGGGGTGGTGTAAGAATTTTACCATGAATCATTAGAAAGTCATTCACAAGGGGTATCTAGGAATTCCTTGTCTCTTATCTGTCTTTTATTTAGATCATCTACTTTGGAAAACTGAGTTTTCTGCATTGAGAGATTTTCTCTCACTTTATTTCTCTCCCCCCCCCCCTTTCCCCACCCTGATTTCTTCCTCAGTTGCCGAAGTAGCCATGGAAAGCAGTCCAGGCCCATCCACCGCTTCAGTAGATCCCCGACCCGATGTGGAAACAAGGTCCCGGGCTCCCAGCATCAGCGGCAGCATCATGCTCCCTCCCCGTACTGGTGTGTAGTCTGACATGGTATCACTGGGCACAGCTGCTATTCATTTGCAGAGGAGAATTTAAAATTGGGGGATCTCTAAGCTGTGAGGGACTTGGAGGGCTCTGGCTGTTGGATGCCCTGATTTCAATTTCTGGTTGAGGAGGCAAAGACTCTTGCCTGTTGGTGAATATATCTTCTCATTGGTTATGATTGAGCTCCATACACATAGACATCCATCTTCTTTCCATCAGGGCACATAGACATCCTTCCACATCTTGCCAGCTCATCTTTCTAATATGCTCACTTGAGGTCACAGGGCGTAGAAGGGGATGGAATGGGTCAGAATGCTTATGATAAGCCTCTCTAGTATAAGCATTTAGCAGCTCACTTTGTCTTCTCTATTTGATGCATTATGGAATCACGGGGTGTTAAGATTTGCAGAGGACCTCAGCGGTCCCAAGAGTGATCTTCAGCCTTCATTTGAATTTCTCCACAAATGGGAATCTACCACCTCTGGAGGCCACCCCTTCCACTTGCAGACAGTTCTGATTGTTGGGAGGCTTTTCTTTATGTTAAAGTTTCAATCTATATCTTTCCCTTTCCCCAAGTGTTCGTGATTTCTGCCTTGTAGTACTGAGCATAAAGTCTTCCTCCTTTTCTACTTGACTCCTCCAGTCCCTTTTCCAGACTAAACAATCCTGACTACTTTCACTTGACCCAAATATGGTTTGGACTCAAGACCCTTAACCCTGTTCATTGCCTTCCTCTGATTGCTGCCAGTGTTGGTCTTAACCGGTTGTACCGAGAACTGCTAGCATCTATTCTGGGTGGTCTCTAGCCAAAACCGACTAGAGGACATAGAATTGAAAGCTGTCCTTCAGCCTAGCCTGCTGACATTAGCTGCTTGGCTCGCTCACACTGTTAGCATGTCCACTCAGAACCCCAGCCACCAATGACTGTCTCCCCTATCTTGTACTTTGGCAGTTTTTAAATTCAGATACTTTTAACTATCTAGATATTTATGGATTCACTACTAGTTAACCAGCTTTGTAGAAGTTGTCCTGCAAATGAAAAATGAACTACCAAGGGGCCAGAAAAGCAATTTCAGTCATTTGGGTCTGACAATACTCTGTTATCCTCATTCATAATTTTTCTACCTTGGAAATAGTGATTGAGGCATTTTTTTTTCCTTGTTTGGATTCAAGCTTAGTCATTAGAAATAATTCTGAAGTCATTTACATTGCTGAAGTCATATATATTGTACCTCTGGATCCTTCCTCGGGAACCCTCTCAATTCTGCTCTTTGGAAATCTTGGGAACTCAGCTGGCAAGTTCACAAACTCTCAGATAGTAGTCAGTTCTCCCTGAGGTTCCCATCACTTCCGTCCTATCTGTAAGAATCCTCTGGACCAGAATTTCCCTGTTGTTTCTTCCTACCACTTTATTAGGATGGAATTCTGATTACAGTCGCTTTTGGCCTAGACAGTGTCATTTCACTTGGATTATGTGCACTATTTGGTGGGTACCCTGTGTGTAACCAGTCTCCTCTCATTTGCCTTTGCCAGGAGTCCAGTGCATTCCTCAACGTGCTGCACTTCTCAAATCTATGCTGAACTTTCTAAAGAAAGCCATCCAAGATCCAGCCTTCTCTGATGGCATTCGTCATGGTAATGGCTCCACTTGGACTGTATTTTCTTGGTGGGGACTAGCATCTGTAGATTCTCAAGGGTGGCTCCTTTCCAGCGATGGATCAGTTTGCTGCTGTTCCTGGGGCAGCTTTCAGAGACTTGATCAAACATCAGAAAAAATAGAACTAGGATCCATGTCAGGGCACTTGGAAAGTTATACAGATTGTCGTTTGAGGGTCACTTTGGAATGGAGCGAGGCCGTCTTGGCCGTTGGCTGTATTGGCTATCGGCTCAGGCGTTGATTATTTCTTCTTAGCCAGCTTTGGGCTCCCAACACAGGGAGTTGGCCTATATGCCAGTGGCACTTTAATTTGTGTTTGAAGACAGAAGAACGTAGGGAAGAGTATTGGGGGTGGGAGATGGGAAGACATCAGGGAATTCATGGAAGTCGGATCCGAGGCCTCTGTTGCTTCATCCCCAAACATTAAGCAACAATGGGCTGCATGCTTAGAGTACTAAGCCAAAGGCAGTAAAAGGCTCAGACTTGTTGAACTTGCTCTTTTGGTTGGTTTTGGGTGGAGGGGGATGGAACAGTATAGAATGATGGTCACAGAAAAGTTGGTATTCCCATGGAATTCCATGGGCTGAGCCTTGAAGCATTTTCCTTTTTGTGATTTTAGAGCGTGATCGTAAATATACCTACTGTTTGTTTTATCTTAGTGATGGATGGCTCTTTGCCTACCTCGCTGAAACACATCATCAGTAATGCAGAATACTATGGGCCTTCGCTCTTTCTGCTAGGTAAGACACGTTGGTACCTGCAAAGAATGACTTTGGGTAGTCTTTCTGGGGAGATTTCACTGTCCTGCCTGTTGTACATTATCAGATTTACTGCTCGAAGGGATCTTGAAAGAGTTCCTTTTTTTTTTTTTTTTTTTAAATCTTGGTCATGAAACATGAAGATATTGTCTGAGTTGTAAAATAATTTTTAATTGATGTTTTTTGTTGCTACTTTGCCTAAATTTCTCCTGAAACCTTTCTGCTCCTGACAGCCATTTCTTACAAAAATATTTAGTGGCGTGGTTTTTTTATTTGTTTGTTTTTTTGTTTTTGTTTTTTAAAGGAAGGAAGAATTTTAAAAACTGAGCAAAACTAACCAATGAAAATAACTGACATCTACCATGTTCCATTCCTGTCTATTCCCTAGTTCCGTTTTAGCTGGGAGGAGTTATTTTCCCATATTTCTTTTCTTTTTTTCTTTATTTTATTTATTTATTTGTTTGTTTGTTTGTTTGTTTTTTGGATCAAGCTTAGGTTCTTTATGATTTTGCAGCATTTATATTTTTAAATTTTAATTTAATTAAAAAATTTTCAGTCAGTAAAAATTGGCCTTCTCTTTCTTCCTCCCCCCAACCCCTCCCAGTTGACAACGAAAGATAAACAAAACATTAAAAATAATCAAAACAAATTTCAGCATTGGCCATGTCCTAAAAAAATATTTGCCTCCTTCTGCATTCAGAGTCCTTTAGCTATCTGGACATGGGTAGCTGACTTCATCATGAGTCTTCTGGAATTGTGGTTGGTCCCTCCAGGGATTAGAGTTCCTAAGTCTTTCATAGTTGAGTATCTTCACATTATCATTGTTATCGTATAAATTGTCCTTGTGGTTCTGCTCACTTCCTTCTGCATCAGTTTATAAAGTTTCCCCAGGTTTCTCTTGACACGATCCCCTTCCTCATTTCTTACAGCACAATCATATGCCTTAATTTGTTCAGCCATTCCCCGAGTGTTTTGTACCCGCAGATTGGTGTTCCAAGAGGTAGAAATGTTTTCATACCTCCCTAGAGTTGGCTTTGTTTAGGAGTAATCCTCCTCTTGATCTTTTGTTGTTGTTCTTCTGTTGTATCCAACTCTTTACTGTGACTTTTACTTGGATTTACCAATCATGTTTGGGCCTGGTGCATTTTCTAGATCTGTTTGGAGAAATTCTTTGGGGGAACTGGCTGTCCCGCTTCCTGTTGCTCCAGCATCCTCAATCTCACAGATTTTGTTGAAGTCATTGCCTTGATTGTTTTCCTGCCTCTGCTTACTTTGCCTTTCAATTACCATTCATCATACTCATCTCTTCCATTTCAAGTGTCTTTGGAATTTTCATGGAGTCAAATTGAACTTCTTTACATCAGTAGTCAATATTTTTATCGTTTTGTTGACCTACATTTCCCTGAGCACGTTATAGTAACAAAAAGAAAAAACTATGAGAAAAAAATTAAGTGGTCTCTGATGTGGAATGTGGTGTTCCCTAGCTCACTTCTTCCCAGTTGGTCCCTGTAGTATACAATGCTGTTCCTCCTGTTGGGATGTTGTCATTGCCTAGTTCATGTTCTGAGTTGTGTTTGCTTCACTTGGCTCTGTATTTTTGATAATTCATTGGTGGTTGGTTTCTCCCCCTATCCCCCAGAATTCTCTTTATTAAACAAAGAATTTTGTCACTTATTATAAGAATAATTTAGTTAGTGGATCAGAGTGCTTTAAATTTCCTTGGTAACATGGGTATGAATCAGTCAGTCTGTATGCCAGATGCTGGAAGTATCGAGGAAAAAAAGCTCTAGGGCAGGTCCCCTGACCTCCGTCCCAGCCCCTTTGTGAGGAAATAGTCACCTGTCTTCCTGTTTTCTCGTCCTTTGATTTTAATTTATTGGGGTTTGTTTGCCAGCAGAGTAGAGTGTAGCCAGGTTAGTATCTATGATGAGAGTTCTCTCTTTGGCACCTTAGCAGCTAGGCTGTTGGTTACTATTTGCCCAAGTTTTTGGAAGGGTCGGCTCAACTACCTCCAGCTCCTGGTTCATCTGAGCAGTTCTTACTGACCACATTGGCCAGTTCCAGTCCCATGGTGCTGGATTACAAGATCCCATTACCTCTATGTGACACTTGTTTAGGAGTAGGGACCCAAGGGGCCCTTAAGGTCTGCAGGAGGGATTAACAGAGACCCACAAGTCACTTGCTGAGGGTGGGACCTCTTGGTCCCCTAGAAAACACCTCTTTTTAAAACTTTTCAGTTTGTTTGCTAGTGTGGTTAGAATGAAAAAGGGTCATGGATTTGACTTAAGAAAATCAATTATCTATAAGCCCTTTGAGGTAGAATGAGGAAGGCAGCAAGCTTGAAAAAGTGGACTTCACTTGTCAGATTGTTTGTCTCAGTTTTTTCAGTTGTAAAATGGGTCAGTGACAGCATCTAAGTTAGGATTGTTGGGAGGATCAGATAAAAAGCACTTAGCACAGTCCCTGCCACAAAGCAGGCACTGTATGCAAATGCTGCTTCCTGTCCTTTGTTTCAATTTGTCTCAGTTCTTCCAAACCATTCTCTCCTCAGCTACTGAAGTGGTGACTGTGTTTGTGTTCCAAGAGCCATCCCTCCTGTCCTCTCTGCAAGACAATGGACTGACTGATGTCATGCTACATGCACTCCTTATCAAAGATGTAAGTATCTCTCACTTCTTAGCTTCAACTCCCACCTTTCCCTGCAGCCTTTGATCACATCTGTACTCGTGAATTTCCTTTTTTGGTGGCTGTGTTTTTATTTTAAATTCCCCATGATTTGGAGCATTCTTTGGGTTCCCATCCTCACTCCACCCCAATTCTTTATATATTCTTTCTTTTCCTTTCCCAAGGTTCCTGCAACTCGTGAAGTACTTGGCTCCCTGCCCAATGTGTTCAGTGCATTGTGCTTGAATGCTCGAGGCCTTCAGTCATTTGTGCAGTGTCAGCCATTTGAACGGCTCTTCAAAGTACTGCTTTCTCCAGATTACCTGCCGGCCATGCGCAGGAGGAGGAGTTCAGATCCCCTTGGTGAGTTCCCATTGCTGGGGTCTGGGTGGACCACAGCAGCCAGCCCTGTTTTCTCTGCCTCTTCTCTTTCCACACCTACCCCAAAGCTGACTCGGTTCTCCACATTTGGCAGTTTGCCCTTCCTACCCCCCATTTTCGAACTTGATTTAAAGGATTTAAAACAAACTAAAAAAGCTGTTTGTAAGTTTAGGTTCTAAGATGCCTTTCTGTTTTTGAACTACTGGAATCTCACTTTGGGTGAGGATACTTTAGATGTAATTTGTCCTCTTCAATCCCCTAGTTCTCAGGTTCATCAGGCTTGTTTTCTGTTGTCCTGTAGTCTTTGCATGTTGTGTCCATTTGTAACCAGTTGGGGTCTAGGTTAGACCTCATTTGCTTTTCTGAGCAGTTGTCAAATGGGGAGTCCTCCAGAGGAAGTTGTGCGCTTATGTGGATCAGATACTGAGTCGATCTTTTAAATTGTTTTGATTCTTGTTTCCCTTATTTATTTATTTGTTTGTTTTTTAACTCGGTACCAAATAACTTGGATAATTATTACTTTGTCATGTAATTTGCTATCTGGAC
Source organism: Sarcophilus harrisii (assembly GCF_902635505.1). Lineage (NCBI taxonomy): Eukaryota > Metazoa > Chordata > Mammalia > Dasyuromorphia > Dasyuridae > Sarcophilus > Sarcophilus harrisii. The sequence continues at coordinate 82,635,185 of NC_045432.1, read as the reverse complement.
ATACTCTTCTCCCTTCATTCCTTCATTTAAACATTTTTTTTTCTGTGATATTCTAGACCTTCTGTACCACCAATTCAGAGGGTTCTTAACTTTTTTGTGTGAGTCATGGAACTCTTTAGCAATGTGAGAAACCCTCTGCCTGAACTCTTTTCAAAATGATACTTTTAAATAATTTGAGAAAATGCTAAATATCAGTTTGAGGTTATTGAAAATAAAGAAGAAAAATTTTTTTTTCTTGTGCAAGTGTCATAGATCCCTTTTGGATTTGTATCCCCTCTGGAAAACCCCTTTCCTAAGAGCATTTGAGTGGTAGTTTGCCTACTTCTAATTTGTAGATCGATTTACATATTACTGTCATTTTTCTCATGGGCGTGATACAAGCATGAGCATTGAATATCCCTCGTCTTTAATGTTTTGGCATGTTGGGCCAAAGAGGTGACACAGTAGATAAAGATCACTGGAGTCAGGAGGATCCAAATTCAATTCCAGCTTCAGACACTAACCCCAATTACCTGCTCTTTCTCTCCCCCCAGCCCCTTACAACATGTGTGTTTATAGGTGTGTATGTGCGTGAATTTCAGTATAAAAATACCTATAAAATAGTCCAAAATGCTTTATAATTGTTATCTATGGTGTTTGTATTTATTTCCTCTAATTTTTTAGCTACAGTTTTGAATGCACACTCCTTTTCTGTTATTTACTTTGACTTACCCTACTGGCAGTAAATAGCTTGAGGATTGATCTAAAGGTTTCTAAACATCTCATATGAGCAGGGTGACAACCTTTAAATTAAAATGATATCCTACTCTCTTAGTAGTATCTGTCAACCTTTTGGAAATAGGCTCCTTCTTCCCATTTTGTTGGCAAGTGAAGAGGCTCCGCGATTTCCTCTAGTGTCTGCTTCTGCCTTTGTCTTTCCCAGAAATACTGGGCCTGTCGGTGCTTAGCACTTTAGCTAGCCTAACTGTAAGGTTCCCACTTCTGGGTTTGGATTCTGAGCAAGTTATCATCCTTTGACTGGGCAGCTGAAGGCTCGCTCCTTTTTTTGGCCAGTAGTACCAATCTGCAGAGATTCGACTAACCTGCCTTGTAGGTGTTGTAATTGGTATCTAAAGCAGCATGTCTCTATCTATGCATATCCATCTATGGATGGTTACTTATAATTAGCATATGGTGGTGCTGGCCTTGGGAGAGAAAAGAGCTCCTTCTATTCCATCACATTTTCTTAAAACAGCTTTTCTTTTTAAAATAGGTGATACTGCTTCCAACCTGGGCAGTGCTGTGGACGAGCTGATGAGACACCAACCAACCTTGAAGACAGATGCTACAACTGCCATCATCAAGGTAGGAGTCATCTCGTGTAACAGGGTAGAGAACGTTCTTTTTGGAAGTTGTTTTAGGGGTTGGGGGGTGTCTCTGTCCTGATGCCTTCAGACAGTGCAATCAAGCTCAGGGCTCAGAACCCAAAACTAAACCCCTCAGAATAAGCCGGGTGAAAAGTTTCCCCTCTCCTGCTGTGAGTAGCTGTTAGGGAAAGACAAAGAGGGTTGTAAAGCATTATACTTCTTGCTGGCTTGTACCTTGGGGTGAGGAAGAGAAGACTTGCATATTATTTTGGGTAGAATAGGCCCTGTTCAGTTCTTTCATGATCTCTGAATCCTGACACTGTCTTTTCCTCACCTGTCAGTCCTCTTTCCCAAGTGCCTCAGCCATTCTCCAGCATTTATCATTATGGGTTATAGTCACTTGTTAAAATTCTGGACTATGAGCCTGAAAAGCCCTTTTCTGCATTCTGTTACCTGCTTTAAGGCTCTGTATCTGACACGGTTCCCACATCATATTCCCATTCTTCTGCACTTCCAGGATTGGCTTTTGTGCATTTTACCAATTCTGTGCTATTCCTGTCTCTTAGCTGTTAGAGGAGATCTGTAACCTCGGAAGGGACCCCAAGTATATCTGCCAGAAGCCCTCCATTCAGAAGGCAGATGGCACCAGCACTGCTCCTCCTCAGAGAGCTAACCATGCCGCCGAAGAGGCCTCCAGCGAAGACGAAGAAGAGGAGGAGGTGCAAGCCATGCAGAGCTTTAATCCCCCTGCACAGAGTGACACCGACTCAAACCAGCAGTGAGTTTCTCCCGTTCCCTCAGCTTTGTCCCCACTGAGGCCAGCTTTTCTCACTCAGTTACCTCCTGTCTTTTGAAAACCTACTTGTCAGATGCTGAACCTCTGCTTGGTGTGCCACTTTGCAAGGTCAGATGCAGTCTTGGGTAGAAACAGGGTGGCTCTGAGCAGGTCATCCCATCTCATTGTGAAGGAACCCAGAGGGCTGTGTACCATCCATTTATTTGGTCCTTGAACCCAACCAGACTGCTCAGTTAACTTGAGAGACAGCTGCCTTTTTTCCTCAGTAGCTTCCCTGTCCCCTTTCTCTGGAACCCTATCTCATTGTAAAAGGAGGCAGCCTGTATAGGGAATAATGTAGTCGTGGCACCATTTTACCTTCACAGGGGAGAGCTTCTTGGAAGGTCCATGTGGCCAACTGGTTTGTGTCAGAGGCAGAGCTTCAACCTCAATCCTTCTGCATTGGAAGCTGGTTTCTAGCAACCAGGTCTTGTTGCTTCAAGTGAGATATCTTGTATTGCCAATTAGAGAAAAGCAGATTCCCGGTGTGTCAGGGGAAGTAGAGTATCGGGAAAGATGGAGATGTTTGGCCTGCCCATAGTAGGCTGGGAATGTCAAGGACGTAGCAGGGATGCTCACTTGGCTGGAAGCTGAGGCTCTGGGTGCATTGCCCAGAGATGACAGACCCAGATATCTTGAATTTGCTGGGGATCAGAAGCTTGATTGGGGGGGTGGGGGGGTGCGATGTAGAGGATCATTTTGAAGCATTCACTTTTTGAAGAGAGGGAGAAGGAACGCCTTGCATAGTAACTTTTAAGCTGCCTTCAGTCCTCCCGTAAAGATTGGAGTTGTCTAATTGTCTCTCAAAGGTGAGGGGAGGCCGGGGTGGGGCTGTGCATCATTGACTCCCGGATTCTTCTATCCCAGCCTCCAGTCCTCTTGGTCTGTCAGGGAGTGTAAAGTTATCTAAGCTTAAAGCTATTTCCTAGTGAATGACCATATGCTTGGTTTCTAGTTCTTGGCTGCCACAGAAATGCTCTATGAGTGAAATGTGGGTCTTTTCCCCTTTCCCCAAGCTTTTCAAGATACCTCCCAGTGGGACTGCTGGGCTTCTTCTTTTTTCATTGGCTCCTTCTCTGCTGTCTGCAAACATGCACGTATCTTCCCCATCCATCACAGTAAGAAACCTTCTAGCAGGGGATGTCATGTCCCCTTCCCTCTCACATCGAGACTCATCTAATAGTCCATCTATCTGCACTCTGGTCTCCATCTTTGCATTTACTTGCAAATGTGGCTTCTAATCCCCTGCTTTAACAGAAATGGCTCTTGCCAGGGTCATCTTGGAACTTTCTTTTTTAAATACTATTAGTATTTTTTGGTTTCCTTTTGAGGTTTTTCTCCCATCACCTATTTCTCAGTATTTATATTTCATCACCTTTACATTATCCCTTGTTTGTAATGATGAAAGAGGAAAAGGGCAGTTCAGCAAAAGTATCCAATGCATTCCTCAAGTCTGGCTGTGGGGACATGGACAAACACATGTATGCACACACGAATTTTTCACAGTCTGTGATGTTCCAAGGTGGTATTAGTGTACACATCGCAAGGATATATATAAAAATTGAACGAAACGGTGATTTGAAAAGCTTGGGAAATCTCATGTCTTTCTAAACCTCCATCAAATATAGACTTGACTCTTGACTTCTTTCCCCTGTTGGTAAAGATGTGATGATACTTTGGTATCCTTTCTTACTTCAGAGTCCTAGATGTCACACAGCTCAGCATGTATGATCACTTGGAAATCATCTTCCCCTTTCTGACCCATTGCTCATCGTGGTAGGGGGTTGGGCACTTGAATGAGGCCAACAGGCAGGTGGAGAACTTTTGGGGGCTCTTTACTGAGCATCTTTGTCAAGGTTGTCCACGGCTGCTTCTTTGGCAGTTCATTCAGGATTCTCAAATGCTAAAATATGACAGTTGTACTGCTGAGGTTGGTTACTAAACAGGCCTTTGGTCCCTCTATGGCACATGGCTTTGATTTGTGATGTTTCTGCTGTTCCTTGCTTCCCAGTTAGTCGTTGGTGGGAGTTTGGCTAAGCCTTTTTAATCTGCAAAGCAGATTTGGGTCCTTCTCTTTGATGTTGCTTTGATGTTGAAGGTCAAGAGGACTGAGAATATATCTTCTTTCTGTTTTTAAATTTTAGAATGTTCTTTATCTAGGTGAACTAGCACCCTAATTATGTGAGATTAGATTGGGGGAGGGGAGAACAAAGGGAGTTGTTGAGCTTGCCATTGTTTACTGCAACTCTCAATGCCATAATTTTTTGTTTTTCTGAGTTCCATTTGGTGACCTCATTTAGGTCTTTTGAAAATCAGTTTGGTTTATGATGAAAGTGGCTGGAGCTACCTCAGCAATCTGGGCCCATTTTCCAAGGTCCATTGGCATTGTGGGAGAAGGTGCTCTGACCTACCCCTTCGTCCTGCCTTCCAATCCCATCCATTGAGCCTGCCCGAAAGCTGCTAGTTTCCCCAAGTGACTCTGGCTCTGTTGTCGCACTCTGCTGCTTCATCCCTTCTACATTTTGCTGCCAGATTCCATTATGCCTGTAAATGCTTTATTCTGCCTGGAGTTGCATTTTCTTCTGCTGCTTAATCCCTTCTGAGTAACTGCCTCCAGAATGGGAAATTTACTGTTTTGTTTCTCTGCTTCCTTCCTACTTCAGTCTAGAATGCTTTGTTTTGCATTTTCTGGGAATATACCCCTATTGATGAGTTTTGCTTCGTTGATCAACACTTCTTTGGATTTTCTCCTGCATGTTAGTGTTTTGTTTGATTCGTTTTCTCCCTTTGGCCATTGTCTGGTCCTTTCCTTTTGATGTTGGTGCTTCTTTGCTTGGCAGATGGTTGGCCAGATGTTTTTTTGTTCTGTGGGAGAGTAAGAATGACAAGGAGGTAGAGGGAGAGGTCCCAAGAAGGACCCAAGGTCAGGAAAACTGGAAGCTCAGCAGTCTGTGCCTTGCCTTTGTGCTGAAAATATTTCGCGCTGGTCTTGTCTTGCTTCCCATCTTGGTTAAAACCTGACGTGAGAACGTGCTGTAAGGTACTGTGTTGTGTACTGTATGTGTTCAGTGCACACTGGCCCTCAAGTGTGTTTCCTTGTTTCCTGCTTTGAGGGGGAATTCTGGAAATTTTCTTTTTCACTGTTTCTTCCTTTAAAAATACCTTATTGCTCATAGTAAGAAGACTTTAAAAACTGTTTCTAGAATAATTCTATAATTGCTATTTCTAATTGTTTCTCAAATTTTCATTTAAATTTGTGTGTGCTTATGAAGCGGTCTTGGAATCAGACCGTCTCCTGTCTCCACTTTCTTCTCAGTGTTGAAGTGTTTTCTTCCTCCTTCAGGGTTGTTGGAACAGAAGAACGGGTTCCCATTCCCCTCATGGATTACATCCTCAATGTGGTAAGCTGATCCAGTCTTGCTCCTTGAGAGGTGGGTGGGCAAACCTTCACGGAGAGAGATAAGATGATAACATTCTACCCCCGACAATCGAAGGAGCAGAGGGCAAAAGGTTGCAGGAAGAGGGGTAGCAAAGAAGTGGCTCCTGCTTCTATCAGTTTCAATCCATGTCCTGGGAGTGAAGCAATCATTTCGTTTATGTGATGCCAGACTCAAATGAACGCTGCTCCAAAACCTCTTAGGCATCCATTTTCAGATTTAAAAATATGAACGGGGAGGGGTACAGTGCTGCTAAGCAGTCCTAACATACTAAGAGAGGATTTGAGTCTTTACATTGGCTGAGGTCTCCATTCATCATCTTAATTTGATTCACATCGAAGTCCCGTTGCCTTTGGTTTCTTGGGGTTGGTGGGCTTGGGTATGATTGTCCGTGAGCAAATGGCATTGGCTTGGGGACTAACAGGATTTCTTAAGCGAGTCCTTACCTGTTCTGTTTCCAAATATAATTTTGTTTGCTTTTTTGTGTGTCTAGATGAAGTTTGTGGAATCCATTCTAAGCAATAACACAACAGATGACCACTGCCAGGAGTTCGTGAATCAAAAGGGCCTGCTGCCTCTTGTCACTATCCTGGGTCTCCCCAACTTGCCCATCGACTTTCCCACATCGGCTGCCTGTCAGGCTGTGGCAGGGGTCTGCAAATCCATATTGGTAAGGTCCAGCACAGTCGTGATCTCCCTACCCACAAGGCCCTTTGACATAGTGGAGGGAGCTTCAATATCTTTTTTGTCTTACGTGTCATCATCACTTTCCTTTATGAATGTATTTTTAGCACATTGGTTTTGGAAATCTAACAGAGCCCATTTTGTACTTTGTCTTGTCTTTCAGAATCAAGATTGGTGGTTGCATTTCATCTGATATCAACCTCCATTTACTATTTTGTTTTTTTCTGCTTTTGTTGTGGGGTTCTTTGGATAGCCTTCTTCCTGTGTTTCTCTCCTCAGAACAGGCAGAAAAGAATACTGCTACTCTGATGGCAATTTAAGGAAGGAGAACTTTTTGATCCCCTCTCCAAGTCTTTCTTTCCTCTTTATCTCCCTTCTTAGTTCTGTTCTAATTCTTTTGCCCTTGACATTTGTCCAAAACTGATTAGACTTTCTTGGGAAAGAGACATCACTTTCATATTGTGCTCAGTCCAGAGGCCCATACCATCACACACACAATGGGCCTTTCATGAGCATCTTCTGCATTTGTTGTAACAAATTTCAAATGACTGCAAAGGACTGACTTGGAAAAATTGGAGAAACTCTAGTTTGGGAGAGAATTCATAATGAGTCCAGGAATAACAGAGAAAAACATAAAAGGATGAGTTAACAATTAGATCAAAAACAATGTAAATGCAGGTAACCTAAGTGGATGGGGGTTGGGGGGGTGGGGAGAAGGAGAGGAGGTCAATTGACATAACTGATTTCTTTCCCTTATACCAAAGTTGTCAAGAAATGAATTCTTTAAAAATAGACACCATTTACAATCATGAGGAAATAATGCAAATCATGAATAATGGACAATTAAAGTAGACAATTCTGAGATCCCAACTGAGTTAGTTGATCAGGGTTTTGATTTAATTTAGCCATTTAAAAATTTTATTTAGTAGTTTATTTTTCCCCAATTACATGCAAAACTTAATTTTTAACATAAAAATTTTGCATCCCAACATCTTTTCCCTCCCCACATCCCTGATTGAGAAGACAAGCAATTTGATATGTTATACTTGTAGTCATGTAAAAACATTTCCATATTATTCATATTGTAGGAAAAAAAAAATAAAAAGGCAGGAAAAAGTCTGCTTTGATATGTTTGGGCACCATCAATTCTTTCTCTGGAGACTGGACAGCATTTTTCATCATAAGTCCTTCAGAGTTGTCTTGGGTCAAGTCCAACCAGTATCGAAAAAAAAAAAATTTGGTAATATATAACAAAATCAACTAAACTATTTCAGTGTCTTTGATTTGGCAGGTCCCCTGCATGGGGTACTTAGGATAGAGAGATTTGGCTGAAATAAAGGTCCCATATTCATTCCAGTACTTTCTGTGACAGAGAAAATAGGCAACACAGTGAGCAAGACAATGAAACAAAGTAACCCTGAGAGGTACCTGGCGCTAACGGGTCTGAAGCTTCCCCATCGGCTCCCATTAAACTGTCAAGGCTATTTTAAGATCAAAACCATCAGTACTGGGAATAATGTAAGCTCATTGATGTACCATTGGTGGACAACGAATTGTTATTTCTATTACAGAGAAATAGTAGGGTGGGAATATGGGCATGAAAGCCACCAGACAGATCACTCAGTTTAGTTCCTTGTCCTGGAAAATCCTGTTATTCTCTTAGTTTAAAAAAGGAAAGCTCAAAATAAGGTAGTCAAAGTAAATCAAATCCAAATAGTAGAGAGTCGAACGCTTTTTCCTCCCAGCTGTCTTTGTTGTTTGTGGCTCTGTTGTTTTTCTTCAAGCCCTTTGACATTGAGCAGTTTTTTATTTTTCTCTTGGGGAAAGAAGCAAGCAAATTTAAAAAGATGGGTGAATTATCTCCTTGTTCACATGTGGACTGGACTAGAAAATGTACTTGAGGATCACTGGGAAGCTCGAAGGAGCCTGGTCTTGACAATTGCTGTTGAGCAGAATCCCCATACATGACAGATCCCCTCTCCTTTTGATGGTACCCTCACAGCAGCAAGGTTGTGTGTCCTCTTTATTCTGGCCTTTCAGGTTTAGGTCCCTCCAGGATATCCTTTTTTAGAATTTACTAAGGAAAGAACTGGTATTGAGAGGGACAAAAACAGCTGGGAGAATACTGTATTCATTGGTCACAGCATTGAAAAGCCCCCAGAACACAGTGACCCATTATAGTTCTAAAGGCTTAGTGAGCAAACCCAGTTCCCTCCTTGGGAGAGAAGTGTAAACTGTGCCTGCGTTACTATGATGGTTTGTTTTACTTCTTTTCAAAAGAGAATTGGGAAGGAAAGGGAAGCAGGAGGCCGAGTTCAGTTGGTTTGGATCTGATGTTTGATGTTTAGAATGAATTTAATTTATGATGTTTAATGTTTAAAAGGAAAAATGTCAGTGAAATATTGTAATCATTGGATTGTTTCTTGCAGACTCTGTCTCATGAACCCAAAGTCCTGCAGGAGGGCCTTCTGCAGCTGGATTCTATCCTGTCTTCTCTGGAACCTCTGCACCGGCCAATCGAGGCCCCTGGAGGATCAGTGCTTTTGCGAGAACTCGCCTGTGCTGGCAATGTTGCCGATGCCACGCTTTCTGCCCAGGCTACCCCTTTACTGCATTCCCTGACAGCTGCTCACGCCTACATCATGATGTTTGTTCACACATGTAGGGTCGGTCAGGTAATGAGATCCTTTGAAATGAATATGCCATTTGGGAACTCAGAAATGCCCTCCAATCCCTGTTAGGTTGCTTTCTTGAGACACCAGGGCATCTGCTTTCTTGGCAAGTTGCTACAAGGGAGGCTAATTTTTCTTGATTAAAAAGAAATCGGCAGGATTATTAGCTTCCAATGTCTGATTTCTCTCCATAGCTTTTCCTGTTTTTTCTGATTGAGGGTGGCAAGTGGGTTAGTTCAGATTATGATGTATTATCTAGGCATGTGGGAAGTATTTTATTTTGGACCTTCAATATTGGGTCATTTCTTTTGAATCTAGTCAGGGCACTATGTGCTGTGGGTGCCTAGCGCGTTGTCCTTAAGGGGCATAGGTGGTATCCTTGATTTGATCCACCATTATTTTCACTAGACTGTTACCTTTTTTGTATAGTGGATGAGATATGGCAGAGTATTGAGGCATTGATCTGTCGTTCTCATCGGGCTGGGATGTACTTGGCTGTGGGGTAGCACTTTTTTGGATCTGTTTCAGAGCGAGATTCGTGCCATCTCAGTGAACCAGTGGGGTTCCCAGTTGGGTCTAAGTGTCCTCAGCAAGCTCAGCCAGCTCTATTGTTCTCTTGTCTGGGAAAGCACAGTTCTACTCTCATTGTGTACCCCAAACAGGTAAGGGAATACAAATGTGGAACAGAATTCCCTGAGCCTCTTCTGGTCAGATAGGCAATTAGGTCACATGATACATGGTTTGGGATTTCAAGTCAAAGATCTCAGTTCAAATCCTGCCTCCAACACTTTGAACCACCTTATCCTAGTTGAGTCCTTCAGTTTGTCTTAACCTATTTTTTGAACTGTAAAATGGGAGTTAAGGAGTTGGCCTCCAAAGGTCCCTTGCAGCTCTAAATCTATGATCCCAGGAGCAGAATCCAGACTGGTTCTTGTCTTTGTGCTTTCCTTGCCATCTTTTTGTCCCAAATGGGCTACGTGAAGAATTGCTTTTGAGGTATCCATTTGCCTCCAGGTTCCCTAATCTGGTTTCTCAGTTCATTTGAGAAACTCTAGAAGAGGGTGGCTGTCAACAGCCTGGCAAGCAGGAACACTGCCATCCATCACCTTAAGTCCTCCAGTGGCTGGTTTGTGAGTGCTCAGTGGTGCTCCCTTGGGATTGCAGCTTTTCCTTTAATATAGCAGCTGCTTTTGATTTCTCTAAGAAGCCTCTTTGCTTATCTCCTGGGCCTTGTAGTCCTAGACTCGAGTCAGGTTGGTGGCCAAGAAGGTAAACCTTTGTCTCATTTCTGGTGTTATTTCAGCCTCCCTTCTGGGTGTGAGTTTGGGCAGGCAGACATGCAGAAGTTGGTCCCAAAGGAGGAGAAGGCAGCCACCACAACAGCCACTCATGGAACCAAGAGAACTGGTAACTCTAAGAAGTTTGGTAACGGTACAGCTTGTAGCCCAGAATTAGAATCTGATCACAAATAGGGCAAGCATTAGCCTTTAGTGAACCTCAGTAAAATGGTTAACTACCAGATTGTCATCATTAGCTTTTTAATCAGAGTCTCTCTGTGTTAACCAGTTCCCTTTTTAATCAAAGTCATATACAGTACACTCCTGCTTGGTCTGACTAGTTGGCTTGTTGGCTCTCACCCCCAAAAGAAAGACTACACAACCCTAAATGTCTGTTGCTGGCTCCCCTTGCCAAGAAATGTAGAGCCAGATGCAGTGCTCCAATGTTGTGACGGCACTTTTTGCTGATACCTATCAGAGTAATTTTCCTTGTGGTCTTGTCAGCAGGTCCCGAGTGAGTTTTTAACTCTCTCTTGGATGCAGTGGACTTTGGAGGATATTTCTTTTTAGAAGTGGGTGAACCATGGACTGAATTTGCCAAATCCAGTTTAACCCCACTTCCACTTTCATAGGTGTCCCAACTCTGCATTAAATGGACCTGCATTACTATCTTCTTATTCTCATGTGCACATTGGTGGATAGCAAAGTGTTGGACAGACTTGGATCAGGGCTAGTTTGTCGGTGACGTCCCTTTTGTGATGTCGATCACCTTTTTCGTTTAGAGTTCCTTTGGATCACCCCTTCTCTACCTTGTGCAGAGACTACTGGGGTCGAGATTAACACAAGGAACAAAGGCCCAAGGAGCCACAGCAACTCCAGTCAACACTGTTTGTTATTTCTGTTTCTAACTGTGCAGAAGGAGAAAGCGATGGGACAACAGCCTCTGTGGAAGCCTCTGCCCAGGGCTTATTGGAAGGCATTGGCCTGGATGGTGACACCTTGGCTCCCATGGAGACTGATGAGCCCAGTACCTCTGATGCCAAGGGCAAATCTAAGATTACTCCTGCCATGGCAGCTCGCATCAAACAGATTAAACCCTTGCTTTCTGGTGAGTGACTCTGCCTTCTACACCCTACACCCAGTGGACAAAAGTGCCTTGGTGGCTCAATTCCACCTTGTGGCCCAAGCTGCACAAAAGCCTTAGGGAAATGTGGTCGGGCATTGCTTTATGGAGATGTTGGGCAAATCAGGGCGCTTATGAGGTATTTGAGTCTCCCGTGCCTTGGTTTTCTCTCTTGAAAGTGAATCGTCGTTGTCTTTGCATCATCATCATTCCTACTGCTCCCTACCTGCAGTATTCCTTTGAAACTGAAACGCCGTTAAGCCCAACCCCATAGAGGCAGCATATGCATCCCAGGGGATCGTTCTAGCTAATCATTTTGACTATTTTTTAGCTTAGGCTCAAGATAGAACAGAAAAGGATCACTTGTCTATCTGAACACTTTAGTGAAGCAATAAGTATTTCTTGAACACTTAAGTACATATGTGGCACCGTGCTAAGTACTGTTGATGCAAAGAATGGCAAGGCTTGGGCTCTGGCCTGGAGAAGCACATATGCAAGCATCTCTGCACGTAGAAAGTAATAGGGTAAAGCCTTGACGAAGGGCTTTAGCAGCATGGAAGAAGGGACAAAATGGGATCTGGCAGTCTCCTGTAGAAGTTGAAACTTTAGCACAGGCCAGAAGGCAGAGACAGGAATGGAGATCGTTTCAAGCCAGACAAAATCCCCACAGCTGAGAGATGGACCATTCTTGCTTGTAGAACAGCCAGGAGGCCAGTGTCTCTGATGTAAAAATACATGTCAGGGAATTAGGTGTAGGGAGACTGGAACAGTGAGAGGGGAGCTTTTTAGATTTGAAGAATTGCCTTTGTGGTTGAGTAGAGGATGGAGTAGATGAGAGAGGGGCTTGAGGCCATCAGCAGGATGTGACAATGGTCCAAGCGAGAAATAAGAGGTTGCATTGTGGAAGTAGAAGAAGGGTTATATTTAAGGATGCGGCAAAGATGAAACCTAGAACTAAGAAGACATATTCAAGAAATGTTTTGTAGGAAGAGATGCATTAAGAACTGAAGACTAGCTATGTGGAATGAGTGTGAGTGAGGAATCGAAGTTGCTTGACAACCTGGGTAACTGGGACTCTGGCAATGCCCTGAAATAGTGCAAGGGAAATAATGAGCTGATTTGAATAGATTGTTTGGACGCTCTGTAGGGTATTTCTTGAATGTCATGTGATTTGGTCACCCTTCCCGTTAGTTTTTCTCTTCCACTGGTACAGCATGACCACTGTGCTAGTGCATGAATGAACAGCCGGCTCTGGTCCACAAAAGCTCTTGTTTCCTTTGATGCCTTCTTTCAGTTCCATCTGTGTACCTGCAGTATTCCCCAGGAGGACGAAGGGAGGCCCGTTTCCCTTTTGCCTCTATTTCTTTGGGCCCTTGAATGGTACCTGCTGTCTTTTTTGCATTTCAGAATTGACTTGGGGGATTTCTTGTGTTTCAGCCTCATCAAGGTTAGGCCGAGCTCTTGCTGAGCTTTTTGGGCTTCTTGTTAAACTCTGTGTGGGATCCCCTGTTCGCCAGCGCAGGAGTCACCATGCAACCAGTACCACAACAGCTCCAACACCTGCAGCCCGCTCAACAGCTTCTGCTCTGACCAAGCTCCTCACCAAGGGCTTGTCCTGGCAGCCCCCACCATACACACCTACGCCCAGATTCAGGTCAGCCATCATCCCCCAGGCAGCACCACTCCCTTAACATTGAATATTACTATTGTCCTTACCTTCTGCAGAAGTGGGAATGAAATTTTAGGAGGGCTTCCGGTAGCAAGAATCTTGTTGGTTTCTGTTAAGCTTCAAATGTGGTCCCAACTGCCACAAACAATGCGGAAGGTACTTAGCAGCCCTTGCCTTTGGCCTAAAGGACATGCATTCTGTGGTCTAAAACAATGGACCTTAAGCTGGAGCTGTTCTTTCTTTCACTTTTTCTCCCTACCCTGAAATGAAGTAATTACAATTTGTGTCTTTATGGCACAATTTCACTCAGTGTCCTGTATATGTGCTCTCTTATCAAAGAAAGAGCACTGTTGTGCTGGTTGTTGGGCCAGGTGGATATGTATCTCATTTAGGACCATTTTTCTCCATACAGACTCACTTTCTTCATCTGTTCAGTCGGCTTCACATCCCCTATGCTGTTTGATGAAAGGAAGTACCCATACCACCTCATGCTGCAAAAATTTCTCTGCTCTGGAGGTCACAATGCTCTTTTTGAGTAAGGACAACCCTGTATACACTAAGAATCAGGCCCTTTGGCCTTTGGGCAAGGTGATTCAGGCCCAGTGATCTCCTGAGGAAGTTAACTACCACAGGGCGAGGGTGTAAGCACCAAAACAAACAAAAAACCCCCAAACCAATCAACATCCTTTTCAATATCACCATGTGGTTTGTATTGTTCTCCTTCCTGATGAAAGTAGATAGTGACTCTCTAAGGGGAGGGCTGTCATATTTCCCTCTTAAATAGTGACCTTTTACTAGGCCTGGATTAATTTTCCAAAGACACCTCTTCCCCAGAGTATAGAAGTATACTCTCCAGTATAGAAGCTTATAGATCTCCGAAGAAAGATTTTGAGTGCATAAAGTACAATACTTAGGCTTATAGAGAAAGCTGAAGAGGGCTTTTGAAATTACTGGTTCCTCCTGGACTTGAGGGGATGTTCCCTGTGGTGTGTATCTGGGCTCCAAATTTAGACTTGCCAAGACCGTAATCTTAAGAAACTAGTACCCCTGAATGAATAGTGGATGCTGAATTGTTCCCCTCTCTCCCACTGGTGTTTCAACATGTTCTTTCCTTGCCTCCCCTTTTTCCCACCTAGAACTTTCAACTGGGCTCTCTCCATGGGAGGCAAGGTTCCAGTTTCTGAGGGCCTTGAACACCCTGACCTGCCAGACGGCACAGGCGAATTCCTAGATGCCTGGCTGATGTTGGTGGAGAAGATGGTGAACCCAACCACTGTCCTGGAGTCCCCCCACTCTCTGCCGGCCAAGCTTCCAGGGGGCCAGACTCACCCCCAGTTCAGTGCCCTACGATTTCTTGTTGTGACTCAGAAGGTGAGTGACTTGCTCCAGGTGTTTTGCACGACCAGGTCTACTCTCTCTACTTGGGCATCAAATGGTAGACTTGTCATTTGGACTTGGCACCTACCTTGATTTGTATGTCATTCTGAACCCAGATTGGCTTGAATCATTGCTGCCTTTCCACTAGCACAAACTTGGCTACTTTGTCTCAGTGTTTTGAGGGACTCTACTTAGTTCCATTGGATTAATTTGGCTTGGGGGACTGAATATAATTAAACAATTATAAGAGCTCCCCTTAGATAGTTGTCTCCAAGCACTTTTGCCCCAGAGGTGCCTGGATACGTTGAGTATGGTGTTGAGCCATCCTGACTTGATCTTCTCCTGCCCCTGGTAGGCCGCCTTCACCTGCATCAAAAACCTATGGAATCGGAAACCCCTGAAAGTGTACGGTGGGCGTATGGCCGAATCAATGTTGGCCATTCTGTGCCACATTCTACGTGGCGAACCTGTCATCCGCGAGCGACTGAGCAAGGACAAGGAGGGAACTCGAGGAGAAGAAGAATCGGGACAAGAGGAGAGTGGTTCCCGCCGAGACCCACAGGTCAACCAGCAGCAGCTCCAACAGGTAGCCTGGATTCCTTTTGGCGTTGGTGGCAGGGAACCCATCTGGTGATAGACTTCCCTTGAGACCATAGACTGTTTTAAGCCAACAAGTACATTTCAGTGATAGCTTTTGCTTCATAATCACACTGCAGGGTGTTCTTGGGCTTCATGCCAGTTAACACTTTAAGACCATTGAGACTTAGGACACCTTTTCTGTATTTCTTTTCTTCAGAGTGGCCCAAGCTTGGCGTATATCCTTGGGAAAGAGACATATTGGTCAAATGGAGTGGAAACTGGCAGGGTCACAGCCTTGGGCAACAAAATGAGGCCTAAAGTTTAACCCTAGGCTGGCCAGGAGCAATAAGTTCATTTAAATAAAGACTGCCCTTCAGATTTGTTGCTGCCATCCCCTACTCCTCAAAAGGAATGAGAGAATATCGTGATTTCCTTAAAAGCTTGGGAATCCCCCTATGCTCCTTGCTGGGTTTTTTGGTAGCTGACAGGTGTGGGTCTTCTAGCAACGGCATAAAACTTCGGTATACCTCCCCCCCTGCGGTCACATCAGATTCACTTGCCAGAGTAGTTCCAAGGCTCAAGCACAAAGGTCTGATAAATCCCTCACATTTAGCTAGCTAAAGCTGTTGAGATTTACCTTCAAAGAGCTGGGCTTCCTTCCCTGAGAATGAGAATGTTGGGAGCAAGTGTCCTGAGCAGCAGTGGCACCTTGGGCCTTTGTGGTTCCGGGGTGAGCCATTGTCTGCTCCATGAGGCTTGAAGAGACTTTCTCCTTCTAGCTAATGGACATGGGCTTCACAAGAGAGCATGCCATGGAGGCCTTGTTGAACACTAGCACCATGGAACAAGCTACCGAGTATCTCTTGACCCACCCTCCTCCTCTCATGGGTGGAGTCGTCCGGGTAAGTGGCAGCTGGCCTCCTTGAGGCTTGGAACTTTCTCAACCTGCTTTTTCCCAGTTGACCTTCTCTTCCACTAGTCTTCCATTTGGAAGTTTCTCACATTTCCTAGATCATCACAAGGAGGAGCCCTAATTCCATGTGCTCTGTGCTCTGAGGGCCCAGGGCTCATTTTTTTTGGAGCATTGTAAGGCTAGCAGGCTGGACGTTTCCTGGATTTCCTGCCACGGGACATTTTGTCAGGGACGCACAGTGGGCCCTTGATCCTTGGGTCTACAAGAATTCAATCCTAGCTTACTGCCATGGCAATTGAAACATTCCCATCAAACCCCTCGCTGCCTTTCATTCTTCTTTGCCACTATAGTCCCCACACTTGCTTTCTAGAAGCTAACCCGGCTCTCTACTAGCACTTAGAGATAACAGATTTTTCTAAAAGGTCCACTTAATACAGTCGGGGTGGGGGGGGTGGCCCTGTTCCTTCCTCAAGCTGTCAATCTTATCACCCAAACATATATCCCATTGTTTTCTCCCCAATATATCCTCTCTCAGGGAACCATCCCAACTAACAAATGCAATTTAAAAAAAAAAAAAAAAAAAAAGTTGAGAGTAAATTGATAAAAGTAATATGTTGGAAGAGTGTGAAAATCTGCTTTTTATGTGCTAGGTGAGGAGGGAGTCCCTTGCTACCTCAACAGGGAGTCGGGCCACGAACATCTCCTATATCAGGGCAGCTCATTCAGCTGCCTCAGTAGGGGGGTCTTTGCATGTCTCCAGGGAGCTAGGCTAGTTCTTTGCACATTTGCATTGTCCACTTTGACAGGGTTTTGTGTAGTGAGTGCTTCTTTCTACTGATGGAAGGATCCTGGTGTCTCTTGGTCTCCTGGCCTCCTAGCTTGGCATCAGAGGTCACACGGCTTACCATGTTTGTCTCCCACTGCTTTAGGATCTCAGCATGTCAGAAGAGGATCAGATGATGAGAGCCATTGCCATGTCTTTGGGACAGGACATCCCAATGGATCAGAGAGCAGAGTCCCCAGAGGTAACAAGTCATGTGCCTTTGGGAAGCCCAGCTGGGAGATAGGAGTGCTGCCCACTCCGGTTTTTGAGCTCTGGGTTGCCCCTAGGCCTGCTCTTCCAGAACCTCCCTGAGAAACCACCATCAGAATTGGACACCGAGAAAAGCCACACACTCGTGAGCCCTTTGCTCTCTAATCCCCTAACATGTCCGCACTTTTCCCACCTCTCAGGAAGCTGCTTGCAGGAAGGAGGAAGAAGAGCGGAAAGCACGGGAAAAGCAAGAAGAGGAAGAGGCTAAGTGCCTGGAGAAGTTCCAGGATGCTGAGCCCCTGGAGCAGGAGGAACTTCACGGTTTTACAGACACCATGTTACCAGGATGCTTTCATCTCCTGGATGAGCTGCCAGACACTGTGTATCGTGTGTGCGACTTGATCATGACCGCCATTAAGCGCAATGGGGCCGATTATCGGGACATGATTCTGAAGCAGGTGGTCAATCAGGTGAGCATTCCTCAGCTCTAAAGCTTCTTTATAATTAATCATGCACAATTAATGCACTTACCAGAAAGGAAACTCTTGGCTCATCTCTCCTCATGTGCTTGAAGACCTCCATTTGCCTTGGGGAAAATTACTATTGTTGAGTTCATCATTTGAAGAACTTAAATGCCTCTTTTCCAGATCGCCTCATTCCCTCCCTCTCTCCTCTTCTCTGATTTTGTTTTATTGTTTTACTCAAATGAAAGACATTCTATGTGTAATGAATTTCAGCCCAATGCTCTAGACCGTTGAGGTCCTTTTAGACCCCCAACTCTGTCATCTACCATCTTCATTATTTCTCCCCGCTTCTTATCACCTGAAAATCTGAGAGACAGATCCCAGGCAGGCCTTTCCAGAAGTCATAGATACACAGAAACATTCAGTGGCGCCCTGTCTCCCATGCTACGTGGACAAGCCCTTTCTCGACTGTCTCCTCTTGGGAATGCCCATGAATACAAAATCAGACTTCCTAGCCCATTTGCCAGCACTCTCATCCCTCTTGAAAAGTGGCATTCTACCATTCACCAGTCTCGTGGGCATGCTCCCATTTTCCATGATCTTTCCTATGGTCCTCCACGGTACTCTGCAGCCCCACCTGCCGGTTCTCTCAAGCTCCAAGGGAGACGGGAGGCTCTCCACCTCTTTTGGACCGGGTGACCTGAATTCACTTGGGGTAACCTGGGCCCCTCCCTTCTTCCCCAGCATCTGAGCCGCGTTTCTCTTGAGGCTTGTCCATCCCAAAGGTCGGTCATCGTCCTTGATGGAAGCCAGAGGCAGCTCTAGCCGCCCCTCCCTGTCTCTGGTGCCTGGGAATCATGGTCACATCCATCCAAACAGCAGTTGCATCTCTTCTTCCATTCTTGCCTTTCCCTCGAGATATCAGCCAGAAACCCTCACCTTTTTGTTGACCTTGGCTTCCCTGGGCCATCATCAGCTCATTGTGAACCTGAGCATCCTGGTCACTCTGTAGACACCTACCTTCATATATAGATACATACCTCCATTTAGAGGGCACGTGCTTCTAACCATGATACCCCATTCCATGTGTGGAACGGGCTGATTTCGGTAGTTAGTACAATGCCCTCCTTCTAATGGGCTCCCTTTAGTCTTCATTTTGCTCCTTGGAATTACTCAGAAAATATTGGGGGGAGGGGTGCCTTCAAGTGCTGGTGACTAATCTGGGCCACATGATAGAAAGGAATGGAATTTGCATGCCTGGAGCCCACCCACCTTAAGCTGCCACTACCCAACTGTCTCCTCCTTTGACCTTTTCGTAGAGAAGCCATGTATATGGAACTCATCTGTCTGATGTTTTTGTCCCTTTTAGGTCTGGGAAGCTGCTGATGTTTTGATTAAAGCAGCTCTCCCCCTGACAACCAGTGATACAAAAACAGTTACTGAATGGATCAATCAGATGATCACCCTTCCTCAGGCCTCAAACTTAGCCACTAGGATTTTGTTGTTGACGTTGCTATTTGAGGTAAGTTGCTGTGCTGCATGTGAGACCTGAGGGTCACTAAATTAAGGGATATCTCAAGACCTTGGGCATCGAGCTATCTACAGTGCGTCATATTTTCTTCTTTCTGCCTCCGGTGTCACAAGGTATCAGATCATTCTTTCTTTTGCTACCTCAGGAATTGAAACTCCCATGTGCTCGGGTGGTTGAAACCAGTGGCATCCTCAATGTACTCATCAAGCTTCTGGAAGTGGTCCAACCATGCCTTCTGGCTGCCAAGGAGCAGAAGGAGATCCACACCCCAAAGTAAGTCCTGGGTCCACTGATCATGACCTCCTTTGTCAGGAAGGGAGCACTTTCTTGGGTCCCCCACAGGCTCTTGGCCCTGTACCATGTGAAGAGCTGAGTTTTCGGCAATCATTCAGTTGGGGATGAGAGGTCTCCCGAGGATGGTGGCCTTCCAGATTTCTTTAGGTCCTTTGCTGCCTCTCCTTGCAGATGGATCACCCCAGTGCTGCTTCTGATTGACTTCTATGAGAAGACATCCATCTCCTCCAAGAGAAGAGCGCAGATGAACAAGGTAGCGGTCCTGGACAGAGGCCAGTGTGGGTGTTTGGGAGTATTGGTCATTGATAGTGTGGAGGCGCTCGGGCAAAGTCATTGTTTGCTGACCTTGGTCACATTTCTTCTCGGCCCAGAGAGAACCTAAGGGGCAAGTTGGGTGGCTTCTTCCCAAGGTTCCACTGGCATTTTCTGAAGTAGATGTTGCCATTAACCGAGTTCCTCCCAAATAATAGTCCTTTTGAACAGAAATACTGGTTGGTTGTGGCTGTCGCTTCTCCGTTATTAGAAGGGACTGGTCTTCCTGAGGAAACCTTTCTCCACATTTGACTTGGGAAGACCTGCTTTCATCAGATGGTAAACTACATGCTCTTTTCCACACTAGTACCTCCACCTTAGCAATAACAATTGGCGCTGGTTTGATGACCGGTCCGGACGCTGGTGCAGCTACAGTGCGAGCAACAACAGCACCATCGATTCTGCTTGGAGATCTGGCGAGACGAGTGTCCGCTTCACAGCAGGGAGGCGGCGGTATACGGTGCAGTTCACCACAATGGTGCAGGTGCGCATGGATACTTTTTCTCTTACCCAGCCTCCCATCCCACCATGGCCCTGCAGAAATCGGACATACCCATTGTTAGACATACAGTTGGGGTTGGTGGTGGCAGTGGGGATGGGCTTGGACTGGATTTATCCCAAATGATGACCGAAAGTAAGTCACATAGGGCGATATGTGAGTCAACAAGCCCAGGTCAGAGCAGAATTGCAGTCATCCAAAGATAGGCTGGTCCTTTCTAAACACCAGAGGCACATTCTGATTTGACCCAATAGTGGTCTTTGTTGTTCTTATATTTGCCTCATTGAGGCGCTGCCAGTATCCTGAGTATGTATCCATGTTAATGGTGAGAACTCTGTCTTGGCATTGAATGCCGCCAGCAAACCTGAGGGAGGACTTGGGCTCAGCCTGAGACCAGAGAAGTAAGGCCTGGCCCAAGTACGGCAGAATTAATACTCAGTCTGTCCAGCTCTTGATTTGCAGCTGGATTCACACAGGATCACCAAAATTTGGGTATGTTTGTTCAATTCCTGAAATGAGGTGGGGTTCATACTCTGTGTACCTTCCTCCTTAAATGTCCAGGTCAATGAGGAAACTGGGAACCGGCGCCCTGTGATGCTGAGCCTCCTGCGAGCACCACGGGTTAATAAAATCCCCAAAGAGAGCCATGAGCCGGAGCTGGACAAGACCCTAGATGAAACCAAAGAAGCTGAGTCCAAGCCTGCAGAGGAGGAGAAGACCTCCAGTGGTATGAGCCTTTGGCATCCTCCCCATGTTTGGGAAGTTGGAGCTCCCAGTTTGGCTGAGTTCATTTTGTTAACTGGCTCTTTATTTTTCCCACCTGGTGAAAGCTTAGGCCTTTGTCCCATGGAGTTGGAGCCATCTCAAGAATCTTTACTATTCTCCTGTCTTTCATAGAATGCCCCTTGGCTCCTGAGAGTCCTGCACTGGAGAAGGAGGTTGTTGTTCAGAAGGAGGTTGTTGTTCAGAAGGAGGTCCAGCTCGGGGACATCCTGATCCAGGGTCTCACGGGGGAGATGGTGACAGTCCTGATCAGGGCCTGTGTGAGCATGTTGGGTGTCCCTGTGGACCCAGACACGCTGCATGCCACCTTGCGCCTCTGTCTCCGACTCACCCGGGACCATAAGTATGCCCTGATGTTTGCTGAACTGAAAAGCACCCGCATGATCCTTAACTTGACTCAGAGCTCGGGCTTCAATGGATTTACCCCCCTGGTTACCCTGCTCTTGAGGCACATCATTGAGGATCCGTGTACCCTGCAGCACACCATGGAAAAGGTGCGTGGCCAGTGTTCTCTCTTCCACCCTTGGTCTGTTGTGCGTGAATTGGCGAGCATCCCATTTGCTGCTTTTCCCGGCCAGTGCCACTTGATGTTTCTAGACCCCTGTTAAGAGTGTGAGCACTCAAATGACAATCTCATGCCTGGGCTCAAGGCTCAGCTCTTCCAGGGACTCCTTGCCCAGCCCATTAGGAAGATGTTCACTCCCTCCCCCACCTTATCTGAAAGGGAAAGAATTGCATGGTAGCTAAGTTTAAGCCCATAAGGCAAAGGCTAACTTACTTAATTCTGAGCAGTGCAGGAGCCCTCTCGAGGTCACATTGGGCTTTGTCTCAGTTGGGCACGTGAATATTTTTTGAGCCCTTCCTATAGACTGTCCCTAAGATGGTCCAGAGGCCCTTGGAGTAGGCATATATCTCGTTTTCTAGAGCTCCTTTTGACACAGTGCATCATCCTGCAGGTTGTGCGATCTGCGGCCACAAGTGGAGCAGGAAGCACCACATCTGGGGTGGTCTCCGGCAGCCTGGGCTCTCGGGAGATCAACTACATCCTCCGTGTCCTTGGGCCAGCTGCGTGCCGTAATCCAAACATCTTTACTGAGGTGACAAATGGCTGTATCCGGATTGCTCTTCCCGCCCCTCGAGGCTCAGGAACCGGTGAGTGTCGCGACCCTATGGGGATTGCTTTAAGGAATTCTTAAGTTGAGCTCATTCTCGTTTCATATGTTTCTTAAATGCTGTCGAGTCCTATCAGACTCAGAAGAGGCCAAGTATTTGGATTCATAGTGAGGCTCCGGCTCTTGCCCATTTCTTTGGGGCAGAGGATTATCACCATTGCTGACCAGGAAATCTTCACTTTTGTGTCTCCCCCTTTGGCCTAGCATCAGATGATGAATTTGAAAATTTGAGAGTCAAAGGTCCTAATGCTGTACAGTTGGTTAAGACGACCCCAGTCAAACCCTCTCCTCTGCCTCTCATTCCGGATACCATCAAGGAGGTGATTTATGACATGCTTAACGCCCTGGCGGCCTACCATGCTCCAGAGGAAGGTATGTGGCTCGGCAAACCGTGGAGTGGATTGCATGTGACCGAGAAAGGCCCTCTGCATACAGGGCTTCTGATTTGGGGATCTTGGGACACTAGAAGGATATGTATCAGGTCGTCTCAGACATAGACTTTCTGCAGCATCTTAAATATCTAGCCCCCAGTTAGGCTGCCATGCTCAATTTCTGGCCTGTGGAGTTAACTTCCAGGCGTAACACGTTAAGTAAGAGCCGTGATCAAGGAGACCCTAAAGTCAAATAATTTGGTGTGTTTGATTAGTTTTGTACTCAATCTATTCTCTGCTCCTCATCATTGGAGTGGCGTGATCATGCCATCGCCCTGTATCCTTTGTCCCAAAGGAGCACCTGACTGGACCAAAGTACATTTTCTGCTGGCCCCAAAAGCATCCCGATATAAAGTTGTACGTTTATTTGTTTTTTAGCAGAGAAATTGGACCCCAAACCTGGGGTGACAACTCAGGAGGTTAGCCAGATCTTGCAAGACATGGGCGACGAAGTATACCAGCAGTATCGAACGCTGACACGCCAGGGCAGTGACTTTGATGCTCAGGCCGGCTTCGCCATTAATGTAAGTCAGCTGATTCCAGGTGCCTAAATGGGCCTTCTTCCCTGAGGGTGAGAGTCATACCCCCAGGTGTCACTGGGGCATGTTGGATGATTGAAGCGAGCAACTTCTTTTCTTGGCGTTGCTTGTTCCCTGTTGGAACGGCTGTCTTCAGCTGCAAAAGGATTTCCTTGTTGTTCAGCTTCTGAAATCCTGGAGGGCCCTGTATGCTGGAAGTCGGGAATAGGGAGGAAGCCAAATTGGAGCTCACCTCTCTGACCTTTGTTGTCATTTGGCCCCTGGAAATATAAAAAGCCATTTCCTGGTACTTTCTCCACCAAGATCTAGTATTTAAATAATACTATCTGTGCTTGTATATTGGCCTGTATTGGGCAGATCGGGGCACTGAGGCACCTGATATAAAGTGCATGACTACAGGATGCCACTCCTCTGAGTTGTAATTCAAACCCAAGTCTCTCAAGCCCAAGCCCTGTGTCCTCTCCACAAGTTGGGGGGGGGGGAACGGGACAGGACAGGTGCTGAGTGTGAAGGTGTGATGGCTGGAACAACCAGCTTGTCCTGGCATTCATGGGAGAAACACGAGTTCACTTCCCCTTTCTAGAAGAGCTTGGTCGCTGGCTCCCTGGAGATGCAATATCAGAATCACAACCGTACATTCTTCCTTTTTCCTCCGCCCACAGGCGCAAGTCTTTGCTACTGACAGTTCTTCCACTGAGACACCTCAGTCGGGAACCCCACAAGGAGGAGGTAACAACCCAGCTGTTTTGAAATAATTGGCTTTCAAGAAACTTTGGCCATCCTGCCCCAGTGCCCTAGCCTGGTGGTGTTTGTGGAAGCGTGTATATAGTGGGCCTTCTGGGCCAGAGCTCCTCAGTTAAGCTTGCTTCTAGGCAGGGCTCCTGTTACTCTTTTCTAGAATAAAATTGACTCTCTGAAGCTCCTCAATAATTGACCTACCTAGTCCAAACTCAGGGTTTTGAGAGCAGCATCCACATGGCCCCCTGGGAAGCTAGACATCATGGGGGCTCACTGTAGGACCAGAGACCCAATCTGGAGTCAGGGTCAGTAACACTTAACGGGTCTGTCATTGTTCCAATAACTGCCAAGGCCTTGAGCTTTGCATTGTGTATATCTACAATCCCTGTTGGCATTGGGCGTACAGAGGCAAGGCTGAAATGGTGATTTGGCCCCCTCTCTCTGTCTTAGCAGCTTCTACTCCAGAGGAATCTCGGGAAGGGAAGAAAGACAAGGAAGGGGAAAAAGTCTCTGAAGAAAGCAAACAGAAAGCCAAAGGCAGCAAGCCTTTAATGCCAACCTCCACCATCCTTAGGCTGCTGGCTGAGTTGGTGAGGTCCTATGTTGGTATCGCCACTCTGATTGCCAACTACAACTATGCTGTGGGCCAATCAGAGCTTATCAAAGAGGTATTTCCTGTTTCAATGTCATCAATTGTCTATGGGGGCTGGGGGCGCATTGAGATGGGAAGATTGAACTAGGGATTTCATGCCACTTGAGGACTCGGTCTCTCAGTTTGTGGTGCCAGTCCCCACTCTTGAAAACCCTAATACTGAGTTCTCAGTGTTTTTTTTCTTTGAAGGCTTGCCTCAAAAATCAGAGCACAGGAAAGGAGACATGTCTCTGTGCTAGGAGATTGGAGGCCAAGGCTCTTGTGGTACTTGGTCCATGAATCTGGGTCTGTTTCTCCATCTTAGCAATCAGGAGATGGCCCAGCAGGCCTCTTTGTCACTTCTTTTCTGGTATTATTCTGAAAACGAAAGCCACAAGTATAAGGCCAAGGTATTCCCGGCCCAGTAATAGCTTGGCCTTTGTCAAACCTCCCCTGGTAGCTAGTCCAGGTCAGGGACTGAGGACTGAGCCCGGTTGATCGGAAAAGTTCAGGAGCAAGGAAGTCTTTAGGTGGATCATGTTAAATACCTCCTGTAGAGAGAGTGTGATCCTGCTTTGAGCCCCACCTTTTGTTTTGTGGGTTATGGAAGGATATTGTAGCAGGAAATTCTCTAGGCTGGTTAGCCAAGTGCTTGCCCTGACCTCCATTCTCTTTTTTTTTTTTTTGGGTCCAGCTTGTGAAGGACTTTATTTTTTTTTTTTTTTTTTTTTGGTCCAGCTTGTGAAGGACTTTTTTTTTTTTTTTTTTAAATTATTATTATTTATTTATTAGCCTTTTATTTACAGGATATATACATGGGTAACTTTACAGCATTAACAATTGCCAAACCTCTTGTTCCAATTTTTCACCTCTTAACCCCCCCACCCCCTCCCCTAAATGGCAGGATGACCAGTAGATGTTAAATATATTAAAATATAACTTAGATACACAATAAGTATACATGACTAAAACATTATTTTGCTGTACAAAAGAATCAGACTGAATTATTGTACAATTAGCTTGTGAAGGAAATCAAAAATGCAGGTGTGCATAAATATAGGGATTGGGAATTCAATGTAATGGTTTTTAGTCATCTCCCAGAGTTCTTTTTTCTGGGTATAGCTAGTTCAGTTCATTACTGCTCCATTAGAAATGATTTGGTTGATCTTGTTGCTGAGGATGGCCTGATCCATCAGAACTGGCCTGACCTCCATTCTCAACTCTCCCATGCACTTTCTGTTTCATCTTGGCTGTGACGCTTTCTTTCCCTAGAATTGATGTGATTCCCTCACATGTGAGGGAGTCTGGCAAGCTCTCAGGAAGTCCCCTGTCCAGCAGTGGATGCCAACTTTGTAGAAGCTTTGGGGGGTACTGGTATTGGATGTTTTCTTCATTGACGATGAGGTCAAGGGAGCCGTTACCAGAAGGCCTTGTGATCAGTTTGTGGCTTATATTTTTAGGACTGCAGCGTGCTGGCATTCGTCCTGGACCACCTTCTCCCACATACCCAGAATGCCGAGGACAAAGATACTCCAGCACTAGCCCGCCTCTTTCTTGCCAGTCTGGCTGCAGCGGGTAGTGGCACAGATGCCCAGGTGGCTCTGGTGAATGAAGTCAAGGCCGCCCTTAGCCGAGCATTGGCAATGGCTGAGAGCACAGAGAAACACGCCAGGTAAATGATCAAGGCCCCCAAATATCCTGTCTAGCCCTTGGATAGGTAAGTATTTGTTAAACACTTATTTTGTGCCAGGTACTTGCTTATCTCTATCCCCAGCGCTGTGGACAGTCTGTCCCTCAAGGATCTTATTATAATCTAACCAGGAAGACACCAGACATCATGCACATGTATACAAGCAAGCTCTGGATAGCAGAAAGAGGAGGAGGTAGAAAAGGGGGCAGGAGTTGGGAAGGGGTTCCCGTAAAAGATTGAATTTAAAGCCAGAGAGGTGAGGTGAGGAGGGAGAATGAGACAGTGAGAGACAATGTCCAGATGGAGGCTCTTGTTCAAGAAACAGCCAACAGGCCATTGCCACTAGGTCACAGGGCTTCTCAGGTAGGAGCGGACAGGTGAGGAATTTGAGGCATCAAACAGCATTTTATCTTGGAGTGGTGTGGCGACTAAGTTGAGAATGGACTAGAAGGGTCTAGGGGGAGGGATCTGAGGCAGGCAGGGCCACCAGTGGGGTATTGGAATAGTCCAGGTGTGGAGAGATGAGGTCCTGCTGCACCAGGACAATAGGCAGCATGTTGGATGGATCCTGCACAGGACGCATGCCTAGGCCTTGGACTGTATTGGGGAGCGGGCGGGGCGGGGGGTAGTCCGGGATGACAACTAGATTATGAGCCCTGGTACTTTAGGGGGAGAGATTGAGTTCTGTTTTGGACATAACTAGATGTCTGTGGGGCAGTGGAAATGACCAGAGGTTAGCTAGATAGCAGGAGTTGGGAATCTTCAGCATAGAAAGAGTTCAATCCTTGGGAGCTGAGGATATCCCCCAGGGCAGTAAGTCCAGAGGACCCAGGACAGACACCCAGAGGATACCTGTCGGTTTGGCGGTATGATCTGGAGGAGGAAATGGAGAGAGTGCTCAGAGAGGAAGAAGGAGAACCAGGGCCAAGATTGTCCTGCAAATACAGAGACAGGAGTATTGAGGAAAAGAGGATGATTGACAGTGTCCAAAGCCACAGGGAAGTTGAGTAAGGTGAGAATTGCTCTTGTATTTGCTGGCTAAGAGAGAATTGATAACTTTGGAGTTATTTTTGCGGAATGATGAGGTCAGAAGCCCTGTAGCGCCTAGAAAGCAGGACCAAAACTCCATCACCGTCACATCAGCAGTAGTGCTGTCTGCTCCCGGTTCTTGAGGTAGGAGGACCAGAGGCCAGGTCATGTCATATATCAAGGGAGGAGTTCTGACTCCAAAAAACAAAGCCCTTCCCCCCCACCCCCCAGGCTGGCTCTAGCCCTGAGCAGGCCCTGGAATCCCTTTCTCCCTCACCACAGGCTCCAGGCAGTGATGTGCATCATAAGCACCATCATGGAGTCCTGCCCTTCCACCTCCAGCTTCTATAGTAGCACCACAGCCAAGACCCAGCACAATGGCATGAATAACATCATTCGCCTCTTCTTGAAGAAAGGACTTGTGAATGACTTGGCACGAGTGCCCCACAGCCTGGATCTCTCTAGGTAAGGCCCTGTCACACAAGATGGGTGAGTGGCGTCCACCATCTTGACCCCAGTGAGCTGTCTTCTGCCTTGCTCCCGCGCGGTCTTTTGACCTTGTTGGCTGCCTGTGAATGTTCACCTGGGCAATCTTGGACGATTCCCGCTAGGTTTCTGATTGACCTGACCAGGGAAATCTTGCGTCCTGGCTTCTTCCCAGCTGGCACTGCTGACTTTTCCAGGTTCTAAGCCTTTTGCTGTCCCAGAGCTGAGGAGACTGCAGACTCCATGTTTAGAACAATGTGTTTAAATACAGAAAGCAGCTCCATAGGATGCCAAGCAAAGCCATTTCTGTTCAAATATAGTGGTTGAGGAATTGGGGGTGGAAGGGGGGCCAGGCTGGAGTAGCATACCTGGAAGGTTCACTTAACTCAGTTCTCATTTGTCCAGAGGTTTTTGGCCTCCAGTACTGCATGCTTGGTGCATAAAGATGGTGACTTCCACTCTGAAAGCTGTCCAGAATCCCCTGTGCTCACTTCTCTCTCCCTGTCTGTCAGTCCCAACATGGCCAACACTGTCAATGCTGCCCTGAAGCCTTTGGAGACGCTGTCGCGGATTGTGAACCAACCCAGCAGCCTCTTTGGCAGCAAGAGTGCTTCTGGGAAGAACAAAGCTGAGCAAGATGCCCAAGGCGTAGCTCAGGATGCCAGCAGCAATACACAAGACCCAGGTAGGAGAGCACACGATTTGGGCTGGGAAGCCAAATGGTGTGCTCACACGTGTATGCACAAGGACTTCCTGGGTGACGGGATAAAGTAGTGCCTTCCTAAGAGGGCTGCCAAATGTGATGGGATTTCTTAGTCATCACTAGTCCAGACTGTAGCCCAACTGCTGAGAGAGCCACCCAGGGCTGCCTCAGCTCTTCCCTGGGACCACGGTTTTCTGTTACTGCTGCTGCTGCTGCTTTTCCCTCAGCTGGACCCTGCTTTCACAGAGTGATGTGACCATCCCAGGCTCCCTTTCCCCTCATCTAAGTGTCCCAAAACATATGTTGATTGTTTCAGGAGAGCCTGGGGAGGCCGAGGTACAGGAGGAGGACCACGATGCCGCTCAGACAGAAGTAGCCGATGGTGATATCATGGACGGGGAAGCAGAGAGCGATGCTGTAGTGATTGCTGGGCAGCCACAGGTGCTCAGTACTCCAGAGATGCAGGTACGGCCCCTGCTTGTCCCACTCATGATCATTGCCAAGGTCTCCAAAGTGGAAGAGGCGCCGTCTATACTTTTCTCCATCCCTTTGTTGAGCTCGATGAGTCGGGACGCTTCTAAGTCCCTGGTTTCCTGTGTATGAAAAAGAACAATGGGCTTGAAGGAACAGGCAGCATCTTGTTAGTATATAGTATGAAGTAGCTGAGGTTCTTTCCCAACTTGAGCTAGAGGAACTGTTTTAGTTGGCCTTCACCTCAGGACCGAGTCCCCTCCTTCCAGGCTCATCAAGCTGTTAAGGAAGCGCAGCCCAAAGGCATTAGGTGTTAGCCGTGGTGCTGACGTGGCCCCAAAGGAGGGCCGTGAGCCAGTGGGTATCAGGGCCCTTGCTCGGGAGTGAGTCTCGAGGATCTGGCGCTCTGCACTTTCTGTGCTCCGACTACCTTTTTGTACTCCCAGGTGTGAGGTAGGTCATGAGGAGAGCCAGTGGCATTGCCGCCTCTTGTTTCTCCTCAGGTTGAGAATGAACTCGAAGACCTAATTGATGAGTTGCTGGAGAGAGACGGTGCCTCTGGGAACAACGCAATTCTAGGTAAGGCCTGTAGAACTAAGCAGTCATTCTCTTCCTCCAGACCTCTCTTTCCTCTCCCCCACCCCACATTGCCCTCCTACGTCTTGCCTTTCCAGTTTCTGCCCCCTTTCCCTCCTCCCTGTCTCCCTTCCCATCTCTCCTCTCCTCCCCTTTTCTTTTACACAACTCCCACCTCCACATCCGAGAGAATGTTGCTCCCTTTCTCAGCCCCTGCTTGCTCAGCTCTACCTCATTGTGTTTCGGTCGCATGTTGGGGCCTGGGGCCCAGCCTGTGTGGCGCCACCAGGAAAGCAGCCATGTTTCTCCACATCCAGAGTCGTTGCTCTTCCTGGGGGCTTTGCATGAATCGTAGGTTGAAAGAGAAAGCTTGACTCTCAGGGGCTTAGCCCTTCCAGGCCTCAGCAGTCTCGCCATGGTGGTGGCCCTCCCCCATGGTGCCAGGATCGTGTTGTGGAAGGGGCTAGCACTCCTTTGTTGTCATTGAGTTATGTTTCAGGCTGGGCTGAGGAGGCTAGGAATTGGTCCTCTGAGCCACAAAGAAGGAAAAGCTCTGGGAGCAGTGTGTGTCCAGGCTCAGGGTTCCGGAGGTAGCCTGGGCGGCCTGAGGTAGAAGGGGAAGCCTTTCCCTCCGATTTCAGTGGCCTTGGTGGGTTCTGCTCTGTAACCTTCAGTGGGCAGAAGCGGAGAGGACGAGTCACAAGAGGATGTGCTGATGGATGAAGCTCCTTCCAACCTCAGCCAGGCTTCCACCTTGCAGGCCAACCGAGAAGGTGAGAGTGCAAAGGCAAATCAACCCTCCCATCATGCCCTTTCAAGCCTGGCACTCCACCCTGCCCAATTGGATGAAGTCATGGGGTCTCTGTTGGTCTGCATATGGCTCCCAGACCATGTGTGGATCCATCTACAGCCGGCCCAGTGTGTTCTGGGGTAGTCGGCAATTTACCGGCGTGGCATGACTCAGTCTTCCTTAAGGTTTTCTCCTGCTCCATCTACCCCTTCCCATTGATTCCTGAAAAGTTTTCAGTCAGAAGGATGTGACAGATATGGGGAGAAAGCCAAGAGAAGGCGGGGGTACAGCCTGGGGTCCAGCATCTAGGGATGTGCTCCCCTCCCCACCCACCTCCCTCCCCTCCCCAGCCTCCTCATCGCTACTAACCTGTACAGCTTGTTTTCAGGGTAGGGGCCTCTGGGGCCTTCAGGAAGCCTAGGCCAGCCGGAGGCCTCCAGGACTTGCCTTCATTCCGCCTCTCTCCCCTCCCCTCCTTCCCAGCCACCTGCTGCCCCCTCGGGTGCCCCAGCGCTCTAGTGTGACTCTTTGTTGTAGATTCAATGAATCTCTTGGACGCCGAGGACGAGGAGGAGCACACGCAAGAGGAGGACAGCAGCGGTAGCAATGAGGATGAGGACGAGAGTCAGGATGAGGAGGAAGAGGAGGAGGAAGACGAGGAGGACGATCAGGTTGGTCCGTTGGGCCGATCGCCCAGGGGCGTCCGGCCCAGCCCTCCCCCTCCCCTTCCCCTCTCCTCACACGGTCCGCCTCCTCCTCAGGATGACGAGGAAGGAGAAGAGGGGGATGAGGACGACGATGACGATGGCTCAGAGATGGAGCTGGATGAGGACTACCCCGATATGAATGCGTCTCCCTTGGTCCGTTTTGAACGCTTCGATCGAGAGGATGACCTCATCATCGAGTTTGACAACATGTTCTCCAGTGCCAGTAAGACCCACACCAGTCTTCCCCACAGGAGCCTTTCTTTCCCCTTTCTACACAATCACCCTGTTCCTAGGTGATCCCTCTCGGATGCACCTGCCCAAAGCCACAGTCTCTGGCTGCTTCAGCATGTTCCGAGAATACCAAGGTAGAGACTAGGGAACCTGTCTCTGCTGGCTCTCCCTTGGGAAATTGGGCATTGCATAATTTGAGGGGAAAGTCTCCTTCCCTTTGCAACAGAGCCATCTTGGTTTGGGTTTGCCGAGAGAAAGCCCCTTAGACTTGCTATCCCCGGGCCCGCCTGGCTGTCCAATTACTTGCCCTCCCTTTCTGGAGCTGTGCTCCAGAAGAGATCAGGGCCTGTCAGCATAAGATGTCCTTATGAGAGATGTTGGGTCTTCTCACCTGGCAGGTTCCAGAGTACAGGCAAATTGCATGCTCTGGGCACCACACACACTCCCACTCCCACCTTCACCCTCAAGACACCAAAATGGGGAAAGCGTCGCTGGGCCATTGAATTCCCCTGGGGCCTTTGAATTTCCCCGAGGCTTATGGGGCCTAGGAACAAAGTAGCCCCTACCGACTTGCCACTTTACACAGAGACCACCAGATTGTCTCAAGGCCTACAGTGGCCCTGAGTGCCAGGCCACCTTGAGACTAGATCACCAGTGGTTCATGACAGGGTAGTTTGAGGATTCAAGGGAGCTTGGTCCCCAGAGGCCCAGGCAAGACTTCTTAGCTGTGTGGGAAGAGTACAGGGGAAAGGCCCAAGCCTAATGCTGAGCTGGTCGTGGAGGTGACAGGCTTGGATTTTCATGACTAGATGTGTCACATGGTCAGATCTGCGCTTAAAGGGAGGCACGTCGCCTGGCATAGGCCCACGGGCTCAAGCAGAGCCTGAGTTGAGCATGGGGCAGAGGTGCTATGGATGCCTTGTGGGCCAGGCGGGTGGGGGGAGGAAGAAGGAAGAGTCTCTAAGCTACAGGAGTGGGGTGCTCTCAGAATGGGATGTGCCTTTGGCAGAGAAGATAAGTGGTTGATGTCCCCTGAACATCTAGTTTGGGTAGTGTCTGGGACACAGTTGCCAATGGGGCCTGAGGACCATGAGCTCACCAGCAGCAAGTGTAGACCGAACACTTATGGCCTAGAAGAGAGCCTTAGGGAGCAACCACTACGAGGGACCATTTTGGGGGCAGGAGCCCCTAAAGGCTGCTGAAGGAGGATTCAGCTAGATGGGCTGAAAGGCCCAGGGAGACAGAGGATCTAGACTAAGAAGGGCTTGGGCATGTCAGGTGCTGCCCTTAAGTCAAGACAGGAGAATGAGTTTTTTGGTGACTTTAAGGAGAGAAGTTTCAGGGGTGAGGAGGGTGGGCAGCTGGCCCACAAGGAGCGAGAAGAAAAGAGCAAGAACTAACGGAGGTTCTGCGGGTAGATGGACACTAAAGGCCAGCATCTGGAGGGTAGTCTGAGTCCCATTGAGAGTTTCATAGACATGTTTGAATGCAGGCAGAGAGGGCCAAGGAGACACAACCTGGAGAAGACAGGCTGAGGAAAGGCGCAGTCCCCGTTGGGTTCCCTTGGTCTAGTCCCAGGCAAACACAGCCTTAGCTCGTGGCGGCTATCAGTTCCCCTATGAGGCCGACTGTGTGGCCGGCCAGGGGCCCAGGAGACAACGGGGGGTCGAGATGGCCCTGCATCCCCTAATCCCTCGTTTGTCTTCTTTACAGCAGATATCCCCCCATCCCCTGGGAACATCCCTACCACCCACCCATTAATGGTACGACATGCAGACCACAGTGCCCTGACCCTGGGCAGTGGTTCTTCTACCACCCGCATCACCCAGGGCATGAGCCGCAGCCAGAGGACACTGAGACAGCTGACAGCCAACACTGGGCACACAATCCACGTGCACTACCCTGGGAATAGACAGCCCAACCCTCCTCTCATACTGCAGAGGTGAGTTGACCACAATGTCCCCTGCCTTGAGCAAGTTCCTCTTCCTTTATGGGCGCGGAGAAGAAGGGACCCGAGCTAGCATCTGTCTCATTGGTAGCCTGGAAATGTGTCCACCCTCATTTTCTCTCCCCCCCCTCCCCATGAATCCAGGTCTCCCTGGTGGTCCAGAGCAACAAGATGGTTCCTGTGTCAAAGGTGGAATAGGAACCCAGAGCAGGGTGGGGACAAAAGAGAGAGACCAGAGAAGGGTCTGAACACTGTGTAGCTTGATTTTCTTTCTGGCCAGAGTCTGGAAGCCACCCACAGTGGCCACCCCAACTCTCTTCCTTTTTGGCACAGTGACAGAAGTTTCTCATTTTTAGCGTGGTGGCCGATAGAAGTTCAGCTGTGGGGAGATGGGCCTTATTTGCCACTGCTCAGTCTCTGCAGTTGTGTCTGGCCCTTCCTGATCCCATTTGAGATTTTCTTGGCCAAGATACCCGTGTGGTTAGCAATTTCCTTTGGCTTGTTTTACCCTTGGGGAAACTGAGGCAACAGGTTAATGTGTCTGAAGGTCTTCCGGACTCAAAGCCTTGGCCCTCTGGCCATTATGACACCTCACTGTCTCTAGGGTTTAATGGGTAAGCTTTTTAAATGACTCTGTTATACTGGAGATTGGGACCTCCCCCGAGCCAAGCCCTCCCCTTGCTCAGCAATGTTGGCGATGACACGTGTGGCCACACACATGTGAACAGCCAGCAAGGTGGGTCACCTTCTGAGGACTTGATTGGCTGGGCCCCAGCGG
Source organism: Sarcophilus harrisii (assembly GCF_902635505.1). Classification (NCBI taxonomy): domain Eukaryota; kingdom Metazoa; phylum Chordata; class Mammalia; order Dasyuromorphia; family Dasyuridae; genus Sarcophilus; species Sarcophilus harrisii. The sequence continues at coordinate 82,601,437 of NC_045432.1, read as the reverse complement.
GCCATGGTGGAAAGTCACCTGGCAATGGAACAAGGCCTTCAGGGAAAGATTCCATAGTCGTGGAAAAGAGCCTGCAGACTGGGAAAGGCTTTGGCAAGAGCCCTGTCCAGAAAACTTGAGTTCAGGGTGGTACTTGTCTGAGGAAGGGCAGCCACCAGTGGGGTTCAGGAAGCTTGTCTGGAACCCCCATAAAAGCCACAGATCTCTGGCAGGCTGAGATGAGACTGTTGTCCTTGTTAAAAGAAAAGGGTGTAAGACAAGCTCTCTGCAGGTGATTGCAAATGGAGTCTGGAACTTGTTAGCAAGGTAGTGGAGTGCCGCTGCTGCTGCTGCAGGTGACTGCTCCTCTGGTCCATGTGCTAATAGCCAGGCTGCGTCATTTCTCTGAAGCCCTTTGAAAACCCAGCGAGAGGTGGCCAACAGTGGGGCGGGCTGGGAGTCGTCTGAGCACAAGCTGGATGGAACTTGCGCTCCCTAGACTTGCCATCTATTCTTGGGGAGAGGTGGAACCCGGAGATGGAAAGACGCTTGAGACCTAGCTGGGGCAAAAGGGGAGACGGGAAAGGCACCAGGACTTCAGTGGGGAAGCTGGCCTGGCCACCTAGCTCCCTCTCTTCCCACACAGGTTGCTGGGTCCATCTGCAGCGGCCGATATCCTTCAGCTGAGCAGCAGCCTGCCCCTCCAGAGTCGTGGCCGAGCCCGCCTGCTGGTGGGCAACGATGATGTGCACATCATTGCCCGCTCTGACGACGAGCTGCTGGATGATTTCTTTCACGACCAGAGCACGGCAACCAGCCAGGCGGGTACGTTAGCCCAGTTCCTGATCTGTACTCAGGGGATCCCTATGCAGCTGAGAAGAGGACAGTCAGTGATGCTCCCCAGGAGGGGTATACTGAAACTCCACGGGTGGGAGGGGATTAAGAGCAAGCTCTCTTTGCTTCCAGGCAAGCCTCGGTGGAGCAAGTTCTTTCTTTCTGGCTCTGAGGGGCTTTGCGCCCTTAACCCTCCTCTTGCCACTCCTTCTTAGAAAGCCTTGGGAGTTACTTTGAGGGGGGAGTCCCTGGTTTGGAATTCAAAGGCCTGGGGCCAAAGTCCAATACTGCTGTTGCTCATAACACAGGAGACCTCAGACAGATAACTCCCACTGACCTGTAACATTCGGGAAGTGAGGCTCAACCTCGGTTCCGGCTCTAAATGTGGAACTCTCACCATCATTCATCCCCGTGCCTGTTCTGGGGCATCTTAAGGGGATAGTCTGCTGGGCCTGAAAGCTGGGTGGGGGCTGGGCGTGAGACCTAGAGCAGGTGGCAGTCATTCCCTTGCCTCCTGGCACAGGGACCCTGTCAAGCATCCCCACGGCCTTGACCCGCTGGACAGAGGAGTGCAAAGTGCTGGATGCCGAGAGCATGCACGACTGCGTGTGTGGTGAGTTGGGGCCAGGGTCAACAGGCTTCTCTCCCCTCGGCTGAGCGGCCTCCAATCTAACCCGACCCATGGCCTCATTGGGCCGGGCCGTCTCCTGCCCACAGTGGTGAAAGTGCCTGTCCTCAATCGCCTGGAGTTCCTTAGGGATGAGGAGCTGGAGGAGCGGCGTGATAAGCGCCGCCAGCAGCTGCTGGAAGGAGAAGCCAAAAGCAAAGAAGAGAAGGAGAACAAAGACCAGAATCCACAGGTCATTAGGCATTTAAAGCTGGCATGGAGGGTGGGGGCAAGGGGCAGCGGGTGGGAGAGCTAGGTCCAGACTGCCCGGGAGAAAATGAAGGGCTGTGTGCGCCATCCCCAAGCTCTTGTCCACATTTGGGGCTTGCAGTCGTGATTGGCCAGTAGAGGTGGCCTAGGGCAGCACATTGAAAGATCCTGAAGTTGGCCTCTTCACCTCTTGCCGTCATTCACCGTAGCCCTACCCCCCACCCCCTCCAGGCCCATCCCCAGCCTCTGAGACAGAAAGCGGTATAGCAGTGAGCTCCTGGCCATCCCCTGACGTCATAGGGCCTCTTAATCAGAGCAATGTCACGTTGGTCTTTTGCTTCCCTCCACAGGACACCACACCCAAAACGGACTCTTCCTCTACCAAACAGAGTATCGCAGGTAATTGGACCCTCCTTCCCTTGGTTTCCATGCTCTCTCTAATCTTTAATGCCCTTTTCTCCATTCTGAGTGAGCGGCTCTAGGTGGGCCGCATCTGCAGGAAGAACCTCTGTGCTCTGTGGGATGAGGTAGTAGATTGTATAGTTTTAGGGTCACACCCGATCTCGGAGATAACTATACAGTCTACTGTCTTTCCCACGGGGCTCCACTGTCACCAGGGCTCAGCCCATTCATGTCCCACACGTGCTGAGGCGCTACTCACATCTCGCCTCGAGGCTGGTATGGCGCAGGGTACTTGGCCTGCCTTTTGCCATAGGAAGTTTGGGACGGAAGCTGCTCTGGGACCCTCCCAGAGGGGAGCACTGTGGACCAGGGCAGCCATGTCTAGATGAAAAAGGGGCTCGGGCTCCCAGTCCTCTGCTGGCCGTCCTCTGCCCCCCCTCCCGCTGCCCCCAGTAGCCAATGGTGTCTAGAGGGGGCTTGTCTACCCAAGGAAGGCCCCTTTGCCTTTTACTCACTTGGTCCCCTGAGGCCTTCCCCCGGGCAATAGGGTCAGATGCTGCTGCCACTATGGACAATGACTTCCTCCATGCCAGACGCCGAGCTGGTCACTGTATAAAAAGGATCTCACTTGGTCTCCACAATAACTCTGGCAGCTGATGCTGCTATTATTCCCATGTTACAGTTGAGGAAACTGAGGCAGACACGTGAAGTGACTTGCCTAGCCTGTCACGGTTCTTAAGGACCCAAGGCCAGATTGGAACTTGTCATGCTGCCAGGCCCAGCTTGCCCATCCATTGTGTTGTTCTAGTTACCTACTTGGCCTGGAGAACAGCTAGATCCAGGGTCTGAGCCCAAGTCTTTAGATTGGCCTCTCATCTGAGAGTTGCCCCTGAGGCCACAGCCAGTATTGGGGACCTGAAGCAGGTTTTGAAGGGAGCCTTTGTTGCTTCTAGGGCTTGCTCACTTGCTCGCTCACTTGCTGCCTGCCTCTGTCCCACTTGTCCACCTCCCACCCCTGCACCGCCTTTTCTTTAGTAAGAGGAAACAGGTCTCCACGGAGATCAAAAGGTAGTAAATTGTTTGGGAATTGTTTGGATTCTTTCCCTCCCGTTGGGAGCTGCTAGCTAAACAACTTTGTACGATTTGCTGCTCACCTGGGTGTGTATAGTACACATAGCCACCTTGTTCCATTCTTGGCTTGAGGCCCAGGCCCATGGGCACCAGCGCCCTTCCTGGCAAGCTGCTAGCCGGAAAAAGTGGTAAAATCTCCCTCCTGACTTTGATGGGAACATAGCTAAACCGAAACTGGGCACATCACGGGATCACCGCCATTATCGGCCCAGGACACAACAGAAACGCACCCGGAGTGAGTTCGGAGCCCTGAAGCCACGGGGTTGCAGAGGCTCCACATTCCCGCCTGCCGCTTTAAGGACATGCCCCTGAACAGGCCCAGCTTCCCCATCCTGGCCGCATGTGGAACAGTTTTTCTGGGCTGGCTGGCCCAGGGTTGCCCCAGCACATCCCCCTTTCCTGCTAAGGGCTGGCTGGATTCTTGCCTGCAGGCTACTCAGCCATGTGTCCCGACTTTTTTTGTGAAAGATCAGACTGCTTGATCCACCAACAACCCCCTCTCTAGCCAAAGGCGCCTCAGACCCAAACAGACCCTTGTTACTCTGGAACCCTCCTCAACAGCCTCTTCTGGCAGCAGTTGACCCTTGACCAAGAGCTCCCTGGACCGGCTTCGGCTCCAGGCCCAGAGGCTGCCACCCAGCCACTGATGCCTACAGAACACAAGCACTTGGGCTCCGGGCAAGCTGGCGGGGAAACTGAAGCCATACAGTTCTCCCTGGCTCCCAAGATAAGTAAGCATCAATCAAAAGCTGGGCCCATCCCTGGGACACAGGGACGTAACCAACGATGTAGTCCCAGCCCCTCGTTCAAGGAGGAAAGGGACCAAGAGAAGAAATTGGGTGCCAAATCTGAATCAAGACCCTTGGACTAAAGCCGACTGCCTGGAGGGAAGTGCCGGATGCTCTTTGTGCCCTTTGCGGATGAATTTAAGCTTCTTGAGCTCCTTCTAAGACCCACCCTGGCAGGCTCGGGGAGAAGGGGAGGGAAAGGAAGGGAGGGGGTGCATGTATACTGGTGTTAAACAACAAACAATAAAAAAGATTTCCACCGCCGAGGTTCTGGACCTCTGTAGAGGGCAGACAGTGAGCCCTGGGGAGACTGATGGCTTCTAGTGGTGAGGAAAGCAAAGTTGAGACTTGAGGTGGGCACCAAAGAGGTGACCAGGAGACACAGAATGGTCCTCTGTATGATGGACTTGGATGAGGAGTGGTCTGGGGAAAAGCCCACCTCTCTATCGGAAGGGGGAGGACATAGCAGCTGGAGGCCATGAGGATCGTGGTCAATTGCCCGTTGCTCTCGTGTTGCTGCTCCCATCTCTCCCCTCTCCCTGAAGGCCGGCTGGCAGGCATGGACTTGACATCATCTCTCCTGGTTTCCACACAGCCTCCCTGTCTCCAGAAAGGGCCGAGGATTCTGATGCCCTGACAGCTGTGAGCAGTCAACTGGAGGGCTCCCCCATGGACACCAGCAGCCTGGCTTCTTGCAACCTAGAGGAAGGGGTTGGGGATGGTACCACGACCAGCGGCGCTGAAGCTCCCGAACCCGCTCCCACCACTCCCGGAGATGCCCCGCAGACTGGGGCCGAAACCCAAGGTAGCGGCGACGAGCCGGGAGAGTCCCCGGAAGAGTCCCCACAACAGGCCGAGGACAGGTATGGTCAGAGAGCCCGCACCGCTGTGGGAATCCAGTTGAGTCATTCACAGAGTGCTCCTCCTTGGATGCTCACCTAAGTGACCTTTTCTCCCTTTGTGTTTTCCTAGCTCTCCCCAGGGCTCATCCTCAGAAAGCTCCTCCACCAGAGATTCGGCCGTGGCCATTTCCGGAGCAGATTCCAGGGGCCTCCTGGAAGAACCGCTGCCCTCGACTAGCAGTGAAGAAGAAGATCCTCTGGCAGGTGAGGCTCAAGATGGGGCAGGCTGGCCCTGTGGGCTCCAGTAGCTTAGTGGCCACTAACCTCCCTTCTCAGGTATTTGGAGGGAGGTTAGGGTGCCCTGTACACCTGCTGCTCCCACAGCCCAATTGCGGCATTCTGGGCCCAGGGAGGTGCTCGTGCTCAGGTGCTGTTTGTTGTCGCTGCTGACACATTAAAGAAACTAAGCGCAAGTACAAAATTATACACGTGAGCAGCGAGAATAAGAGATGACAGAGGACCTGAGCTCAAATCTCAGCCTAGTTGTTGAGTGGCCAGCCGGCCATGTGACTGGAGACACTGGGTTTCGATTTCCTCCCCTCCTAAGTGGGGCCAAGATCCATGCTCACAGGATGAGACGAATGGGAGTCCATGCTCTAGCTGAGGAGGGGGCAGAGAGAGTGTGGGGCTGTCCATAGGGCGGGCCTGAGCATGGCACGCATCTGAGCATCTCAACAGGGAGGTCGGGAGTGAATTCCTCCTGCTTTTTTGCCAAGCACCACGTACGGGCAGCTCTAGCCGAGGTTCCCACTTTGCCTGGCCCCATGGAATGCTCTCCGAGGTCCTGTTGCTTCCCAAAACGGGAATTCGGGTTCAGATTGTCCAAGGCTAAGGTAGCTTGTTTTTGACCCAGAGGGCCACAGATCCGTCTGTGGGCTGGGAGAGCTTGGAACCCCTGCATGCAGAGCTGCTCCCAAGGCTATGGCCAGGTATCAGTCAACTGCCACTTATCCTTTTCTGGTCTATGCAGAATTTGGACTCGGTTGCCCTGTACCACATTGGCTGCTTTCCTTCAGGGGGTTTCCTGGTCACCTCTGGGAAATTGAGACACAGTTGAACTCCACAGACAAGTTCTGTTACTTCCCCTAGGTATTAACCTTCCCGAAGGTGTGGATCCCTCCTTTTTGGCCGCACTGCCTGATGATATCCGCAGGGAGGTCTTACAGAATCAGCTGGGCATCCGACCCCCCGCCCGGGTCGCTCCTGCTGCCACCACTCCAACTCCTCCCCCCGTGGTGGGGAACCCCAATGTGACGGAAGTGAGCCCTGAGTTTCTTGCAGCCCTGCCCCCTGCCATCCAGGAAGAGGTATGGGGGGGAGGGGGGCTGTGTGCCTTATTGAATTCATTTTGTAGGGGTTTTCTTGCATGCCTCCTCACCCCCATTGACTTAAATCAATTTAGCTGACATGTGGGCCCATAGCACTGGCCCTGCAAGCTTTCTTCCTGCTCGGGGCAGAACAGAGCACCTGAAAGAGAGCCCACAGACTCAGAACCATACGGTGGCCCTCAGTCACTCCCTCAGGCTGATCACTTGTCCTCCAAGTGGCCGGGGACTGGAGCATGTTTATGGCAGACCCAGGGGGCCAAGTCTTTTGGATTTCTCTGGCCCTCGGTGCTTTCGGTTGGCCAAGCCGGTGGGCCTTTGCCTCGGCTGCATCAGGCCCACCCAGCCTTTGCTGAGTTGGAGGATTAAACTGACTACTGATCTCTTTGGCCTTTCGTTCCCCCTGTTCGACAGGTCCTTGCCCAGCAGCGGGCTGAGCAACAGAGGCGAGAGCTAGCCCAGAACAGCAGTTCCGATACCCCGATGGACCCGGTGACCTTCATCCAAACTCTGCCATCAGACCTACGCCGTAGCGTGCTAGAGGACATGGAAGACAGTGTGCTGGCAGTGATGCCCCCTGACATTGCTGCCGAGGCCCAAGCCCTTCGGCGAGAGCAGGAAGCCCGGCAGAGACAGTTGATGCATGAGAGGCTCTTCGGACACAGCAGCACATCAGCCCTCTCGGCCATCCTCAGGAGCCCGGGTATGTGGTGGGGGTGGGGCAGAGGAGAGGCCTCTGGGGAGTGGGGGAAGATCCAGGCCTGGCATATACCTCCATTTCTCTCACCTTCTTCTTTACCTTGGCAGCCTTCACAAGTCGCCTGAGCGGCAACCGAGCAGTCCAATACACACGGCTGGCTGTCCAAAGGGGTGGCACTTTCCAGATGAGTGGGAGCAGTAGCCATACCAGGTATGTTCCTCCCCAGGTCCCCATTGCCAAATGCCCTCTTGCTTCTGGGCATGACCACTGTGGCCCACAGAAAAGCCGTTCTGCTCCCACCCGCTCCTTTGGGCATGGGACAACTGAGCAACCTGTAGGGGCTTGCAGTTTGGCCAGGGCAGGGCCATGCAACCCTCCACTTTTTAGCAGATCAATAGGTCCCTTCTGGTCCTGGCCTGGATGGGACTTGCCTACATTTTCTCACCTTCAGCCGTCTGACGCTGCTTGGGCTAAACTCTGTAAGGAGTGATGGAAGAGGAGGCGAGAGCGAGGCCCCAAGCGAGCTTACATAGCCGAGCCCAAGAGGCCCAGAACTGGGGCTCCCAAGCATTGCTTCTCTAGATCAGATTCCCAAGCCAGGCTAGATCTGCTGTGATAAAGGGCCCTCAGGCCATGGATTCACCTTCCATACGTCTGATTGCTGTCTAAAGACAGGCCTTGTGTTGCCCTGTATCACCCAGCACATAGGTGGGGAATGGAATCGGGGCTCCTTCGTGCCCTGTACCCCACAATCCTAAGTCGTATGCTTGTTGGCTTGAACACCCACCTGAGCATTTGCTACAAATGTCCTACCTTTGACCAACACCAGAAGAATAAGGAAAAGATGGGAACGGACGGGACAGCTGCCTCCCTGAGGGAATAGTGAGTGGGACTGCCCCCCCTGCAGGTGTTCCCTAAACAGGTTGCTCTTGCTGGGCAGAGGACAAACAGAAGCCTCTCTGGTCAATCACAACCGGCACTTTTAAGTTGCAGAGAGAGACTCCTTTTCCGTTCCCTGTGTCCCATACCCATGCACACAAGTGAAACTGAGAGGGACTTTTCCAGTAAACCCTCACGCCAGCCCCAGGTGCCCTTCTTTGTTCACCGATGAGGGGTCGTGCCTTTGGAGGGACATGAGAGATCACATGTAGCCCAACTCCTCTCGCTGGCTTCTTCATTTATCTCCTTTTTCTAAAAGGAATAACTCAAGCCCAGGTTGAGCCCGAGGTAGAAGAAAGCCCCCCAAAAGGGGAAGGGGCCGCAGGACACAAGTTGAGGGCTCTAGATTCCCAGCAAGCCCTCAGAGCCGCGTTCATCTCGCTCCTTTGTATGCCATGAATGCTTGGAGTTCAGTGTTCTCTGTGGAGGTCGAGAGAGCCTGGTGTTTGGAATGGTAGCAAGCCGCGGCTTGCTGGCTTGGCGAAGGGGGAGCTCCGCTTCCCCTTGATGCTTCTGAGGGAGCAGATCCCGAATTGTGTGTCTGTAATATTGCAGGCCCCAGGAAGCTTTCCAGGCTAGCTCCTCTGCTCCTTAGCTTGGACAGCTCTCCTTGGGCCTTCTCGGGGGGAGTTTAGCTCCCCTTTCACCCTGAACTCCCAGCCCCGTTTGTATTACGTCAGTTGTGAGGCAAACCGGGAGCAAGCTGACAGTCCCCTGTCTTGCAGGCCCTCCGGCAGCAACGTGGACAGCCTCTTGCGCCTCCGGGGCCGCCTTCTTCTGGACCACGAAGCCCTGTCGTGTCTCTTGGTCCTCCTCTTTGTGGATGAGCCCAAGCTGAACACAAGCCGCCTCCACCGAGTCCTGCGTAACCTGTGCTACCACGGCCAGACCCGCCACTGGGTTATCCGCAGCCTGCTGTCCATTTTGCAGCGGAGCAGTGAAAGCGAGCTATGCATTGAGACTCCCAAGGCCACTGCCAGTGAGGAAAAGGGCAAGAAGGCAGCCAAGGTCTGCCCCACAGGCAGCCATGACAGCCGCCCCCTCGACCTGCTCCACAAGATGGAGTCCAAGAGCTCCAGTCAGCTTTCGTGGCTGTCTGTATCCATGGATGCAGCCCTAGGCTGCCGGACTAACATCTTCCAGATCCAGCGGGCAGCAGGCCGCAAGCACTCTGGCTGTGGCTCCACCGTCCATATCCACCCCCAGGCTGCTCCCGTGGTCTGTAGGCACGTTCTGGATACGCTTATACAGTTAGCCAAGGTGAGGACTAGTGCACTCCAGGGTACCATGGGGCCCAGGCCTGAGGCCTCGCACTTGGGAAGCCCGGAGATGAGGTGGGATGGGGATTTGGCGAGTACTGAGATGTTGGGTACCAAGAGAGGCCGATTCGTTCATGTGCCAGCTCTTGGGGTTGGCGGTCAGGGTGAGCTTGGCATGGCTCTCGTAACCATGTGGCAGAAACAGTCTGAGAAAGATCACCAGGGACAGGGCTAGGAGTCGGGAGGGGGGAGGCCATGTATTCTGGTCCCTGATGTGCTTCTGTGGGCTCATCTCCCCAATAAACAGTCGGGCGGCCCCACACACACACACACACACATTCCCCCCATGTGAGCCAGAGCCGGCTCACTTTCTGGCCTTTGGGGCCCGCCTTCCGCCCAAGCACAACCTCTCCCTGCTTCCCCACAGGTTTTCCCCAGTCATTTCACGCAGCAGCGGACCAAAGAGACAACTTGTGACAGCGATCGGGAGAGGAGCAACAAACAGACCTGTAGCCCCTGCCCCGGCCAGTCAACCAGTAGCGGCATCTCCACTGACTTCTGGGACTTGCTGGTCAAACTGGACAACATGAACGTCAGCCGCAAAGGCAAAAACTCTGTCAAGTCAGGGCCCATCAATGTGGGCAGTGAGGGAGAGAGCTCTCTGTACAGCCTCGAGGCCTCTCCTCTGGGGCAGCTCATGAACATGTTGTCCCATCCGGTCATCCGGCGGAGCTCCCTCCTCACTGAGAAGCTCCTGCGTCTCTTGTCCCTCATCTCCATTGCACTGCCTGAGAACAAACCTCCAGAGACTGTGGCCAACCCCAGCAGCAGCACCGGCACTCCTTCCACCACCACTGCCTCCTCGACAAGTGCCGCCTCTACCAACACTGGAGTCGCCACCCCGGCCACCCTCACTCCCAGCCCCACCCCAGCTGGAGCTTCAGCCGCCGCCCCGGTGGCTCCCACCACCACAACCGTCCCGACCGTGGTCGCAGGTGAGTCGTCCCGGGTGATTCGGGCTTGTCCACTAGAGCCTTCCAAATAAGACCCAGCCTTGAGGAGAGCTGCCGTGGTGGCCGTTTGAGTCACGCTAAGATTCTGCTAGTCGTCACTTGTGTGCCAGCGTGGGGGGACATCGACCCCACGCTTAGCCCATATGAGGGGGGGGAACCTAGCACAGGTTTGTGGCATGGCCCACTGAGCCTTTTGCTGGGCTGAGAGAAGAGCGTTTCAAGGAGCAAGAAACGAGGTTGGGGTCCCAGTGCCATGGAAGGAGTTATTACAGCAAGTTAAGACAACCAGACCCTCTTTTTGAGTATCCAGTATTAAACCTGGTCCTTGACTCTAGCCCCCTTGGCATCAGACTGCTGGCCACTCGCTGGGTAACAGAGGAAAGCACTTCTTTTGATACTCCACCAGGCTGCCCGGGCCAATTGGGTGGTGTCCTCGTCCCGCCGGGCTGCCCCCTTGTGCTCACTCCTGGCATTGTTTTTCCTTTGAAGCTACTGCTAAGAGCGGCAAATCCCCGGCAAAGGCTGGTGAAGGAAGCAGCGCGGGGACCATGGATAGCAAGATGGCGGCCTCAGGCCTGACGGAAAATCAGCTCCAGCTCTCCGTCGAGGTGAGCTGGGGGCCGGGCGGGGCTGAAAACCCTGGGGTAGGGACAGCAGGAGTACCTGGCCCACACTTGGGAGCCACTCTAATTGCACGCACCCACTCTGCTCCTAGGTGCTGACCTCCCACTCATGTTCAGAAGAAGGCCTGGAAGATGCAGCCAACGTCCTCCTGCAGCTTTCCAGGGGTGACCAGCGACCCGAGATACCGTTCTCAAGCTACTGTTGAATGGAGCCAGGCATCTGGGTTACACCCTGTGCAAGCAGATTGGTAAGAAGGGAGGGTGCCCCACATCCTGCTTCGGGACCCTCGTTTTCACCCAGACTTCAGGCACAGCCTCCATTTTCAAGGCCTTCAAAAGTGCCACCTTGGGTTCCCAGGCAAGAACTTGCCTCAAACAGAACCTTGTGCAAATGAGGGCGTTCAGTCTAGTTCCCTTTTCCTTGGGTCTTGTAAAAAGGGAGCCCAAAGACATCTACTGCTTCCAGCTCAGCTCCTAATAGGTGTAGGACGGCCAAGGGGGCTACGCCAGCCTTAACTCTGATGGGCCAAGGAGAAGGGCCCTTGAAGGCCATTTGGTCCACCCAGGGGGAACAAGTCTTATTACCTCCCTCCTGGCTACAGCTAGGGGTCCCACCGGCCCGCCCCCTTTGGGTGTTCTGGGGGGATCAGATGATGAGTGGGAAACAGGATGGAGGTGGGTGCTGCCCCGACTCTCACCAGCAGCCTCTCAGAATGCTTTGCTTTTTGGGCTCGCCTCAGGGACTCTCCTGGCTGAGCTGCGAGAGTACAACTTGGAGCAGCAGAGACAGGCCCAGTGTGAGATCCTGTCTCCAGACGGGCTTCCCGAAGAGCAGCCACAGGCCACACGCTTGAAAGGGAAGATGCAGAGCAGGTGAGCCACCTCCCTCGTTCGGGCAGCCCTGGGACACACGGCCTCGCCAGCCGAGACCTGGCCTGTGGCAGCAGCACCGTTTCTTTCCCTGGGCGTGTATTTCCTACTCTCACCTCCTCTTCTCCTCCCTCCCCCATCCTTCTTTCTCTTTTCTCTCGCTCTCTCCTGTTCCTTCACTCCATCTCTCCTTCTGTCCTTTCCCACCCTTTCACTCTACCCCCTTCCCTCCCTCCCTCCCCTCCTCTCTCTCTCTCTCTCTCTCTCCACACACAATTCCACACCACACACACACACACACACACACACAGTAAACCCCCTACGGCCCCCTAGGTTTGCGCCGAGCGTGGTCATGGGCATCTCAGGCGTCCTGGGGGGAAACTCCACTGCCATCCATGTCCATGCTGACATCCAAAACGTCCACGCAGAAGTTCTTCCTCGCGTTCCGATATCATCCAGCTCCGGTGCCCGCGCCCAGAGCTAACAAGAAAGGAACGAAGGCCCGGCTGGTAGGCTGTTTAGCTGGGGGTCCCGGCCACAGGATGCGGCGGCGCCTCTCCACCTGTTCTCTGGGCCTTGGCTCTCGGGTGCCCAGTGGGGGAAGAGAAGAAAAGGGGAAAAAAACCCCCCGGAAGGGTTGGTGGCGCCCCGTGGCTTCCCCGGGGGTGACCTTACTCTATTCCCCATTCCCAGGCCCCTCCACCTGGGCCGGCTGCATCCAGGCACTGTTCGCGGGGCTGAGGCGTGCCTTGCCCAAAATGGACGTTTGAGGGTCAGAAGGCGGGACAGCACAACAACGATTGGGCGTGATGCCTGGGGCCTCTCATTTGTTCATTTTCTTTTTCTTTCTTCATCTGCATGTCTTCTCCCTCCACCCCCCCCACCCTCTTTCTTGACTTTGTCCCGGGACTTCTAGGGGGTCATGTTTCCTCTTGGTGTTTCTTGGCCTTTCTTTGGCACCTTTGACCACCTGGTTGCCATTGTGCCCCTTTCTGCAGACTTCTGGGTCCCAAGTAGGAGTTGGGAACCATCTGGTCCCAAACGGCACCCCTTGGAGCCCTGGCAATGCTCGGAGCAAACACCCCCTGCCACAAGCTCAGGCCCTTCCTCAGGAGGGCAACGTGGTAGCTTCCAGTACAAATGGCCCCGGTCCTCTTCTCTTGCCCAAGTAACTCAGAGAAGAAAGAAGGTCCAGGAGGGTTTTTGGCCCGTATGACACCAATCTTTATCTAGGGTAAAGGGGAGGGGACAGAACGGGAAGGCTCTAGGTACCTGAGCGCTGCCAGGGCTCCGACAGAACACCGCTCTTGTTTGTGTCAGTTCGGGAGGACCCCCTCTCAAGGAAACGAGGCCCAGACGCCCCGGGGAGCCATGTCTCCCTTTTTGTCCAGTCGGAGTCCAGCCAGCCATGCCACTCGGGGGCAGTTCCCATGGATGTGGACCACCGTCCCCCCTTCTCAAGCACCCCAGTCCTCGGTCAGTGCGTTGGTCCTGGGAACATGGGAACTTGGCGGGAAGCAGGTTTTCCAGGCTTATCTTTTGTGGGGTGGAGAGGCAGGTGTGGGGCCCCTGTGCTGAGCTTTCTCCTTCAGGGGCGGGGGGGAGCGCAAAGCTGCCCCTTGGGAGTAGACCTGGCCTGGGGGTCTAGGGGCAGCTTCCCCAAGGCCCTTGAGAAAAGGCACCGGCTGTATCTGGTAAGGCATCATGTTCGGCCCTGAGACCCTGTGCTAGTAAGCAAGGTCTCTCTGGAGCCCAGTGGACAGGTTTTGCGGCCTGTGGCCTTCATGTGTTTGTTCCTCTCCTTCTCCCCCCAGGCTCAGAAGGAAGTCAACAGAGCGAGAAGGAGAAGGAAGAGAGACCACCTGACCTGCCCCTGCTTAGCGAGCAGCTGAGCCTCGATGAATTGTGGGACATGTTGGGCGAGTGTTTGAAGGAGCTGGAAGAATCCCATGATCAGCACGCAGTGCTAGGTGAGCCTGTGGGGCCTCCCGGCGGCAGTCCCCATGTCCCCTGCCCCAGAGGCCCATGACGTGACGCACTCCCATTGGCCCTTCTTCCCCTTCACAGTGCTACAACCTGCTGTTGAAGCCTTCTTCCTGGTCCATGCTACTGAGCGGGAGAGCAAGCCGCCTGTTCGGGACACCCGGGAAAGCCAGCTAGCTCACATCAAGGATGAGCCGCCACCGCTGTCCCCTGCTCCTCTGACCCCTGCCACCCCCTCTTCCCTGGACCCCTTCTTCTCCCGCGAGCCCTCCTCTATGCACATTTCCTCCAGCCTGCCCCCAGACACACAGAAGTTTCTCCGGTTTGCAGGTGAGGGGGACGGGGCCTGCATTACATCCATCCGATCTCCCTGCCTTCGGTTGGCCCCGAGTTGCCCTAAAGGGCTGGGCGGGGGACTCCCCTGTCTCCAAGCTCATTCAGAAGGGAAAGAAGAGACAGCAGAACAGAAAGGCCTGGGCCTCAGCCCTCTGATCCCGGACCTGATACCTGCCTTCTCTCCCCTCTGCAGAGACTCATCGCACTGTGCTCAATCAGATCCTCCGTCAGTCCACCACCCATCTTGCAGACGGGCCCTTCGCCGTCCTGGTGGACTACATCCGCGTGCTTGACTTCGACGTTAAGCGCAAGTACGTGATGGGTGGGGGGGTGCGTCTGGGTCACTTACTGGGGGAGAAGGGCTTGGCTCTGGATCCCAGGCCTCAGCTTCCCAATCTGGAAAAGGAAGGGGGCGATGGGATATTCGATGGGACCAAGTCCTACCAGCCTGGGCCTGAAGTGCGCGGTGCAAGGGGGCCTGTCTTTTTCTTCTTCTGTGTGGGCATACACAGGCGTGGTCTGAGCATGGAGGGTTGGGGGGTGCAGCTTCATGGCTTCAGCAGCCTGCTCCTTTCAACTTCTTACCTGCCTGTTGGCTCAGTTGAGGCAAATGCTTCCACGTGGTATCACCACGTCCCCTTGGGCTAACCCAAACTGCTCCTTCGGTATAAGGTGGCAGCCCGAGGCCCCACAGCATGACCCATCTAGTCCCCCCCCCCCAGGTATTTCCGCCAAGAGCTTGAGCGTCTGGATGAGGGACTGCGCAAAGAAGACATGGCTGTGCACGTGCGCCGCGACCACGTGTTTGAAGACTCTTACCGGGAGCTACATCGCAAATCCCCAGAGGAAATGAAGAATCGCTTGTAAGGGCCCCAGGGGTGATGGGCCAGGCAGCTGGCTGAGGGCCCCCCTCCCTCCCCCACAAAAGTCAAAACAAGACTCCCATCTCAGGGCTCGACCTGCATGTTGAGCATTGCGGCTGCTCGGCAGACCCCTGCTCCCAACCCGGGGGCTCCCTTCTTGGCTTTGGCCGAGTCCCAGTCGGTATCTTTGGAGGAAAGCTTTGAGGGGCCTGTCTTGGAGGCAAGGACAGATGCCATCTGAGCCATTCCATTTGGGGCAGGGGTTTTGTTGGGGCCTTTCCCCCACATCACCTCAGGGCCCCCCTCCTGCTTTCACCACCCACTGCAAAGGATCAGGGCCTGGTTGGCCAGCTAGGGAGTGTGGTGGGGGGTGGGGGGTGGTTTGAAGAGCTGACTTGGATCCTGGCCCTCAGTTTACCCACTTATCAGATGATCTCACAGGCCCCTTAGAACCCTAACCAAAGATCCTATGATCTTAATTGTCAGTGGTCCTGGGGAGCGGGCCATCTTGAGCATGGGCTCAGGGAGCCTCTGGGTGGTGCTGGCTGGTCTGGGGTGGGGTGGGGTGGGGTGGGGTGGGCTAACGCCATCCCATCCCATCTTCCCCATGCCAGGTACATAGTGTTTGAAGGAGAAGAGGGCCAGGATGCCGGGGGTCTCCTGCGAGAGTGGTACATGATCATCTCCCGAGAGATGTTCAACCCCATGTATGCCCTGTTCCGGACCTCCCCTGGCGACCGGGTCACCTACACCATCAACCCCTCTTCCCACTGCAACCCCAACCATCTTAGCTACTTCAAGTTTGTCGGACGCATCGTAGCCAAGGCTGTGTACGACAACCGCCTTCTGGAGTGCTACTTCACCAGGTCCTTCTACAAGCACATCCTGGGCAAGTCGGTCCGGTAAGGAGACACCCGCCTCGTGACCACTGCCACTCCCTACCCCTGCCTCATGCCCACCACCACCGCCTGCTCACCACGGCTTGTGCTTGTCTTTAGGTACACAGACATGGAAAGTGAGGACTACCACTTTTACCAAGGCCTCGTTTACCTGCTGGAAAATGACGTTTCCACTCTTGGCTACGACCTTACTTTCAGCACAGAGGTAACTGGCGGGGAAGATGCCCTGGGATGTTTCCCCTTCTCCTCACCTATGGGAGAGCCAAGGTTTCCTGTGGGCCAGGCTTGAGCCATCTGTAAATCGAGGTTCCCGGGCTCGGGTTTTCTCTGCAAGTTTGGCGGGTAGGGAGCAAGCGAGCATTTCTCTTGTGCCGGGCCCCATGTTAAGCTTTTGCGAATGTGCCCTCTCTTGTTCCTCACGATGGCTCTGGGAGGGAGGGGCCATCATCATCCCCATTTTCCAGCTGAGGAAACTGAGGCGGGCAGGGCTGCCGTTCAGTGTCTGAGGCCAGGTGTGGAGGCAGGTGGTCCGGTCCCCCGGTTTAAAAGAAATCCAGTCCCCCAGCCCTTGGTCACTTAAGTCAAAAGCCAGAAACCCCAAATGGGATTTGAGGAGAACAGCATAGTAGCCCCTGCACCAAATCCAGCTGCCAAGGGGAGGGGATGCTGTCCACTCAGCACAGTTGAGGTGGCTGGTCTTTCTTGCTTGAAGGTTCAAGAGTTTGGGGTCTGCGAGGTCCGGGATCTGAAACCCAATGGAGCCAACATTCTGGTGACTGAGGAGAACAAGAAGGAGTATGTGCACCTTGTGTGCCAGATGAGGATGACAGGTACCCCGGGGGGGACTCAGAGGTACTTTTGTGTGAGCGTCAACTCGGGCCCCAGCAAGATGGCGGGAGGGACACGCCCAGGCACCGTGCTCCTGAGGCTGCCCTCCTTGGTGAAAATGAACCCAGCATGGGGGACTGACGTGCAGAAGCGTGGGCTTTGGAATGGGGATCCACCTCGCTCCTGGAGCAACGGTGGGCCTTCTCTTCCCTGCAGGAGCCATCCGGAAACAGCTGGCAGCCTTCTTGGAGGGTTTCCTATGGGGATTTCCCAAGCCCTCATTTCCATCTTCAGGGCAGGGGCTGGAGCTTTCTCTCTCAGGGCCCACCTTCCAGATGACCTCGGTCCAACCACGGGGTATCCACAAGTACCAGTCCAACTCCATCCAGGTGAGTGACCCTGGGGGGCGGTGGCTTACATGTGCGAGCAAGTGTGCACCACCCTGAGGAGTGGCCCTCCCGGGAATCATATGGTGCCCTGGCACCTCCCGGCCGGAGACTCTCCCTGCCCATGAGGGAAAATTGGCCAGAGCAGGCCCAAGCAGGAAACAAGGCCAGTCTGCCGCGGTCCAATGGGCTGGTGCAAAGCCAAAAAAAGTCCCAGCTTTCAAGAGCTCACACCAGCAACCGGATGAAAGGGAAAGAAGGCACTTTAGTTAGGAAGGACCCATGGTCCATCCACATTGTTGATCTCCACTCGCCCAGAGACATCCCAAAAGGAAGCGGAATCTTTCCCTCTGAGGCCTCCCCACCCAGCAGCGGTCTCGTACTTCTGTCCGGGTCTCCGGCTCTGTGTGGCACAAGGGCCCTCCAAGGCCCGTCCACATCCCCGCTGTGGCCTCCAGCCCTTCCCATCTCTTGCTGTGGCTGCCTCATTCTCTTCCCCACTTGAGCCATCTTTAATTGAGCCCCCAAAATTGCAAAAGAAGACATAATTTCTTCCCCTTCCCCACCCCCTCCCCCCATTCAATAAGCTCCTTGGACTCCCTGTCGTTTCCAGGGTGTTTCAAATACTGGTTGGCGATCAGAGCCCTCTGTAATGTGCCTCCTCCCCTTCCTGTCTCTTTGCACCTTGCACTCTTTGATCCAGTGGCCCCGGCCCTGGCCGTTCTCCTAACAAGAGCCCTGCCTTCTGGTTGTTTCTCATCTCTATCGCCTGAATGAGGCCCTTCCCAGACCGTGTTTGGCCCTTTCTCCTCCCTGGAGTCATTCTCTATCCCTGGCATGTAGTAGGCACTTGACAGTTGCTTCTGGACCAACCCAACTGTTGATTTGGACGAGGGTCACCAAGTTGGGGGAGGGGCGTGTTCCCTGAAGGGCTGGAAGTTCTGAGACCAGATGCAACCAAAAACCCGGGGCTCTGGGTGTGGGGTCCTTGGTGCTCAACCCCCGGTGTCTTCTCTCTTTAGATCCAGTGGTTCTGGAGAGCCTTGCGTTCTTTCGACCAGGCCGACCGTGCCAAGTTCCTGCAATTCGTGACGGGCACCTCCAAGGTGCCCCTGCGAAATTTTGCCGCCCGGAGGGGCATGAACGGCATCCAGAAGTTTCAGATCCACCGAGATGACCGCTCCACGGACCGCCTGCCTTCGGCCCACACGTGGTAATGGGAGGGCGCCTGATGTGGGTGGGAATGGGGGCCAGTATCTGGGCTGGCGGTACCCCGCTGAGTCCTCTTGCTCCGTCCTTACAGTTTCAATCAGCTGGACCTGCCCGGCTTCACGAAACTGCCGCCACATGCTGCTAAGCCATCCCAGGGGTGTCGGAGGGCTTTGGCCTGGCCTAGGCCCGAGGGCCCTCTGCTCGCCACCCTGTTACTTGTGTCTACTGTCAGACTTGGGGATGGGGGAGGGAGGAAGAAGGGGCGCCCCAAAGGACCCACACAAACGGTTGTCCAAAATAAAGGAAACAAGCAATAATCAACCCAACCCCAACCCTTGTCCTGCCCGTTTAAGCGCCCCATATGGGAAGCACCCTGGGAATTTGGCCCCTTAAGGGAAATTTGGCCCTTGAGAAAGCATTTGGATGGGGGAGGAAGCGGAAAAATTCTCTCTATATATATACATATATATATATTTTTTGGTTCTGTTTGCATTTCTTAATTCGTGCTTGGAAAGTGTTGGTGCGCACATTAAGGAGGCCACGGTGGGGGCTTGGTAGCTGCCTCCCCGGCTCCAGGTGAGGGTTACAATAAAGAGTTCTTGGCAAGACCCCGGAGCCCCAAGCCTCGTTCTTCTGCTTTGTCCGTCCGGGATGTGGGCCCCACAGGTGGCCTCCCCTCACCCTGCCTGTCCCTTACCCATGCCAGGGGGAAATTGGAAAAGAACAGTGGGGAGGGTCCCATTTCTTTATTCAGGACAATGGATGCGCCACATTTTGAAAAGTAACTGAAGATATTAGAAAGGGGGGGGGAACTGCTTGGCAGAAAGGCCCTAGATCTAGGGGTGGGGGAGGACAACAACGGCACCCAACTAACCCGCAACAAAGGGCTTCACGAAATTAGGGTTACACATCTCTGCCCCAGGGGTGTGTCCCTGTATGTGCACACACCTAGGCATGACCCCTGTGAGGGTTGTATTTTTTTGCTTCTGGGCTGGGAGGCGTGTGGCCCCAGGGCTTTGCGTGGGGGTGGGGCCGGGGGTGGGGTGGGGTCCGGGGTGGGGCCCACTGTCACAGAGGCCGCTCCCCGCTGCTATTAAACCGCCCGCAGGGAGTGTGCGTGGTCAGTGTCTGGCCACGGGGAAGGTCGGAGGGGGAGCAAGGGGGCGTCCCCCCGCCCGATCCGGCCCGCCCTCCTCCACCTCTAAGGCCGGAAGCAGCGGCGGGCGGGCGACCGTGGCTCGGCCCCGCCCCCCCCAGGGCGGCCCCGGCGCGGTGGTCGGCCCGGCCACCCCCGCCGCCTCTGGGGAGCTGGCCAGGCGTGGAGGTGGAGCTGGAGGAGGAACTCAAAGGGGGGGGTGGGGGGGAGGGGGGGCCCAGGGCACCTGGGGCCCGTTTGGGCCCAGGCGGGGCAGCGACCTTGATCTAACCGGTGGCCGGGGGGGGGGGGGCCCGGCCCCTTCCCTTCTTGCCCCCTTTCCTGGCACCATTTTCCCAGTTTGGGGGCGGGGCGCCGGGAACCAGCTTCAGCCCTAACGCTCCTCCCCCCCTCCCCGCCTGCCCCGCAGCTGTCCCTTCAGAAGAGGGAGGGCCGGGAAGGGAACCTGGCTGGGGTCCATTCCCTACGGCGGCCAAGGGGCGCGGTGGGGTTGTTAACACCTCCATGGGCGAGCTGCAGGGCGGCTGTCAAAGGCGGTCCGGCCCTTCAATCGCCCCAGGAGGCGACTTCATTCAGGTGCCGCAGCCTGGGCCCAGGCCCCCCGCCCCTCCCAAGAGGCGTGCTTGAGGGCCCCGAAGAGCGGGCAGGGCAGGCCGCCCCCAAAGCTTCAAATGGCCCCCGCCCTCCCAAGAGAATGGACTTGGAGGCCTAGCCCCCCCATGGGCTTTGAGGCCCCGCCCTCCCAAGAGAATGGACTTTGAGCCCTTCCCAAAGAACTGGTTTGGGGTCTGGCCACCCCCGCCCCCAGAGAATGGGCTTCCCCCCCCCCAGAGAACACCTTGGGGTGGCCCGGGCCGGCTCCCCCCGGCCCCTCCCCCAGCACTCTCCTAGTTAAGGCTCTCTGCCGGCCACCCACTGGCTCCCAGGGTTAACGGCGGTGGTGGCGGCTCCCACAGGTCCACCAATCTCATTTCCACCCGTGGGTTGAAGGTACAAGGCCAAGGCTGGGGGGCGGGGATGGTCTGAGAGGGCTCCACTTTAGAGGGGTGGGGAGAGGGAGGCCTCCGAGCCCTGAGGGCAGGGGCTCTATCTAGGCAGGATACCTGGCAGCCTCCAGTCCACTCAGAGGAGGAAGAGGAGAAGCTGTTCCACAGCGGGCATCTTGGTATCGCGCCCATGTCCCCTCCCCCCTTACAGATCAGCAAGAGAGGCGAAGTCATCGACGTGCATAACCGGGTACGCATGGTGACAGTGGGCATCGCGTCCACCAGTCCCATCCTGCCCTTGCCCAACGTCATGCTGCTGGCCCGGCCTGTTGTGTACCTGGAGGACCCCCCGCCCTTTCCAGAGCCGGGCTCCAGGAGC
The DNA here is from genome assembly GCF_902635505.1 of Sarcophilus harrisii. Taxonomy (NCBI): domain Eukaryota; kingdom Metazoa; phylum Chordata; class Mammalia; order Dasyuromorphia; family Dasyuridae; genus Sarcophilus; species Sarcophilus harrisii. Next base: position 82,580,767 of record NC_045432.1, on the reverse strand, counting down.
ATGCTGCACTTCCCTTCCAAGACCCTAGAGTTGACCAGGTGAGTGGGACAGCAAACCGCCCCGCCCCTGGCCCTGCCCAGAAAATTGCTTCCACCTCCTTGGTGCTAATTCTTCCATCCAGCTCAGGGGGGCCCCTGAGTTAGGGCAGGGGAGCCGGCGGTCCGCGGGTCTGCATTTAGGCCCTCAATTTCCTCCTCTGTCTCCTGTGGGAGGGGGCTCCCCCACCACAGGGGTTGAAAACCCTTCCCACAAAGGGAGGCCTGCCATCATTCACCACGAAAGGCCAGGTGGGAAATAAGTGGAACCCTTCACCCTGGACACCGGGCCCTGGTGGGAAGCTGGGAGGGAGAACCTGGGAGGGAGGAGGCCCATGGGGAACCCATTAAACCTGGGGGGGGCCTTTCATTTCCCCGAAGTTGTAATTTCCGTCCGACCGTGACAAGCAGCAACCGCTAAAAAGCTGGTGGGGATTCATTCCCCTCCAGCTCTGCCCGCCCTCCGACGCCCGGGAGGACCTGTTCTCCCCTCCAGGGAACTCTTCTACCTCCGGCCCGTGGGGCCAACGCCCACCCACCGCCCGGGGATGGGGTAAAGCCCTTGTTCATGGCCGAAAGGGAAGTCTCCCGTGGTGGGAGCTGCCGGCCCTCCTTCCTAATTTTCCCCCCACTTGCCCAGGCTGGAACGATGGGGAAGGGAAGGGAACAAAGAAATAGTGCCATTTCCCCGAGAACTTCCCCTACGTTAGCCCTCTGTCCAGAGTCTGCGAGGGGGGGGTCCCAAAAACAAAGGGTGGGGGGCGGGGTGTGTTTCTATGAACAAATGCACCCCCTTCCCTGATGCTTCGGCCACTCGCCCCGACTCTTCGGGGTGGGGGTTCCATCAATCTCCTCCTCTATCCTAATGGGGTGGGCCCAACCCTCTTAAGTATTTGTAAGGCCCTTCAGGCCCTCTCCCCGTCTCCCTTGGCCCACTCCCAAGGGCCCATTCCGGCCATAAAAAACAAATTAAATCAAAACCATCCGGGTCCCCAAGATTCCCCAATTTCCCTGCCCGGAGCACTGTGGTGGCAAAGGCCAGAAATTCCCTTCAAAGGCGGCCCGGGAGGCCTTCCCTTGGGGCCCGGGAGAACAACCCGGCCAAGGGCTGCGGGCCACCCAACGCCATCCGGAGGGAGGAGGAGGAAAGGGTTGGCTGGTCCCCTTGGGCCCCACTTCCAGCCCCGGTGGCGTTGCCCAGCCGGGGTTCCCGGCCAGGAAGAGGCCCGGCCCGGGGGCCAGGCCCCTTTAAATTGGCCCGGGTTGTGGAAGGGGCCAAAGGGCCGGCCCCAGAGCGCCCGGGGCAAGGAAAACTTCCCGGGGCGGAAACCAAAGGCCGGCGGAAGGGAGGCCGGGACGCCCGGTGGCGAACCTCCCGGGAGCATTGGATTAAAGGCGGGCCCCCGGAAGCCTCGCCCCCCGGCCCCCATAAGCCTGGCCTCCCAAGGCAGGGGCCGGGGCCTGGCCCTCGGGAAGGGTCCTCCCTCCCCGGGAAGCCGCCCCTCCTTCCCTTCAGAGGAGGGCAATGGCAACAGGACGGAAGAGGAGGCAGGGGAGCCCCCCGGACCCTTTCCGGGGTTTCCCGGGCGGTCCCGGCAGGGCCAAGGGAGGCCGGAAGAAGGAATTTCCCTTGGCTAAGGGGCCTCCCGGCCGGGGGATTAAGAAATACTCCGGCCACGGCCGGGAAGCCCTTTTGGCCTTCCCAACCTTCCCTTCCAAGGTTAGGGAGCCGGGCAGGAGAGAGGGAGGCCCAGGAAGGGAAAAGGGAAGGAGAACGGAAGGGAAGGGAAAGGGGGGAAGGGAAGGGCCCAAGAAGAAGGAAGGGGGCCCTTGGGGAGGGGGGAGCCAGTAGACAAACTGGCAAATAAAATTTGGGAAACCCTCCCATTAACCAATAACCCCCAGAAACCCAACAGGCCTCCCTTCTTGGGGTTTTGGGGAAGCAGGAAACCCAAAAAACGGAAGGGAGGGAGGGAGGAGGAAGAAGCCGGAAGGAAAGGGGAAAAAAGGAAAGCGGAAGGAGAAAGGGAAAACCGAGAAAGGGGGAGAAGGGGAGGCCCCAAATCCCCCGAGTTGGTTTCCCCCCATTTGAAAGGGGGGAGGAAGAGGAAGAAGAGGAGGACTGGGCACCCTGCCTGAATGGGGGCCCCAAGGGCACTTCCCACCCTCCGGGGCCCCTGGAGGCCCAGATAAAGGGGCCACCCTTGGGCCCCCAGGAGGAAGGGGAGGGGGGGGGAAAAAGGGAATGGGTCTTTGGTCCCCAAAGGCCAATCCGTCCCCTTTGAGGGCCCGGCCCCTGGGCTCCAATCCTTTCCTCCTTTTCCCGCCACCTTTGGGCAGCGGCCCCGTTTCCTAAGTGGGGGAGTTTGGGAGGAGGGGTGGGAGGGCACGCAAGCGGGGCCGCCCGGGCTGGGGGCCGGTGAGGTGGCGCTGAGGTCACAGTGGAGGGGCCTGTGACCTCCAGTTCACCCCAGCCCCAGAAAGCCTAGCTCCGCTGTGGGAGGCTCAATCCCTCTCAAACGGCCAGCCCCTGAGGAAAGGAAGGATGGAGGCCGTTTAAGGCCTCTTATGGCCTGTTTTCTTGTCCTGTGCTCTGGTTCTATTTCTGGGAGGCAGGGCAAGGGCAAGGGGCCCCATTTCCCATCCAACCCTCCCCTCCCTCTCACTTTCTGGTCCTCTGGCGGAAAGAACCCTTTAATTCCCAAATTTGACAGGCCAAGTTATCTAAGGAAACTTGGCCTCCCACCAGCCCCCTTAACCTTCCATCCTTCCCAATAGTCTTTCCCTGCAACTCAAAAGCAAGACTGGGGCTTCTCAGGAGGCTGGGCTGGCGGTGGCTGGGGTGGGAGGTGCCGTGGAATTTCGTGGCCGGGCTGTGCCAGGGATTCCGGACCGCTGGGGTTCTTTCCACTTGCCGGCTGTCCCACAAAATACGTCGTGTCTGGGGTTTGGGAGGGCCAAGGCCCAATGGGGTCAGGGCAGGTCCTTGGGAAGAAACTAAGGCAGGGCCCGGCCCAGTCTTGAGTTGAGGTCCAGTGGGAACAGGGCAGTGGGAATCTTTGCCTTGTGTTAGTGGATTCAGGGAATCCTGGGCAGAAGTAAGAGGAACTCTGTGCTAGAAGTGAGTTGCGATCAGTATTCCAGGCCACCATTGCTTGCAGGGGAGGCAGTTAGACAAAGGCTCGGAAAGGTGGACCCTGCCACTTGGCCCCTTCTCAAAGGGTGGGAGGTCTTGAAACCCTCATTTCCAAAGAGGGTCTTCCAAGAACCAAATCTTCTTGGGGTTTCCCCCTTTCCATTTCCATTGGGTTTGCTATTTGGGATCTCCTGCCCTCATTTCTTTGGGGTCTGGGCGTGGTCTTAAGGGGATGATCCTGGGACTTTCGTTTCCATAAACTTAAATTGACCTTTTTGATTCTCCGTTTTTTTCCATGGAAGTCTGCCCCTTCCTTCATTGGGAGGCTCTGCCTCGTTTATGGGAGGCCTTGACTTAATCTTTATTTGGGGATTCTCCCTTTTCTTTGGGCCCTTCCTTATCTTCATTGGGGATTCTCCCTATTTTTGGGAGTTTAAACTAATCTTCATTGGGGATCTCCTGCTTCTCCTTTAGGGCCCTCACCTTGTTCTTCATTGGGATTCTCTTTCTCATTTTCCTTGGGTCTCGGCCTTGATCTTCATTGGGGATCTCTGCCTCTCCGTTTCCATGGGGTCCCAACCTTTTATCTCCCTGGGGATCTCTCCCTTTTTGTTTCCTGGGGATCTGCCCGGTCTTCATTGGGGATCTCGCTTCTCGTTTCCATTGGGGGTCTGTGACTTGATCTTTTTTGGGGATTGCCCCCTCATTTCTGTTGGGGCCCTTCCTTGATCTTCTTGGGGATCTCTGCCTCCCTGGTTTCCCATGGGGTTCTGTGACCTTTATCTTCAGGGGATCTCTCCCTTTTTTGTTTTCCATGGGGGTTCTGCCTGTGATCTTCATTGGGGATCTCTGCCTCTCATTTCTATGGGACGTCTCTGACCTTGCTCTTCATTGGGGATCTCTGCCTATCGTTGCCATGGGGAGTCTGCCTGTGGTCTTCATTGGGGATCTCTGCTTCTCATTTCCATGTCAAGTCTCTCACCTTGATCTTCATTGGGGATCTCTGCCTCCTGGTTTTCCTTGGGGGTCTGTGGCCTTTATCTTCCTGGGGATTCTCCTTTTCCCTTTTTGGATTTTCCATTGGGGGTCTGCCTTCCTTGCCCAGAGTCTTCAATTTTTGGGGATCTTACCTCTTTTCCATTGGGGTCTTGACCTTTAATCTTAGGGGATCTCTCCCTTTTCTTCTTTTTCCATTGGGGTCTCTGCCCCTTTTGAATCTTCATTGGGAAACTCTGCCTCTCATTTCCATTGGTTCTGACCCACTTATGGGGATCCTCTCCTCTCATTGCCATGGGGGAGTTCTGACCTTGATCTTACCATGGGGGGTCTGTGGGGATCTTCCTGGGGGATCTCTCCTTTGTTTCCATGGGGGTCTGCCTTGATCCATTGGGGGAGCTCTGCCTCTTGTTTCCATGGGGTCTGCCTGTGATCTTCACTGGGGTCTCTGCCTCTCGTTGATGGAGTCTCTGACCCTGATCTTCATTGGGGATCTCTGCTTCTCGTTTCCATGTCAGGTCTTTCACCTTGATCTTCATTGGGGATCTCTGCCCCTCATTTCTGTTGGGACGCTTCCTTGATCTTCATTGGGGATCTCTGCCTCTGCTTTCCATGGGGGGGATCTGTGACCTTTATCTTCACTGGGGATCTCTCCCTTTTGTTTTTTTGTTTCCATGGGGGTCTGCCCTTTGTTTTTGGGCCATCTTCACTGGGGATCTCTCCCTCTGTTGCCATGGGAGTTCTGCCTAGTCTTCTTGGGGATCTCTGCTTCTCGTTTCCATGGGGGCCTCTCACCTTGTTCTTCATTGGGATCTATGCCTTTCATTACCATGGGGAGTCTCTGATCTTGATCTTCATTGGGGATCTCCTCTTCTTGTTTCCATGGGGGGTCTGCCTGTGGTCTTCATTGGGGATCTGCTTCTCATTTCCATTCAGGTCTCTGACCTTGATCTTCATTGGCATTCTGCCTCTTGTTTCCTTGGGGAGTCTGTGACCTAGATCGTCATTGGGGAATTTGTTTCGCAGTTCCATGGGGCGTCGGCCTTTGATTTTCATTGGGGAGCTCTGCCTCTCATTTCTATGGGACGTCTCTGACCTTGCTCTTCATTGGGATCTCACCTCCTTTACTTCCAATTTCAGGTCTCCTTTTTTTCCAGGGTGGGTCTCCCCCAGGGGGGCTCTCTCTCATTTCCTGGGGTTTCTTTCTGACCTGATTTTCTTTTTGGGATCCCCCTCTGGTTTCCATGGGGGTTTGGGCCTTTATCTTCATGGGGCTCCCTTTTGCTTCTCCTTTCCTTTTGGGGGTCCTTCTCTTTCCATGGGGTTTGACGTCTGTTTGGGGATTTGCCCTTTTCTGTTGGACCCTTTCTTCATTGGGGATCTCTCCTTTTGCCATGGGGTTTTTGTGTCTTCATTTGGGATTTGCTTCTCTTTATGGGGTCTTACCTTGATCTTTTTGGGATCTCTGCCCTTCCTGGGAGCCGCCTTGATCTTCATTGGGGATCTCTGCCTCTTTTCCATGGGGGTCTTGACCTTTATCTTTTGGGATCTCTCCCTTTTTTTTCCATGGGGTTCTTTAAATTGATCTTTTGGGGATCTCTGCCCTCATTTCTGGGGGCCTTCCTTATCTTCATTGGGGATCTCTCCTTTTTCATGGGGGGTTCTTGACCTTTATCTTCATTGGGGAATCTCTCCCTTTTTTCCTTGGGGGGTCTGTGATTGATCTTTTTGGGGATCTCTGCCCCTCATTTCTGTTGGACCTTCCTTGATTTTCATTGGGGATCTCTCCCTTGCATTTCGATGTTTTTGGGCCGTTTCTTTCCCCGACCTTGATCTTCTTGAGGATCTCTGCCTCTGGTTTCCATGGGGGGTCTTGACCCTTTTTTGGGATTTTCTTTATTTTGGGGATCTTTTTCCCCCCCATTTCTGTTGGACCTTCCTTGATTTTTGGGGATCTCTGCCTCTCATTTCCATGGGGGTCTCTGACTTTAATTTTATTGGGGATCTCCCTTCTCTTTTCCTGGGGGGTCTTGACCTTGATCTTCTTGGGGATTCTGCCTCTTTTTTCCAGGGGGTTCTGACTTTAGGGATTCTTCTTTTTGGGGATCTTGCCTTCTTTCCCCGGTTTTTCCATGGGGGTCTGTGACTTGATTTTAGGGGATCTCTGCCCCTCATTTCTGTTAGGGGCCTTCCTTGATTTCATTGGGATCTCTCCTATTTCCAGGGGATCTCGCCTAATCTTTTGGGGACTCTGCTTCTCTTTCCTTGGGGGTCTTGGCCTTGATCTTCATTGGATCTCTCCTCTTTTCCTGGGGGTCTCTGACCTAATCTTATTGGGTTTCTTCCCTTTTCCTGGGGTTTTCCCATTTAGGGATCTTGACCTTTTTCTTCATTGGGATCTCTCCCTTTTGTGGTTTTTTCCTTTTGGGGATCTTTTCCTTGATTCTTTTGATTTTTGGCTCTTTCTGTTAGGGGGTTTCCTTGATTTCATTGGGGATCTCTCCTCCATTTCCATTGGAGGGGTTCTTTCTGGGACTGAATCTTCATTGGGACTCTGCCCTTTTCCGGTGGGGGTCTTGATTTATCTTCATGGGCCTCTCCCTTGGTTTCCCATGGGGCCTGGGTGTCTTTTGGGTTCCTGCCCTTTTCATTTTGCCATTGGGGGTCTCGCCTCTCATTTCATGGGGGGGTTCTCTGACCTTGTCTTCATTTGGGGAATCTCTGCCTTTTTCCATGGGGGTCTTACCTTGATCTTCTTGGGGATCCCCTTTTCCAGGGGGGTCTTGACCTTGATCTTTTATTAGGGGATCTCTGCCTTCCTTTAGATTTTTCATGGGGGTTCTCCCTGGTTTCCATGGGGGTCTTGCCTTTATTTCCTGGAGTCTTCCCCTTTTTTTTCCATGGGGAGGGTCTCCTGTTATCTTCATTGGGGACTCTGCTTCTGTTTCATGGGGGGTCTGTGACTTATCTTTTGGGGCTCTCTCCTTGGTTTCCATGGGGTCTGTGATTGTCTTTTTGGGGATCCCCTCCCATTTCCTGTGGGCCTTCAAATCTTTTGGGGATCTCTGCCTCTTTTCCATGGGGGTCTTGACCTTTATCTTCATAAATCTCTCCTTTTTGTTTATGGGGGTCTTTTGATCTTTTGGGGCTCCTTCTGTTTCATGGGGTCTGTGACTTGTCTTTATTGGGGTCTCTGCCCCTCATTTTCTGGGACTTTTTAAGTCTTCATTGGGATCTCTGCCTCTTTGGTTCCATGGGGTCTTGCCTAATTTTCATTGGGGATCTCCTTTTTTCCATGTCAGGTCTCTGACCTTCCCTCTTCTTGGGTCTTTCTTGGCATTGGGGGGTCTCTGCCTTTCTTTTCCATGGGGGTCTGTGACCTTGATCTTTGGGGATCTCTCCTTTTTTTCCATGGGTCTCCTTGATCTTCTTTAAGGGTTCCTCTTTTTCCATGGGGGTCTGTGGATCTTAGGGGATCTCTCCTTTTCCGGGGGTCTTATGATCTTCTTGGGGGATCTGCTTCTCGTTTCCATGGGTCTTTACCGATTTATTTTCTGCCCCTCTTTCTGTTGGGACCTTCCTTGATCTTCATTGGGGATCTCTGCCTCTTTTCCTGGGGGGTCTTGACCTTTATTTCATGGGGATCTCCTTTTTTTTCCATGGGGGGTCTTGCCTTAATCTTCATGGGGATCTCTGCCTCTCTTGCCTGGGGTCCTCCTGACCTTGGGGATTTCTTTCTTTCCATGGGGCCCTTACCTTGCTTCATTGGGGATCTTCCTTTTTCCATGGGGGGTCCGCGTCTTCATTGGGGGATCTCCTCTTTTTTTCCTGGGGGGTCTGCCTGTGTTTCATTGGGGGACTCTGCTTCTCTTTTATGGGTCTCCCCGATCTTCATTGGGGATCTCTCTTCTTGTTTTTGGGGGTCTTACCTGGTCTCTTGGGGAATTTGCCCATTCCTGGGGCTGGCCCGGTTTTCATTGGGGGGTCTGCCTCTCATTGCCATGGGGGTCTCTGGTAGCCCTGGATCTTCATTGATGATCTCTGCTTCTTGGTTCCATGGGTGGTCTGCCTGTGATCTTCATTGGGAGACTCTGCTTCTCATTCCATGGGGAGATTCTCGACTCTCATTTCAAATAAGTCCTCTGACATGGCTTCATTGGGGATCTCTGCCTCTGGTTTCCATGGGGGGTCTGTGACCTTTATCTTCACTGGGGATCTCTCCCTTTTGTTTCCATGGGGGGGTCTGCCTGTGATCTTCATTGGGGAGCTCTGCTTCTCGTTTCCATGGGGGGTCTGTGACTTGATCTGTATTTGGGATCTCTGCCCCTCATTTCTGTTGGGACGCTTCCTTGATCTTCATTGGGGATCTCTGCCTCTCATTGCCATGGGGAGTCTCTGACCTTGATCTTCATTGGGGATCTCTGCTTCTCATTTCCATGTCAGGTCTCTGACCTTCATCTTCATTGGGGATCTCTGCCTCTCATTGCTGGCCAGGGTCTCTGACCCCAGTCTTCATTCCATGGGGGGTCTGTGACCTTGGTCTTCACTGAGGATCTCCCTTTTGTTATGGGGGGGTCTGCCTGTGATCTTCATTGGGAGCTCTGCCTCTTGTTTCCATGGGGGTCTGCCTGTGATCTTCACTGGGGATCTCTGCCTCTCGTTGCCATGGGGAGTCTCGGCCTGATCTTCATTGGGGATCTCTGCTTCCACCGTTTCCATGTCAGGTCTTTCCTTGTAGCTCTTTGTTAGGGATCTCTGCCCTCTGCTTTCCATGGGGGATCTGTGACGCTATCTTCACTGGGGATCTCTCCCTTTTGTTTCCATGGGGGGTCTGCCTGTGATCTTCACTGGGGATCTCTGCCTCTCGTTGCCATGGGGAGTCTCTGACCTAGATCTTCATTGGGGATCTCCTCTTCTTGTTTCCACGGGGGGTCTGCCTGTGGTCTTCATTGGGGAGCTCTGCTTCTCATTTCCATGTCAGGTCTCTGACCTTGATCTTCATTGGGCATCTCTGCCTCTTGTTTCCTTGGGGAGTCTGTGACCTAGATCGTCATTGGGGAATTTGTTTCGCAGTTCCATGGGGCGTCGGCCTTTGATTTTCATTGGGGAGCTCTGCCTCTCATTTCTATGGGGGGTCTGTGACTTGATCTGTATTTGGTTCTCTGCCCCTCATTTCCTGTTAGAGACGCTTCCTTGATCTCATTGGGGATCTCTGCCTCTCATTGCCATGGGGAGTTCTCTGACCTTGATCTTCATTGGGGATCTCTGCTTCTCATTTCCATGTCAGATTCTCACCTTGATCTTCATTGGAGATCTCTGCCTCTCATGGCCATGGGGAGTCTCTGACCTTGATCTTCATTGGGCATCTCTGCCTCTTGTTTCCTTGGGGAGTCTGTGACCTAGATCGTCATTGGGGAATTTGTTTCGCAGTTCCATGGGGCGTCGGCCTTTGATTTTCATTGGGGAGCTCTGCCTCTCATTTCTATGGGGGGTCTGTGACTTGATCTGTATTTGGGATCTCTGCCCCTCATTTCTGTTGGGACGCTTCCTTGATCTTCATTGGGGATCTCTGCCTCTCATTGCCATGGGGATTCTCTGACCTTGATCTTCATTGGGGATCTCTGCTTCTCATTTCCATGTCAGGTCTCTCACCTTGATCTTCATTGGAGATCTCTGCCTCTCATGGCCATGGGGAGTCTCTGACCTTGATCTTCATTGGGATCTCTGCCTCTGGTTTCCATGGGAGGGTCTGTGACCTTTATCTTCACTGGGCATCTCTCCCTTTTGTTTCCATGGGGGGTCTGTGAATTGATCTTTATTGGGGATCTCTGCCCCTCATTTCTGTTGGGACGCTTCCTTGATCTTCATTGGGGATCTCTGCCTCTCATTTCGATGGTGGGCGTTCTCTGACCTTGATCTTCATTGAGAATCTCTGCCTCTGGTTTCCATGGGGGGTCTGTGACTTGATCTTTATTGGGGATCTCTGCCCCTCATTTCTGTTGGGACGCTTCCTTGATTTTCATTGGGGATCTCTGCCTCTCATTGCCATGGGGAGTCTCTGACCTAGATTTTCATTGGGGAACTCTGCTTCTCATATCCGTTGGGGGGTCTCTGACCTTGATCTTCATTGAGACTCTCTGCCTCTGGTTTCCATGGGGGGTCTCTGACCTAGATCTTCATTGTGGATCTCTGCCTCTCGTTTCCATGGGGGGTCTGTGACCTTGATCTTCATTGGGGATCTCTGCCCCTCATTTCTGTTGGGACGCTTCCTTGATCTTCATTGGGGATCTCTGCCTCTCATTGCCATGGGGAGTCTCTGACTTTAATCTTTATTGGGGATCTCTGCCTCTCTTTTCCATGGGGGGTCTGTGACCTTGATCTTCATTGGGGATCTCTGCCTCTTATTTCCATGGGGAGTCTCTGACTTTAATCTTTATTGGGGATCTCTGCCTCTGGTTTCCATGGGGGGTATCTGTGACCTTTATCTTCACTGGGGATCTCTCCCTTGTGTTTCCATGGGGGATCTGTGACTTGATCTTTATTGGGGATCTCTGCCCCTCATTTCTGTTGGGACGCTTCCTTGATTTTCATTGGGGATCTCTGCCTCTCATTGCCATGGGGAGTCTCTGACCTAGATCTTCATTGGGGAGCTCTGCTTCTCATTTCCGTTGGGGGGTCTCTGACCTTGATCTTCATTGAGACTCTCTGCCTCTGGTTTCCATGGGGGGTCTCTGACCTAGATCTTCATTGGGGTTCTCTGCCTCTCATTGCCATGGGGGGTCTCAGCCTCTCATTTCTATGGGACGTCTCTGACCTTGCTCTTCATTGGGGATCTCTGCCTTTCATTTCCATGTCAGGTCTCTTACAATGATCTTCATTGGGGATCTCTACCTCTCATTGCCATGGGGAGTCTCTGACTTAGATCTTCATTGATGATCTCTGCTTCTCGTTTCCATGGGGGGTCTGCCTGTGATCTTCATTGGGGATCTCTGCCTCTCATTTCCATTGGGGGGGTCTCAGCCTCTCATTTCCATGGGGAGTCTCTGACCTTAATCTTCATTGGGGATCTCTGCCTCTGGTTTCCATGGGGGGTCTGTGACCTTTATCTTCACTGGGGATCTCTCCCTTTTGTTTCCATGGGGGGTCTGCCTGTGATCTTCATTGGGGATCTCTGCCTCTCTTTTCCATGGGGGGTCTCTGACCTTGATCTTCATTGGGGATCTCTGCCTCTTATTGCCATGGGGAGTTTCTGACTTTAATCTTTATTGGGGATCTCTGCCTCTGGTTTCCATGGGGGGGATCTGTGACCTTTATCTTCACTGGGGATCTCTCCTTTTGTTTCCATGGGGGATCTGCCTGTGATCTTCATTGGGGAGCTCTGCCTCTCGTTTCCATGGGGGGTCTGTGACTTGATCTTTTTGGGATTCTCTCCCTCATTTCTGTTAGGGCCTTCCTTGATTTTTCATTGGGGATTCTCCTCTCATTGCCATGGGGGTCCTCGGCCCTTAGATTTTTTCAATGGGGAGCTCTGCCTCTCATTTCCATGTGAGGTCTCTGACCTTGTTCTTCATTGGGGATCTCTTTCTCTCATTGCTATGGGGAATCTCTGACCTTGATCTTTATTGGGGATCTCTGCCTCTCATTTCCATGGGGGGTCTCAGCCTCTCATTTCTATGGGGAGTCTCTGACTTTAATCTTTATTGGGGAGCTCTGCCTCTCATTTTCCATGGGGGGTCTGTGACTTGATCTTTATTGTGGATCTCTGCCCCTCATTTCTGTTGGGACGCTTCCTTGATGTTCATTGGGGATCTCTGCCTCTGCTTTCCATGGGGGGGATCTGTGACCTTTATCTTCACTGGGGATCTCTCCCTTTTTTTTTCCAGGGGGTTCTGCCTGTGATCTTCATTGGGGATCTCTGCCCTCCGTTGCCATGGGAGTCTCCTGACCTACATCTTCATTGGGGTTCTCCTTCCGTTTCCATGGGGCCTCTCTTGTTATTCTTCATTGGGATCTATGCCTCTCATTTGCCATAGGGAGTTCTGACCTTGATCTTCTTTGAGGATCTCTGCCTCTGGTTTCCATGGGGGGTCTGTGACCTTTATCTTCACTGGGCATCTCTCCCTTTTGTTTCCATGGGGGGTCTGTGACTTGATCTTTATTAGGGATCTCTGCCTCTGGTTTCCATGGGGGGTCTGTGACCTTGATCTTCATTGGGGATCTCTGCCTCTGGTTTCCATGGGGGGTCTGTGACCTTGATCTTCATTGGGGACCTCTGCCTCTGGTTTCCATGGGGGGTCTGTGACCTTGATCTTTATTGGGGATCTCTGCCTCTCCATTTCCATGTCAGGTCTCTTACAATGATCTTCATTGGGGATCTCTGCCTCTGGTTTCCATGGGGGGTCTGTGACCTTTATCTTCACTGGAGATCTCTCCCTTTTGTTTCCATGGGGGGGGTCTGCCTGTGATCTTCATTGGGGAGCTCTGCTTCTCGTTTCTATGGGGGGTCTGTGACTTGATCTTTATTGGGGCTCTCTTCCCCTCATTTCTGTTGGGACTCTTCCTTGATCTTCATTGGGGATCTCTGCCTCTTGTTGCCATGGGGAGTCTCTGACCTAGATTTTCATTGGGGATCTCTGCTTCTCATTTCCATGTCAGGTCTCTGACCTTCATCTTCATTGGGGATCTCTGCCTCTCATTGCCATGGGGAGTCTCTGACCTTGATCTTCATTCCATGGGGGGGTCTGTGACCTTGATCTTCACTGGGGATCTCTCCCTTTTGTTTCCATGGGGGGTCTGCCTGTGATCTTCATTGGGGAGCTCTGCCTCTTGTTTCCATGGGGGGTCTGCCTGTGATCTTCACTGGGGATCTCTGCCTCTCGTTGCCATGGGGAGTCTCTGACCTAGATCTTCATTGGGGATCTCTGCTTCTCGTTTCCATGTCAGGTCTTTCACCTTGATCTTCATTGGGGATCTCTGCCCCTCATTTCTGTTGGACGCTTCCTTGATCTTCATTGGGGATCTCTGCCTCTGCTTTCCATGGGGGATCTGTGCCTTGTCTTCACTGGGGACTCTCTTTTGTTTCCATGGGGTCTGCCTGTGATCTTCATTGGGAGCTCTGCCTCTTGTTTCCATGGGGGAGTCTGCTGATGATCTTCACTGGGGATCTCTGCCTTCTCGTTGCCATGGGAGTCTCTGACCTGTCTTATTGGGATCTCTGCTTCTGTTTCCATGGGGGCCTCTCCCCTTTTTCTTCATTGGGATCTGTCCTTTCATTCCATGGGGTCTCTTCTTGATTTCTTGGGGTTCCTCTTCTTGTTTCCATGGGGGTCTGCCTTGGTCTTCATTGGGGGCTCTGCTTCTCATTTCCATGTCAGGTCTCTGACCTTGATCTTCTTGGGCATCTCTGCCTCTTGTTTCCTTGGGGATTGTGACCTAGATTCATTGGGGAATTTGTTTCGCAGTTCCATGGGGCGTCGGCCTTTGATTTTCATTGGGGAGCTCTACCTCTCATTGCCATGGGGAGTCTCTGACCTAGATCTTCATTGATGATCTCTGCTTCTTGGTTCCATGGGTGGTCTGCCTGTGATCTTCATTGGGGAGCTCTGCTTCTCATTTCCATGGGGGGGCCTCAGCCTCTCATTTCCATGGGGGGTCTCTGACCTTAATCTTTATTGGGGATCTCTGCCTCTGGTTTCCATGGGGGGGGTCTGTGACCTTTATCTTCACTGGGGATCCTCCCTTTTGTTTCCATGGGGGTCTGCCTTTTGATCTTCTTGGGGAGCTCTGCTTCTCGTTTCCATGGGGGTCTGTGACTTGATCTGTTTGGGGATCTTGCCCTCATTTCTTGGGACCTTCCCTTGATCTTCATTGGGGATCTCTGCCCCTCATTGCCATGGGGGATTCTCTGACCTTGATCTTCATTGGGGATCTCTGCTTCTTTTCCTTCAGGTCTCACCTTATCTTTTGGGGTCTCTGCCTCTTTGCCTGGGGTCTCTGACCTTGTCTTTTCCTGGGGGGTCTTGTTTTCTTCATGGGGATCTCCCTTTTTTTTCCTGGGGGTTGTTGTCTTATTGGGGACTCTGCCCTTTTTCCTGGGGCTTCCTTGTCTTCTGGGGGATTCTGTTCTTTCATGGGGGTCTCGCCTGTCTTCATTGGGGTTCTTGTTCTGTTCCTTTCAGGTCTTTCACCTTAACTTTTTGGGGATCTCTGCCCCTTTCCATGGGGATCTTGACCTTTATTTCATGGGACTCTCCTTTTTGTTTCCTGGGGTCTCTGGTCTTCATGGGGATCTCTGCCTCGTTTTCCATGGGGGTCTCGCCTGATCTTCTTGGGGATCTCCTCTTCTTGTTTCCAGGGGGTCTGCCTTGGTCTTTTTGGGGATCTGCCTCATTTCTTGAGCTTCCCTTGATCTTCTTGGTTCTGCCTCTTTTTCCTGGGGTCTTGACCTAATCTATTGGGGATTTGTTTCCTTCCATGGGGGGGGCCTTTGTTTTCATTGGGGCTCCCTCTATTTCTTAGGGGGTTTGCTTTCTTTTTGGGTTTCTGCCCTTTTCTGTTTGGGGTTTTCCGGTCTTCTTGGGGATCTTGCCTCTTTTTGGGGTTTTATTTTGATTTCATTGGGGATCTCTGCTTCCCTCATTTCCATTGGTCTCTCCCTTGATCTTCTTGGAACTCTGCTCTCATTTTGGGGGTCTCTGCCGTCTTCTTGGGCTCTCTGCCTCTTGTTTCTGGGGTCTTGACCTGATCTCTTGGGGTTTTGTTTCAGGGTTCCAATGGGCGTCGGTTTTGTTTTATTGGATCTGCCTTCTTTCATGGGGTCTTATTGATTTTTGGGATCCTCCCCTCTTTCTGGGGGCCTTCCCGTCTTCTTGGGGATTCTGCCTCTCTTTTCATGGGGGTTCTGTTGGGTTTCTTGGGGTTCTGTCTTTCCTGGGGTCTCTATTGTTTCGGGGATTTGTTCATTGGGGATCCTCTTGTTTCTGGGGTTTCCCTTGGTGGGGTCTTGTTTTTTCATGGGCATTCTCCCTTTTTTTGTTTCCATGGGGGTTGTGGTTATCTTTATTTGGGATCCTTGCCCCTCTTTCTGTTGGGGGGTTTTATCTTCTTGGGGATCTCTGCCTTCTTTGTTGGGGTTCTTGATTGTCTTCTTTGGGGAATCGTCTGGTTTATTTGGGGTCTGTGCCTTGATCTTTTTGGGGATCTTGTCTTTTCTGGGGGTTTGAGTTTTATTGGGATCTCCCTTCATTTTGGGGGTTTTTACGTTTTCATTGGGGATCTGTTCTTTCCTTTGGGGGTCTTGACCTTTATCTTCATTTGGGTCTTTTGGGTTTCTGGGGGTCTCATGATCTTATTTTGGGGGACTCTGCCCACGTTTCCATGGGGGTCTGTGACCGTCTTTTTTGGGGGTCTTGCCCTTTTTCTGGGGGGGCTTCCTTGATCTTATTGGGGATCTCTCCTCCATTCCATGGGGGTCTCTACAATTTTTTTGGGGATCTCTCCTTCTTTTCCATGGGGTCTGTTTTTATCCATTGGGATCTCCCTTTTTTCCATGGGGGTTCTGCTTTTAATCTTTTTGGGGACTCTGCCCTTCTGGTTTCCATGGGGTTGTGACCATTTTGGGGATCTCTCCCTTTGGGTTTCCATGGGGGATCTTCGATCTTTTATTGGGATCTCCCCTCTTTTTGGGGCTTCCTTGTTTTCATTGGGGATCTGCCCCTTTCCATGGGGTCTCTGACCTTCTTATTGGGGATCTGCCTCTTGTTGATCCTTGACCTTGTCTTCATTGAGACTCCTGCCTCTTTTTTCCATGGGGTCTTAGGTCTTCTTGGGGGTTCTCTGTTTCCTTTGCCATGGGGGGTCTCGCCTCTCTTTCATGGGGTCCTCGACCTTGCTTCTTGGGGATTCTGCCTTTCTTTCCATGTCGGTCTTTCAATGTCTTCATTGGGGATCCTTTCCCTCATTTCTTGGGGACCTGTTGATCTTCATTGTGATCTCTGCTTCTCTTTCCATGGGGGTTCTGTGTATCTTCATTGGGGATCTCTCCTTTTTTTCCTTGGAGGGGTCTCGCCTCTCTTTCCATGGGGGGTCTCTGCCTTAATCTTCTTGGGGATTCTGCCTCGGTTTCCATGGGGGGCTTACCTTTTCTTCCTGGGGATCCCTCCCTTTTTGTTTTCCATGGGGTCTCCTGTGATTTCTTGGGGATCTCTGCCCTTTTTTCCTGGGGGGTCTTTATTGTCTTCTTGGGGATCTTCCTTTATTGCCATGGGGAGTTTCTGACTTTAATCTTTGTTGGGGATTCTGCCTCTGGTTTCCATGGGGATCTGTGACCTTTATCTTAGGGATCTCCCCTTTTGTTTCCATGGGGATCTGCCTTGGATCTTCATTGGGGAGCTCTGCCTCGTTTCCATGGGGGGTCTTGGCTTGATCTTTTTGGGGATCTCTGCCCCTCATTTCTGTTGGGCCTTCCTTGATTTTCATTGGGGATCTCTGCCTCTCATTGTGGGGATCTCCGCCTGTTTTCAATGGGGATCTGCCTCTCATTTCCATGTAGGGGTTCTGCCTTGTTCTTTTTGGGGATCTCTTTCTCTCATTGCTATGGGAATCTCTGACCTTATCTTTTTGGGGATCTCTCCTCCCTTTCCAGGGGGTCTCAGCCTCTCATTTCTATGGGAGTCTCTGCTTTAATCTTTATTGGGGAGCTCTGCCTCTCATTTTTCCATGGGGGTCTGGCTTGATCTTTTTTGGATCTCTGCCCCTTTTCTGTTGGGACGCTTCCTTGATGTTCATTGGGGATCTCTGCCTCTGCTTTCCATGGGGGGGATCTGTGACCTTTATCTTCACTGGGGATCTCTCCCTTTTGTTTCCATGGGGGGTTCTGCCTGTGATCTTCATTGGGGATCTCTGCCTCTCGTTGCCATGGGGTCTCTGACCACATCTTCATTGGGCTCTGTTTCGTTTCCATGGGGCCTCTCACCTTGTTCTTCATTGGGATCTAGTCTATTGCCATGGGAGTCTCTGACCTTGATCTTCTTTGAGGATCTCTGCCTCTGGTTTCCATGGGGGGTCTGTGACCTTTATCTTCACTCACTTCCCCTTTTTTCCATGGGGGTTTGACGATCTTTATGGGATCTCCCCTCTGGTTTCCATGGGGGGTCTGTGACCTTGATCTTCATTGGGGATCTCTGCCTCTGGTTTCCATGGGGGTCTGTGACCTTGATCTTCATTGGGGACCTCTGCCTCTGGTTTCCATGGGGGGTCTGTGACCTTGATCTTTATTGGGGATCTCTGCCTCTCCATTTCCATGTCAGGTCTCTTACAATGATCTTCATTGGGGATCTCTGCCTCTGGTTTCCATGGGGGGTCTGTGACCTTTATCTTCACTGGAGATCTCTCCCTTTTGTTTCCATGGGGGGTCTGCCCGGTCTTCATTGGGAGTCTGCTCTCGTTTCTATGGGGGGTCTGTGACTTGATCTTTATTGGGGCTCTCTTCCCCTCATTTCTGTTGGGACTCTTCCTTGATCTTCATTGGGGATCTCTCCCTTTTGTTTCCATGGGGGGTCTGCCTGTGATCTTCATTGGGGATCCTGCCCCCATGCCATGGGGAATTCTTTTAATCTTTTTGGGATCTCTGCCTCGTTGCCATGGGGAGTCTCTGACCGATCTTCATTCCATGGGGGGGTCTTGGACCTTGATCTTCCTGGGGATTCCTTTTTGTTTCCATGGGGTCTGCCTGTGATCTTCATTGGGGGAGTTGCCTCTTTGTTTCCATGGGGGTCTGCCTGTGATCTTCACTGGGGATCTCTGCCTCTCGTTGCCATGGGGAGTCTCTGACCTAGATCTTCATTGGGGATCTCTGCTTCTCGTTTCCATGGGGGCCTCTCACCTTGTTCTTCATTGGGATCTATGCCTTTCATTACCATGGGGAGTCTCTGACCTTGATCTTCATTGGGGATCTCCTCTTCTTGTTTCCATGGGGTGTCTGCCTGTGGTCTTCATTGGGGAGCTCTGCTTCTCATTTCCATGTCAGGTCTCTGACCTTGATCTTCATTGGGCATCTCTGCCTCTTGTTTCCTTGGGGTCTGTGACCTAGATCGTCATTGGGGAATCTGTTTCGCAGTTCGATGGGGCGTCGGCCTTTGATTTTCATTGGGGAGCTCTGCCTCTCATTTCTATGGGGCGTCTCTGACCTTGATCTTCATTGGGGATCTCTGCCTCTCATTGCCATGGGGAGTCTCTGACCTTGATCTTCATTCCATGGGGGGGTCTGTGACCTTGATCTTCACTGGGGATCTCTCCCTTTTGTTTCCATGGGAGGTCTGCCTGTGATCTTCATTGGGGATCTCTGCCTCTAATTGCCATGGGGAATCTCTGACTTTAATCTTTATTGGGGATCTCTGCCTCTGCTTTCCATGGGGGGGATCTGTGACCTTTATCTTCACTGGGGATCTCTCCCTTTTGTTTCCATGGGGGGTCTGCCTTGATCTTCATTGGGGGCTCTGCCCTCGTTTCCATGGGGGAGTCTCTGACTTTTCTTTATTGGGGATTCTCCCTTGGTTTTCCATGGGGGATCTGTGACCTTTTATCTTATGGGGATCTCTCCTTTTTTCCTGGGGACGTCTTGATTTTTTGGGGATCTCCCCCTCATTTCTGGGGGAGCTTCCTTGATTTTCATTGGGGACTCTGCCTCTCATTCCTTTGGGGGTCTCTGACCTGATCTTCGGGGGCTCTGCCTCTACCTTGGGGGTCTCTGACCTTGATCTTCATTGGGGTCTCTGCCTCCCTTCCATGGGGGTCTCTGCCCTTAGATCTTCATTGGGGTTTCTCTGCCTCTATTGCCATGGGGGCTGCCTTATTTCATGGGGACTCTCTACCTTGCTCTTCATTGGGGATCTCTGCCTCTAATTGCCATGGCGGGAATCTGTGACCTTTATCTTCACTGGGGATCTCTGCCTCTCATTTCCATGTCAGGTCTCTTACAGTGATCTTCATTGGGGATCTCTACCTCTCATTGCCATGGGGTCTGTGACCTAGATCTTCATTGATGATCTCTGCTTCTTGTTTCCATGGGTTGGTCTGCTTGATCTTCTTGGGGGTCTGCTTCTCATTTCCTGGGGGGGTCTCACTCTCATTTCCATGGGGTCCTGACCTTAATCTTTTTGGGGATCTCTGCCTCTGGTTTCCATGGAGGGGGTCTGTGACCTTGTCTTATGGGGATCTCTCCTTTTGTTTCCATGGGGGTCTGTTGACCTTCTTGGGGGCTCTGCTTCTCGTTTCCATGGGGGTCTGTGACGTCTTTTTGGGATCTCTGCCCCTCATTTCTTTGGGGGCTTCCTTGATCTTCATTGGGGGATTCTGTCTCATTGCCATGGGGAATCTCTGCAATCTTTTTGGGGATCTCTGCCTCTGCCTTTCCATGGGGGATCTGTGACCTTTATCTTCATGGGGATCTCCCTTTTGTTTCCATGGGGTTCCTGTGATCTTCATTGGGGACTCTGCCTCTGTTTCCATGGGGGGGTCTGCCTGTGATCTTCATTTGGGATCTCTCCTCTTGTTATCGGTCTCATGGATCTTCATTGGGGATCTCCTTTCGTTTCCATGGGGCCTCTCCACCTTGTTCTTCATTGGGATCTATGCCTTTCATTCCATGGGGCTCTCATTGATCTTCTTGGGGATCTCCTCTTCTTGTTTTGGGATTGTCTGCCTGTGGTCTTCTTGGAACTCCTTTCATTTATTCGGTTTCCTTTCTTCATTAATCTCTGCCTCTTGTTTCCTTGGGGGTCTTGACCTGGTCGTCTTGGGGATCTGTTTGCGGTTCCATGGGGCGTCGGTTTGATTTTCTTGGGGCTCTCCTATTTCTATGGGAGTCTCTGATTGCTCTTCTTGGGGATCTCCTCTCATTTTTTGGGGGTTTCTGACCCTGGATCTTCATTTGATCTCTGCTTCTTGGTTCCATGTTGGTCTGCCTGTGTCTTCTTGGGACTCTGCTTCTCATTTCCATGGGGGGTCTCACCTCTCATTTCCATGGGGGTCTTGTAATCTTTATTGGGGATTCTGCCTCTGGTTTCCAGGGGTCTGTGACGGTCTTTTTGGGGATTTCCCCTCATTTCTGTTGGGACCTTCCCAGTTTTCTTGGGGTTTCTGCCTCTCATTTTTGGGGTCTCTGACCTGATTTTCTTGGGGCTCTGCCTCATTTCGTTGGGGTTCTGACCGTCTTCATTGGACCTCTGCCTCTGGTTTTCCATGGGGGGTCTCTGACCTGGATCTTCATTGTGGATCTCTCCTCTCGTTTCCATGGGGTCTGTGACAGTCTTTTTGGGGATTCTGCCCCTCATTTCTGTTGGGACCTTCCTAATCTTCATTGGGGATCTCTGCCTCTCATTGCCATGGGGAGTCTCTGACTTTAATCTTTATTGGGGATCTCTGCCTCTCTTTTCCATGGGGGGTCTGTGACCTTGATCTTCATTGGGGATCTCTTCCTTTCATTTCCATGTCAGGTCTCTTACAATGATCTTCGTTGGGGATCACTACCTCTCATTGCCATGGGGAGTCTCTGACTTAGATCTTCATTGATGATCTCTGCTTCTCGTTTCCTTAGGGGTTCTGCCTGTGATCTTCATTGGGGATCTCTGCCTCTGCTTTCCATGGGGGGGATCTGTGACCTTTATCTTCACTGGGGATCTCTCCCTTTTGTTTCCATGGGGGGTTCTGCCTGTGATCTTCATTGGGGATCTCTGCCTCTCGTTGCCATGGGGAGTCTCTGACCTAGATCTTCATTGGGGATCTCTGCTTCTCGTTTCCATGGGGGCCTCTCACCTTGTTCTTCATTGGGATCTATGCCTCTCATTTGCCATGGGGAGTCTCTGACCTTGATCTTCTTTGAGGATCTCTGCCTCTGGTTTCCATGGGGGGGTCTGTGACCTTGATCTTCACTGGGCATCTCTCCCTTTTGTTTCCATGGGGGGTCTGTGAATTGATCTTCATTGGGGATCTCTGCCTCTCCATTTCCATGTCAGGTGTCTTACAATGATCTTCATTGGGGAGCTCTGCTTCTCGTTTCCATGGGGGGTCTGTGACTTGATCTTTATTGGGGATCTCTGCCCCTCATTTCTGTTGGGACCCTTCCTTGATTTTCATTGGGGATCTCTGCCTCTCATTGCCATGGGGAGTCTCTGACCTAGATCTTCTTTGGGGAGCTCTGCTTCTCATTTCCGTTGGGGGGTCTCTGACCTTGATCTTCATTGAGACTCTCTGCCTCTGGTTTCCATGGGGTCTCTGACCTAGATCTTCATTGGGGATCTCTGCCTCTGGTTTCCATGGGGTTCTGTGACCTTTCTTCAGGGGATCTCTTCCTTTTTGTTTCCATGGGGTCTGCCTGGTCTTCATTGGGGATCTCTGCCTCTCTTTTCCATGAGGGGTCTCTGACCTTGATCTTCTTGGGGATTCTGCCTCTGGTTTCCATGGGGGGTTCTGGCCTTTTCTTCCTGGGGGATCTCTTCCTTTTTTGTTTCCATGGGGGGTCTCCCTTTGATCTTCTTGGGATCTTGCCTTTTTTCCTGGGGTCTGTGACCTTGATCTTCATTGAGAAACTCTGCCTCTCATTGCCATGGGGTGTCTCTGACCTTGATCTTCATTGAGACTCTCTGCCTCTCATGACCATGGGGAGTCTTTGACCTAGATCTTCATTGGGTTCTGTTCTCATTGGAAGGGGCGGGGTCTTCTTGGTTCGCCCTTTTTGTTGGGGGCTTCCCCCCAATCTTCATTGGGGATCTCTGCCTGTTATTTCCATGGAGGGTTTGTGACCTTTATCTTCATTGGGCATCTCTGTCCCTCGTTTCCATGGGGGCCTCTCCCCTTGATCTTCATTGGGATATCTATGCCTTTCATTTCCATGGGAGTCTCTGACCTTGTTCTTCATTGGGGATCTCTTTCTCTCATTGCTTGGGGGAATCTCGCCTTGTCTTTTTGGGGATCTCTCCTCCATTTCCATGTGGTCTCCTGCCCTTTTCTTCATTGGGTCTCTTTCTCTCATTGCTATGGGGGAATCTTGACCTTATCTTTTTGGGGATCTCTCCTCCATTTCATGGGGTCTCACCTCTCATTTCTTAAGGGTCTCTGACTTTAATCTTTATTGGGGAGCTCTGCCTCTTGTTTTCCATGGGGTGTCTGTGACTTGATCTTTATTGTGGATCTCTGCCCCTCATTTCTGTTGGGACGCTTCCTTGATGTTCATTGGGGATCTCTGCCTCTGCTTTCCATGGGGGGGATCTGTGACCTTTATCTTCACTGGGGATCTCTCCCTTTTGTTTCCTGGGGTTCTGCCTGGTCTTTTGGGGACTCTGCCTCTGTTTCCATGGGGGTCTCGCCTTGATCTTCTTTGAGGATCTCTGCCTCTGGTTTCCATGGGGGTCTGTGACCTTTATCTTCATGGGCATCTCTCCCCTTTTGTTTGATGGGGGTCTGTGGTTGATCTTTAGGGGATCTCCCCCTCATTTCTGTTAGGCCTTCCTTGATCTTCATTGGGGATCTCTGCCTCTCATTTCGATGGTGGGGTTCTCTGACCTTGATCTTCATTGAGAATCTCTGCCTCTGGTTTCCATGGGGGGTCTGTGACCTTGATCTTCATTGGGGATCTCTGCCTCTGGTTTCCATGGGGGGTCTGTGACCTTGATCTTCATTGGGGATCTCTGCCTCTGGTTTCCATGGGGGTCTGTGTTATCTTCTTGGGGGATCTCTGCCTCCCATGACCATGGGGGTCTTTTTACCTGATCTTCATTGGGGATCTTGTGTCTCATTGTCCGGGGGGTCTGGCCTTGCTCTTTTTGGGGATCCGGCCCCTCATTTCTTTGGGGCTTTTGTTTCATTGGGCATCTGTCCCTCGTTTCCATGGGGGCCTCTCCCCTTGATCTTCATTGGGATATCTATGCCTTTCATTTCCATGGGGAGTCTCTGACCTTGTTCTTCATTGGGGATCTCTTTCTCTCATTGCTATGGGGAATCTGTGACCTTGATCTTTATTGGGGATCTCTGCCTCTCATTTCCATATGTGTTCTCTGACCTTGATTTCCATGGGTAAAGTGTAACCTCGATCTCCACAATGGTTCTTTGAGACAGATCTGCATGTTGGGCTACTCCAACCCAGATAATCATTCTTGCGACTTTGGGTGCCCCCCCTCTACCCCCCTGCTGTGGCATCCCATCTTTCCGTCTGTGCTTCTGTTGTCCTGGCCCTTAAAATTCTGTGTTGAAGGGTCGTGTGGGATAATGTTCCTCTTCCTCCCCTGCTCCCCTCCACAAGGTCCCTGTCATTCACCCCAGCAATCCCTGTCTTGCTGGGGGTTCGGGACCTGGCTCAATGGCTCTGGGATCTGCCTGCCCCGGGCCGGGGGGCGTAAGGGACCGACCTGGGTGTGCTGTTCCCCGGTCGCCGGACACTGGCGGGGTCCACTCCCGTGGCCCGGCGGTGGATCCAAAGGCTGCCCCTTCTGCGGGCATCGGCCGTGCCACGTCTACCAGCGTCAGAGTAAGTCCCTTCAGGAGGGGGGAGTTGGCTGCCCCCGCCCCCTCCCTGGAGCTCCATGTTTTCAAGCCAGAGGGGACCGTACTCTCCCTAGAAAGGCCCCGGTTCCAGGCTGGCATAATCAGACCTCCAAGTGGTTCTGAAAATGGGGAGGCAGGAAGGGATTGCTGTCCTTTTTGAGGACATTGTAGGAGTCATCCCGGCTCTATAGAAGGGTGCTTTCTGACCCTAATCCCGGTGCTCAACCCGGTCCCTATTTTGGGGAGAAGGGCCGCTCCTCCTCAAAAATGGCTCCCGGACCTCCCCATTCTGCCTTTGGCCGATGGCTCGGCGGGGGCCGCCGTACCCGGGCCTGTAGGGACTCGCGTCTATCCTCCCGGTTTTTTGGGGGGTGGGTGAGCCGCCCCCAAGCCCGGGGAAGCGGCTTGGGTGGCGGGGAAGCGGGTCTTGCATGTTCTCCCGGTTCCCCAGGCCTGGATCTGCGCCATGGGGGGCCGGGGGGATCGGGGTCCTGGGCCTGCCACCCCGGGGCCCGTCCCCTGGGAGGGAAACCTTCTGTATTCAGATGCATCCCTGGCCAGGCCCAGACTGTCAGGTATGTGTAGGCCCGGGGGCAGGGCAGGAGACCCCAGGGTGTGGGGCACAGGCCAGGGGCTCCCCTGGGGTGAGGGGGCCGCCAAATAAGGGGGCCCCTTCCCCCCCGCTCCCCCCCGCTCCCCACCGGTGGCCCAGGTCCTGTGTGGCCGTTTTGGAAATCGTCGGGGAGCTGGTGGGGCTGGTTGGCGAGCCCGGGAAAGCCTGCTCCGCACCTATCCTGGCCGTCCTTGCGGCCCCTCAGTTGGCTGGTTGTGGGCGGCGGGTCCCGGGCCCCGGTTGGGCCCTTCTGGTCCCCACAGCTTCCCGGGGCGCCCAGCTCCATGCCTGCCTGGAGGGGCCAGCAGCGGGCAGGCTCTGTGCGGGCCCAGTGGCCCTTCCCAGCAACTCCCAGCCCCAGGGGCCTGGCGGGGGATCCCCTTCCTCCCGGACAGGGCCCTCCCCTTTGGGTTCCCCCCTGGGCCACCGCTCGGGGCCTCCCCAAGGACTTGTTCAAGTCCCTGTTTCTGCCTCTGGGGACTCTGCCAGCTGCCAAGGCCGGGGCTCCAACCCCCTCAGCCAGAAGCTCCACCTCCCGTCTCCACCCCGGGCCTCCTTGGCCTCTCCGTGATCCGGCCATAGGCCGCTTAGCTGCGGGCGGAGGCGCGTCCCAGCAGGAGGTGCAGACAGCCAGACCAGAGCCTCGAGCAGCCGTAGGGATGGCCCGAGTCCCAGCTCCTTGGGCCCTACAGTCGGTAATCCAGCCCGACTAGAGACTCACTCAGTCACTGAGGCAGCCAGAGTGCACACTGCTCCAGAAGCCAGGCCTTCAGGTGTCCCTGAGGCAGCTCCCCCTGGGCCCCGGATGCCCCGGCCAGCAACAGCACCACCCCAGTGGATCCCCTGGTCCCAGATCGTCCGCCGCTGGGGCCCCAGACTCCCTGGCCCCCAGTCCCGGATTCCAGACAGCCCCAGTGGTCCCCCGCTGGGTCCCCGGGCATCAGGGGCCCCTGTTCCCTGGCTCCTGCCCCCCAGGCCAGGGGTCCCTGACCCCTCGGCGAGCAACTGGAGGGCTCCAGACCTCCCGGCCCCCGACCCCCTGGCCAGCAACCAGAGGGTCCCCTGACCCCCCGGCCCCCGACCCGTTGGCTGGCAAAAGGGTCCCGCCCCCCCGAGTAACTGGGGGTGACCTCCCGGCCCCCGACCCCCTGGCCACACCAGGATCCCCTGACCCCCCGGGCAACTGGGGCCCCGACCTCCCGGCCCCCCGCCCCTGGCCAGCAACCCAGGGGGTCCCCGCCCCCCGGCCCCGGGCCGTTGGGGAGCCAGAGGGTCCCCGCCCCCGGGGGCAATGGGGGCTCCAGACCTCCCGGCCCCCCGGCCCCTGGCCCCGCCCCAGGGGGTCCCGGCCCCCCCCCCCCACCCGTTGGCCCGGACCAGAGGGTCCCTGCCCCCCGGCAACTGGGGGCTCCCGGGCCTCCCGGCCCCCGCCCCTGGCCAGCCCCGGGGTCCCTGTCCCCTGGCCCCTCGACTCCCTGGCCAGCAACCAGAGGGTCCCAGACCCCCTGGCCCCCTGACCTCCCGGCCAGCAAGGTGGGGGGCCCCCAGTCTCCCCGGCCCCTGGCCCCCTGGCCCAGCAGGGGCCCCGACCTCCCGGCCCCCGCCTCTCGAGCAACCCGGGGGTCCTTGGCCCCGGGGCAAGTGGAGGGCCCCAGACTTCCTGGCCTCCAACCCCTGGAGCAAGGGTCCCTGACCCCTGGCCAGAGGGTCCCTGACCCTTGGCCCCCCCCGCCCCCCCGGAGCAAAGGGGGCCCCGACCTCCCGCCCCTGACCCTTGGCCGCCCAGAGGGTCCCTGGCCCCCCGAGCAAGTGGAGGGCCCCAGACCTCCCGGTCCCCAACTTCCCAGCCAGCAACCAGAAGATCCCTGACCCCTTGGCCCGCAACCAGAGGGTCCCTGACCCCCCGGCAAGCAAGTGGAGGGCCCCAGACCTCCCGGCCCCTGACCCTCTGGCCGAAACGGGGGTCCAACCCCCGGCCTCCCGCCCCAGACTGGCAAAATTCCCTGGCCCCCAGGCCTCCTGACCCCCCCGGCGGCAGCCCAGGGCTCCCTGGGCTCGCTCTCTCCCACGGGCCATCTGGTCCCCTCTCCCCGGCGCTGATGGGGCAAACCCCCAAACGCCGGCCTTTGTCGGATCTCAGCTCCTCGGCCTGATGTTTGGACCTGGCTTTTCCCTTCCGGTTCCGGCTGTTCTCAAGTCCAAACATTTGGGCCGGATCCGGCTGCTCAAACCGGACCCTGGATGGCCCCCGACTCAGAAGTGGCCCCAGAAAGGTGGGGTTGGGTTTCGGGCGAGCGCTGGGACTGGGGTGGGCTCCTGGTGGGGCTGGGCCCTGGGCTCTGGCTGACACAGAAGTACCTGGTCCTTGGCCTCAGCACGCAGCTGAGCCCCAGTCAGAGGGCAGTCCAGGAGCCCGCCTTGCTGCACCCCTGCCCCAGCCAGTGGCTGAAGCAGCTGGGTTTTGGACCGTTCCGGCCCCAATCGTCAAAGCCATCGTCCCCTGGCCTGGACCCGTGAGCGAGATGGCCTCTGAAGCCATCGTCCCCTGGGCCGGCCCAGCTCCCGCTATGGTACAGGGACTAGATCTGAGGAACTTGCCAGGAACTGCCAGCGGTGACCGCCTTCCGCCTTCCCTGGCTCTGTTCTCCGGCTCCCTCACCTACCCGGGCCCATTCCTCTCCCCAGTGTTGCCCCCTTCGTCCCAGTCAGTGCCCCCAGCCCCTGCTCACTCACAGCCTCCTCTCTTTTCCGGAGCTCTACAGGCATTGGCCTGGGGAACCTCGGGCCCATCGGTGCCCAAATCCCAGCCCGATGGCGACTCCTCAGGGGCCGGCCCTTCCAGCACTGAGGGCCGACTGGCCCCTTCGTCCTTTCCAACCTCCTCTGCTCCCTCCCCCTTTCCCTCCTCGGCCCGTCTCTCCTCTCCGGCGGAACCCTCTAGGTCCAGGAGCCCTGTGCCCGACCACCATCGGATGCAGCAGGAGCAACCCCTCAGGGTCACCTTGGACCAGTGTCGCTTGGGCCTGGGCTGGAGGAGCAGTTTCCAAGCCTATTGGCTCTTCCAGACGGCCTTGTCCTCTGAGCAGGAGCTAGGTGAGGGGTGGGGCCCGGGGCGATTCTCCAGCCACCGCGGCTTGCCGAGGCCCAAGGTGGGGGTCCCGAGCTCACTGGGGCCCGGCCTTCTTCCCCGACAGACGAGTGCGGCATGCGTCCGGGCTTCGCGGCTCGGTGCCCCACCTGCTGGGAGGCCGAGGAAGGCGAGTTCCCCTGGGTGGTCTCCTTGCAGTTCTCCCTGTCCCACTTCTGTTCGGGCTCCATCCTGAATGAATGGTGGGTCCTGACCACCGCCAGCTGCGCCAACTTCATGTGAGTTTCCTGGAGTGCGGAGCCCCCCGGCGTCTCCTGGCAGAAGGCTTGGGGCCGGGAAGGAATACTCATTTTCCTTTGTTGAGGGAACGGGGTGGGGGGAGTCCCAGATAGCCCCCTTCTCCCGCCCCCCCCCCCCTGCATGTGCACACAAATACAGAGGCTTCTCGGCTGCCCACAGACGGAATTCAGAAACCCTGGCCCAGGTCCAGGCCGGCGTCACCGACTTGGAAGACCAAGTTCGGGCCCAGCTCGTGGGCATCCACCGGGTCTTGCCGTACTTTGGGCTCGAAGGGCCCACGGGCTTGGGCCTGATCCTGCTCAAGGAGCCCTTGCGCTTCCAGCCCCGAGCTGGCCGTTGCCTCGGGGGCCCTCAAGGGGCCCCAACACCTCGGCGGAACCCTCACGCTGGGTCCCGGCTGGACCCTATCAAAGGGTGGTCTGGGGCCCAAAGCCGAGCAAGGCGGGGGGGGGGGGGCGGGGTGCTGAGGCCCAAGATTTGGGGTTGGAGAGGACTTTCAGACCATCAAGAGCCATTCTGCCTGTTTTCAGCTGTGGAAACTGAGGCTCCAGGTCACCCAGGTAGCAAAAAAAACCCCAACCCCAGGGCTTTGCTCAGCAAGACCGGGTCATGGGGTAAGAGTAAGAGGCCCCCAGCCTCTGTCCCCTTGTGCTCCGTTCCATCCAGGCAACCTGGTGACTATGCAGAAGCGGCCACTGGACATGGTGGAGGTCAGCAACTGTGCCCGCTTCTGGCCCATTGAGAGCTCCATGACCTTCTGTGTGGAGGCCAAGAAGGTGACGGGCCAGAGCAGCTGCAAGGTGATAAGCACCCCCCACTGGCCCAGGCTGCCTTCCTTCCCAGGCCCTGGCCCTCACCACCTCCTGCCTCCCCCTGATAGGGAGACCTGGGAGCCCCGCTGATGTGCCGCTCAAAGCCACACCCAGAGGACACCCCTTGGATCCAGATGGGGGTCCTCACCGCTTTTGACGAGACCTGCACTCGGCCCTATGTCTTCAGCCGCATCCACCCCTTCAGCCTTTGGCTCAGGGCCTCCACGAAATCTCAGCACCCCCCCTGGGTCCGGACTGCCCCCAGGCCCACCCTGTCTTCCCTGCTCCAACCTGAAGGTGAGTAAGACTCCCCTCCCTCCCCACCAGGGCTCCTAGGCCTGGGGAAACAGAACCAGGAGGAAGAAGGCCCCTGACTTGGGCGGGGCAGGACCAGACCCCGGGGTCTGAGGCAGGGGGCTTGACCAATGCGCGCTCTCCCCTGTGCCCACGTGCAGCCCTGGTGAATCGGATTTCTCTGCGCTTTGCCATGCCCTGGCAAGCACTGATCGTGACCTGTGACAGCAGACTTTGTGGCGGATCCATCCTCAGCCCTTCTTGGATCCTCACCTCAGCCCACTGTATCCGGCACATGTGAGCGCTGAGCTGACGGGAGGGGGGGGGCTCCTCGTGGGGCCAGCTTGCTTGGACATCCCTCAGAGAGGAGGTGGCCAGGGGGGTCCCTCGGCGAATCGGGGCTCAAAGGTGGCGGGCAGAACTAGGCCCCGTGTCCCTTACGTAACTAATGTTGGGGGGGACAGCGTGCAAGGTACCCAGTGTTCTCTTAAAGTCACTTAGAGAGCCCACGATTGGACAGATCCAGGCAGCGCGCTCAAGGTGTAAAGACTTGTAATTTCTCATCCCATGACAGGAGGACAGAGAATATGGCGGTATTTCTGGGGCTGCCACAGCCCGGTGGCAACATGACCGTCGCCCGCGTCTCCAGCGTGGTCCTGCATGAGCGCTACCAGTTTGTGGATGGGGTCCCCTGGAATGACCTGGCCCTCCTCCTCCTGCAGAAGCCCCTGGGTTCCAGCCAGCTATTGGCCCCCATCAGCCACGTGGATGATGTGAACAAAGCTGAGTGCTGGGTCACAGGGCCCCGAGAACTCCGAGAGGGTGAGCCGGACTCGACCCGTCATGGGCCCCATGGCTACCGGATCTCTGAACGAGTCCTCAGCACTGGGCCCCGAACCTGCGATAGGAGGGCGTCCATACCAACCGATGGGCAGCTCGCCTTTCCAGGCGATCTTGAAGTGTAGGCCGGGGCGCCTCTTAGGGAGTTCTCTTTAGAAGAGGCCTCGGGAACCCTCTAACCAGTATTTGCCACGTGACCATCTGCCCTGAGCCGGGCCAAAGGAAGGTTCCCATTCTGGCTGGTGGATCCTCCGGGACATAGCACCCCCTCCGCTGACCCCATGACCCTGTGGGTGGCAGCCTGGGAGCACGGCCAGCCCACTGTGGTGTGCCTACTGTTTGCTTAAAGCAAATAACAGCCCCAGCTCCTGCTTCACAAAGAGCATCCCAACAACCGTGGGCCCTAGAAGGGGAGAAAAGGGTTAGGGCCGAACACGGTCCGAGGGATAGCAGAGACCGAGCAGGCCGGAGGGAGGCAGTGCCCTCACTTTTCCCATGCTCGGTGCTCCCTGGTGTCGGGCTGGTTGAAGGGGCAGGAGGGGAGGTAGAAGGGGGAAGGGTGGAAGGAGGAAGGAAAAAGGGAGAGTGAGTGCCAGAGATGATGGGAGAGAGGGGAAGAGGAAAGAAGGGGGAGAAGAGAAAGGAGGAGGCAGATGAAAGCAACAGGGGAGGGAGGCGCCCTAGCTAGCAGCTGGATTACAAGGAAAACCCTGAGAGCCAGTTCAAGAACAGCAGCTTCAGAAAGTGCCACCCGGCACCCTGCCCCTCCACGGAGGCACACAGAGGAGCGGCAGCTCGGACTCCTTAGTCATCGGAGCGCATGTGCAACCTCTGCTGTCCAATGCCAGGCAGATGTGCCCTTGGCTCGCTCCCAAGTCCTTGAGATTCTGCCTTTACTCATCCTGCTCCCTCCCCCCCTTACATAATCCTCAGGACGTCCAGCCATGACCTCCTCCCTCCAGCTCAACGCTAGTCCCTTCACCCGCTGACACCCAAAGCCATGGGGCCGGGAGATTGATTCCCGGCTGTTTGCAGGTGAAACAGACCAGAACCCACAAGCCCTGCACGTTCAGGTGAAGGATGCTCAGTCCTATGCCCACCTCCCCTGGCAGCATCAGGAACTCGGTGCTATCCTGGCTCCCCTAGGGGGCAGAATACCAAGTGGCTTTGGTGAGCAGCACAGGCACCCAGGGTTTGCACTCATGGTTGGAGGGCAGAGGGAAGATTCAGAACTGAGCCCCAACCTCAATGGAGGAATGGGAGAGGATGGGAAAGAAGAAAAAAAGTTGGTCAGGGAACTGGGCTTATAACTAGGGGAGGGCTCAACTTCCCAAGGCTTGACATGTCAAGCCTCAGGGTACTAAGGTTTGTGCCACAGGACTCTCATGGGTCCAGAGCGGTGCCCTGTTGTACCCTCACGGGGTAAGAATGGAACCTGGAGGCAGACTGGCTCACCAGCATCAGATCTCTTACCTTCCTCCTGGCTCCTTACTTCCCATGGATCTCCAAGACTACTTCTGCCCAGGCCGACCACATCTGGCTCAATCAATCAGTGGCAAGCCCGTGTCTGCCACGTCTGCAGCAGTGGCAGAGCCCAGGGGCCTTCTGGGCCTCACCTTACTCTTGACCCTATGGCTGCAGTTCCTGAGAGCATAGGACCGTTTCCCCACACCGACTACTGCACCCATCCAGCCGTACCCTGCAGCCTCCCCCTGGTCCAAGCCTCCATGGGGTTCAGCCTCTCTACAGCCCAAGGGGAGAAGACCATTCCCCTGTCCTCCCTTATCTTCTCCTTCCAATATCTATGAGAGGCTCCTTCTACCAAGAGAGCAAGATCAAGGCTGTACCAGAGACATACCAGGAGGGAACCCGAGTGTATTTTGATGACCCCTTTCCCCTACCAAAAATAAAGCCACACCCTCTGTGAAACATCTGATTTCGTGTGTGCTGGTTCCAAGGTCACATTGAGCAATTTCTGGTGCCCAAGAACTCGGTCTGTGAAGGGCAGAGAGCCACACAAACACACCCATCACCCTCAATAACAGCCCTCCACAGTCATCAAAAACCTTTTCGAGGCTAAATTGAACAGCCTCTTCTCTATTCTTTTTGGCCCATCTCTCAGTGACCCCCCAAAGCTCTTCCCTAATAGAGGAATCTATTGCAATTCTCCCCTGCCACTCCACCAGTTAGGAGGTGGGGATAAAGCTGGGACTTGATTGGCCCAAGCACCGGGCAAGGGTCAAGCTGTTCTCAATGCTACCTCCTACAGATCCCAGCCAGTGACATTGCCACCCTTCCAGTCCTTTGAGCTCTTGGGCTAAATGTCATCCCAAACCACGATCTCCTTGCCACCACCCCACCCCACCCCTTATTCCAAAGGCCGCCTCCTCTCTGATACCTCTCCTATCTGTAGGTGCAGGTGGAATGGGCCAGAACTCTGAAACTAGGATTCTCACAAGGTGCTGAGTGGAATCGATAAGACAATGGTTATCTAGTTTAGCATGGTGAATAATAGTTCTCTAGTTCAGTATGACTGAATTAATCTTACAACAAATAATGGTTCCCTAGTGATGTGATTGGCTTATACGCAGTGTGACGAATGGATTTAATTGTAATAGAGAGGATTTCCGAGGCCACG
The DNA here is from genome assembly GCF_902635505.1 of Sarcophilus harrisii. Taxonomy (NCBI): domain Eukaryota; kingdom Metazoa; phylum Chordata; class Mammalia; order Dasyuromorphia; family Dasyuridae; genus Sarcophilus; species Sarcophilus harrisii. Next base: position 82,548,479 of record NC_045432.1, on the reverse strand, counting down.
GACAGACTCGAAGCCCAAGGACTGGAGACTGGAGCATAAGCTCCTAGACTCGGAGAGACTCAAGACAGAGACTGTGGTGGCATACCCCTGCCTCCCCCACAGAAACCAAGACACATTTCAGAGAACCTCAAGAAAGCTGGCCCAGCCCCAGGCAGGAAACTAGAGTGTGAAGGAGATAATAAAGAATTTGGACTCTAACACCTAGGTCTAGGTCTAGTTTAGTTAGCTAGTCTCGTGGTGGTCACTTTGCTGAAACGAAGCCTGGTCCAGAGACCTCAGAAAACCAACCGGAACATTACATGCAGGCCCCTCCATCTCCTCAAGCCTGGAGCCCTGCAGTCACTGCTAGGGTGGGGGAGTGTAATCCACCAGCCTCAAATCTCTCCCTACTCCAGTCCATCCTCCATTCAGTCACCAAGGTGATTTTCCTGAAGCACAGGTGTAACCACCTAGGTGCCCGCTCTTCAGTAAGCTCAGTGGCTCCTTCACACCTCCAGAATCAAATATAAAGTAGCAAGAGCCCCAGCGTGAGCAGGTAAAAGTCTGCCAGGAGTCTTCGTGCAGATCATTCAAGAGGGGTAAAGGAGATAGCAAAGAAGAGCATCCCAATTGCCCCTCCTTCAAGTACTAAAGAAAGCTGGTAAATGCTAGAGCCTTTGTGCCTGAAGATACAGCCCCACTTGTGTCTGCAAGTATGAGCTACCTGTGGTGTGTGTTGGGGTACAGCGCTGCTGAGGATTGACCCAAGGTCAAATTATCTTCTGGCCCCACTCCCCTAGCTAGAACCAGGGTCCCCAGCTCCCTTAAGCCCCCTTGCCCCCTTCTTCCTATGTGGACTTTGAAGGTTGGAAAGAATTCACTTTAAATCCGACTTAAATCCGATTTATTGCCTGCCCCCAATAAATCTTATTTCTCAAGATTATTTAGGACTTGTTCATTACTGCTCCCCAATCCATTTCTCAAGCTTGTTTATGGCTCGTTCATTGCCACCGCTCCCCCACCCCAGTCAATTTATTTCTCAAGCTCGTTTAGGACTTGTTCATTGCCGTCCTCCCCAATAAATTTATTTCTCAAGTTTGTTTATTATGTAAGCTTGTTCATTGCTGTTCCCCTCCCCAGTTTCTCAAGCTCCTTTAGGCCTTGTTCATTCCCCACGCCGTTCCCACCCCTCCAATAAATCTTATTCTCTTCCCGTTCATCTGAGTAGTTTGACAGCGAAGGGGCAGAGCAGGCCAATCAGCGTTTCTCCTTGGCGTTTTCTTCCATTCTGCCCCAGGGCTGTCAGGCCACGAAAGTCGCGCTCACGAACCAATCAGCGGCGGCTTGGTGGACTCCCCCTCCCAGGGGCCTTTGCTACTTCCGCGGGCGGGGGGGCCGCTGGAAGAAGGTCTCCTTTCCCTTTCTCCCCTCCCTTCCCGCCCCTCTGCAAAATCCAGGACAATCGCGGCGGCTCCGCGGCCTCTTCCCCGCCCATTGGCTACCGCAATTTCCTAGACATGGAGCAGGGCGTCGAGGAATAGGTCAGCTCCTTTTCTGCTCCCTCCCCTTGTGGATCTGAGCCAATCAGCGGTGGCTCCTGGCCCCGCCCTTCTATTTCTGCGGCTCAGTTCCTCTCCCAGCCAATCAGCGGCTGCTCCTGAGCCCGCCCTTCCCCTATTTCTTCGGTTCAGTTCCTCCCCGAGCCCATTGGTTCCCTTGCAGCGGAGCGCGGGGACCTGCGTCTGAGCTATGGCGGCGACTCGAGGGACTCCGCAGCCTGAAGGTACCCTCCGATCGCCTCGTGCCCTGGGCTAGTAGGGCAGGGGAGGGCATTCCTCTCGATTAAGGGGTTGGGGCCCGATCCATGCAGGGGACGTGTGGCTTACGGCCCAAACGCCGCGCCATTGGCCTAATCACTTGACCTTGCTGAGTTTAGCCTGTTCCCCTCAGTAATTTGGGAGCTCTGCTGTTCTGTGTGATCAGAGCCTTTCCGATCCCATCGACTCGGAGCGGACGAAGCTGCCGTCGCCTCTTCCTCCCCCTACCACCTTCCCGGCCAGAGGAACTAATAGGCTGGGGGGGCTTTCTACTTTCTTCTTCCCCTCCCCTCCTTCCTCACTGACTGCTTCCTGCAGGGCATGGTTGGTGTGGTGACAGGCGGGGCATCAGGCCTGGGCCAGGCCACGGTCAGGGAGACTGGTTAAGAACGAGGCTCGAGGCTGTCATCGTGGACTTGCCCCACAGCTCTGGCGAAGCACTGGCAAAGGAGCTGCGGTCCTTCCTGCGCCTTCGCCCCCCACCGACGTACGTTGCATCCACTCCCCGACTTGAAGTGGGTTAGGGTGGGTGGGCACAGGAGTCCGGCTTCTAAAAGGGCCAGCTTGCCCAGAGAACCAGGCGAGCCGGCCTCAGTAGGAGCCGGCCCTTCTTCCCCAGTTGGTGGGGGGTGGAGGAGGGCAGGCCTTACTAACCCTGGGTGGTGAAAGCTTGATGCCCCCTTTCCTCCACCAAGGTAACCTCCGAAGGAGAGGTGCAGGGGCCTTGACCTTGGCCCGGGAGAAATTTGGCCGCATAGACATTGCCGTTAATTGCGCTGGCATAGCCGTGGCCTCCAAGACTTACAACTTCCAGGAAGAACGAAGCACACTCCCTGGAGGCCTTCCAGAAGGTGATCCAGGTATGTCCAGTGTGCCCCAGGGGATCAAGGGGCCCCACAGGGGATCTAACTTTCCCAGAAGCAGAGGTGGAGAGGGGCAAGGGCTGGAAGCCTTGATCCCCTAGGCCTGAGGCTCATGTGAGGAGAGGAGGCTGTAAGGCATACTTAGCTACCAAAGGCGGGCTTTAAAACTGAGCCCAAGACTGAGTCGTCTCCCCCTTCTCTCCCCACCCCCCACCCCCAGAGTCAACCCTGATCAGGCACCTTCAACATGATCCGCCTTGCTGCCGGGGAGATGGGGAAGAATAGCCCGATGAGGTGGCCACCAGGGTGTCATCATCAATACAGCCAGCGTGGCTGCCTTTGAGGAGCCAAGTACGCCTACCACCTCCCTCTCCCGCATGAGCCTGGGGACCCAGTTACAGTCAATTCACTTTCACACCTTGTTCCCAGGTTGGACAGGTTGCATATTCTGCATCAAAGGGGCCATTGTGGGGATGACCCTGCCTGTGGCCCGGGACCTGGCCCCCCATGGGGATCGGGTGAGTCACCATTGCTCCAGGTAGGTTCGGTATCTCCAACTTCCCTCTCTTCCCCAGCTCCGAGCAGGCCAACTTTTCATTTCTCAGAATTGAGGAAGTAGAAATGTACCCTAAAGAGGTCTTCAGGGATGGTCCAATACCCCTCCCCCACTTTTGTCAGGGAAAACTGAGGGGCAGGGAGAGACTTTAGGCTAAAGTCAGAACTCTTGGGACAGGGCTAACTAGCGGCCTCAAAATTTCAAAACCCCACTTGCCTTAAGAGCACTGTACTAGGGTGAAGTTGGGCCTAGAGTCAGTTGCAACTCGGCCCGAGTTATGGTGGCTGATCACGGCCAAGCCACAGAACCTTCTGTCTTGAAGAGCACCACCCACCTCCCTCCCCGGATTACCATCAGGATCAACTGAGGGCAAGTGCTTGGCACACAGTGGACACTTGGTAAATTATTTTCTAGGACTGTTTGAAACACCCCTCCTGTTGGGACTCCCAGAGAAAGTCCGCTCCTTCCTCGCTCGTCAGGTGCCCTTCCCCAGCCGCCTGGGAGATCCAGCAGAGTATGCCCACCTCGTGCAGGCCGTGGTAGAAAATCCCTGCTCAACGGTGAGGTGATCCGTCTGGACGGAGGTATCCGCATGCAGCCCTAACGCTGGAGGCCTAGGGTTTGGGTGCCAGCGCTGGCCTCCCTCTGGCTACAAGGGCCCCCAGGGCCTCTGTCTTCTATGCCTTAACCTCTAGTGCCTAATAAAGGTGATTTCTCTCAGCTCTGCTGTCCCACAGAGTTGAGAAGGAGCATGTGCTGATAATGACAATGTGGATCCCCAAAATCCCTTTATTTTTCACGGAATTCCACTCCTGCCCTAGCCGAGTTCCACATGCTAGGGCTGGGCCTCCCAACTCAGCGGCTGCTGGTGTTGAACTGCAGGTAGAACTGGGATGTGGGTTCGTTGGTGTAAACCACTTTATCCAGGTAGTCCTTTCTGAAAGGTAAAGCTTGTGTCAGCTCTGGGCCCTCACTCGGGTCCTCGCCCCACCCTCCTTCTCCTCCGTCCTCACTCACTTGGCCTGCTGCTCTTGAGCCAGCTCCTTGTTGTAGGCATCCAGGTCCCGACGCAGCTTCTGTGCTTGGACCTGCTGCTCGTGTTCCAGCTGGCAAGCAGTCTGAGCAGCCATCTGCTCCCGACAGGCCCACTCGGCTTCCTGGCGCTTCTCGGCCTTCCGCCGGTGTTGGGCTTCAAGGCGTTGTACTGCCTGTTCCTTCTGGATGGCGGCTATTTGCTCAGGACTCATGCCCTTCCAGTGATTCTGGATCATTTTTGTGACTTTGAGGAGGCGAGGCGCTTCTCAGTCAGCATGTCACTGGTCAGATGATTATAGATTTCAGTGAGGTTATCATCCTGCTCCCTCTGGCGAGCCAGCTGCTGCTGTATGTCCATTTCTGTGGCCTGTGGGAAGGCAGGAAATCAGGCCTATTAGGGGTTGTCCTAACCATGGCCCTAGGGTGCTGCCCACCCAGGCTCATAGAGTGGAAGGGCCTCCCCAAAGTGACCTAAGTAAGCCCACAGCCCCAGGATTGGCATCCTTGCCCAAACCCTCCTCAGAGCCAGGAGCTTTCTCTAAGATTCTGGAGCCCTCCTGTAATGGGGTCTGCCCTTCTGCCAATTCTGAATGGCATCAGGCTGGCAGGGATTTGTGTTCCCAAGCAGGATTTCTGAAAGTTTGGATTCAAATAACCAGGCCACGGTACCTGAGTCCTGTTGTAATTTGCCATGGCTACATCCTTGACTCTACGGTGGGTAGCCTCCAGTTCGTCCAGGTGAACAGCGCGTAGATCCATCTCTATCTGCCTCTGGCCCTCTAAAATATCTGGAGGGAGGGAGGGAACTGAGCAACCGATTCAGTGAACACAGATTTGGGGGAGGGATTATTACTTCAGTTTGTTTTACTTTTGTGACTGATCTTAACGGCAGGAAAAAAGACCATTTGAAGTCATTTTGGGAAGCCAACTTGAAGGCTAACAGTACAGAAGAGAGGTGGGTGGGGTAGATCGGCGGCCTTATGATGTAGAGGACTTCAGTGGGGGCTTGGGAGAAGGGAAAAACAAGCGGGTTAGGAGACCTCGATCTAGCAAGCACCACAGAGTCAACACGCCACTGGGAGGGAGGAAGGTGCTGTCCTCCATTTTACAGTTGAGAAAATTGAGGCAGACAGATGAAGTGACTTGCCCAGAATCCCCCAGCTAATAGGTTTCTGGATTTGAGTGCTCGGGCCTAGCATCTTGGGCCAATGAGTGGATGACGGCAACGGCTGAACAAAGGGCCGGCCTGACAACAGAGGGCCCCAGGAGCTAGCACAGGGGTCTGGCTCTGACCAGCAGTGCCTTGCCAAGGTTAGAGGAGCAGAGCTGAGATTTGTGCTGTCCACCCTGGGAGCATTTGCTCCTACCACACATCCCTAGCTGGTAGAAAGAGAAGGAAAGGCTCTGCCCCCATTGCCCCACTCACCCAAGTACTTCTCCTGCCTCTTGGCCTGGAGGTGCTCCTCCCACTGACAGCCCAAATCACGACGGATTGTTCTTGTTGTAGACGTCGGCGTGTAGTGCAGTTCAGATCTTCCCCAAAGTACTGCATGCTGGAGGGTCCACAGCAGGGTCCTGGTCACCCACTCTTACTGGCTTTTTCTGCACTCTGGCTGGTCAGACGGTCAAACTCTCTGCAGCGTTGGGGCTGCTGCTCCTTCTCACGAAAGGCCTGTACTTGCTGAGCTACCTGTCGGGCACGCTGCCTTCCTCCTTCTCCAGCATTTGGGCCATTAAGTCACACTGGACACAGTTAGCATCTGGAAGGAAGAACCGGTTATAGGTGGTCAAGGGTTCCTCTTTGGACCCTCGAGGCAGACCCCGGGCTCTTACCAAAAGCTTCTTCACGAGCCGCTCAGCATCCTCTCTCTTCTTCGTTCCATCACCTGGTTTTTAAGGCTTCCATGTCCACCTGCCACAGATCAAGGAGTAATTCCACTCAAGAACCCCTCTGCTGCTTTAAATTGCTAGCTGGGAGTTGGATGGGCTTAGGATCAGGGTGGACCAGGTTAGTTCTTTCCCTCCAGGGAGACCTTTGGGCCTTGGACGGAAGGGGAGAAAGGGAAAGGAGCAGCAGGGCAAGAGCCACCAGAAATTGGAGGCCCAGCTTCTAGTCAGCTCTTGTTGCCCGCCTCCCTTCCAATGGGACATGAGCCAACTCAATCTAGCCTCAGTTTCCAGCTCTATAAAATAAGGAAATGAGTTAGATGCTAAACTGCTCTTAGGTGGGGAAAGTGCCCTGGGCCTGGACCTTCTTCCTCACAGAGATGGATTGATTTCTGCTACCTTAGGAAACTCACCCCAATCACTTGGTTCTGAACATTAAAGATTCGGCTCTGCCTCTGTTTTCTCAGGTTCTTCGGGCTTCAATGGCCACAGCCTGCTTCTGTTCAGATTGGATGTCTACTTTGAACATCCTACCTTGATACTGAGAGACACAAGGAGCACTTAGGGATTTCTGCTGTTCCTGGAGCTCCTTCGCAAGCTTCTGGCTGGAAGGACTGCTGTTACAGATCAGAGGAGCTGCAAGGAGCCCTTGTGATTACTAGTCAATTCAACAAACAGTTAATAGGCACAGATGGAACAGCTGCTTTTTAGGGACTGTATTCTTTCAGGGGCCATAACTTTTAAACTGGTAAGGAAATACCAAGTCGTGTCAAAGAGCTAGGATGCTAAGGAGAGAATGAGGAGAGGCACCTGGGAATTCTCCCCAGGGCGGCAGCCTAGAGCTTTGTTCGGATCCAGTGGGTGCCGGGTTGCCTCGGGGCAGGCTTTTTGTCTTTTCTCTGTTATCCTGGGGGCTAAGCCCAGGGCCCCTCAACTATGCTTTGAAGAAAGAAAGGTTGGAATCACAGAGTTTGGGATGCCTGTGGTTGCTAATTACTTGGTGGCCGTTAGAAATACAGGACTGAACTGAGGAAGCCAGAACATGGGAAGTGAGCAGTAGGCCCAGTGAAGAGCCTGGAAGGAGCTCTGCCTGTGGACGTGGAGGGCGGCCACCCCAGTAGTGAGTAGCTCTAGAAGGAATGAGCTGAGGTGCCCACCAGGATGGGCAGCAGGCAGCTGAGACCTGAGAAAACGTCCCTGACTTCAGTGGGCTAGTTTTGGACAGGACAGTTTCATTTGAGGGATGAGGCTGGGAGCCAGGCTCAGCTGGGGAGACTCACCTGAATTTGCTCAATGCGCGCTTCAGAACGTCCTCCACTATTCTGAAACCACTCTCGGCTCGATGTCTACTTGAAGAGAAGGGAACAGAGTTGGGACTGTGATCCGGCTCCTACCTCCCAGTCCAGCGCTCTGGCCTTGGGATCCCATCCTGACTAGAGCTTTGACTGCTTTTGCCATGCTGGCCTAGTCACTGTCCTCTCTAGCTCTCAATGCCCTCCCCTACCCAGTAAGTTGGGACTCGATGGCCCTCAGAGTCTTTGTCTTTAAGTCTAACCTCCCATGGTGTACCGAAAGCGATGGCATGTTTCTGTGGGCTATAGAATTTTGGGGGATAGGGGCCCTAGTTGGCGAAGGTCCCCTAGCGGCCCAGGTCCAATCCATACGGTCTCCCTTTTCTCGGTGCCGCCTCCCTCCTTTCACGCCCCGCCCAGGCCAGGTAACCCCTTTCCGCCGTTTGTCAGTCCCCAGCCCTCTCCCCACGTCCTCACCTCCCGAGCGGGCTAGCTCCGACTCCGGAGAGTTGTCTGCTCCCGCGGTTAAATAACGAGAGACAGCGTCACCGTTGCCATGGCAGTGAACAAAGGGGGATTATTGCGTGAGTTCCGGTGGGAGCCAGGAGCCCCTCCCTCGCCCCTTCCGGTCTAGCCTGCCCTACATTGGAAAGAGAAGCTTTTCCCGGTTTCTCTTCCCAGTTCGCTGAGGCCCCTCCCTCGTCTCGAGAGACCTTGGAGCCGATTCGGGAACAGAACCTGAGTCTCCCCAGAGCCTTCACACAGACGGGAGGAGGCGAGCTGGGCCATCTCCTCCCCGGACCGCCTCATTCTGGACCGCGCGCCGGCGCAGGAGCGCCAAGAAGGCCCAGAGCGCTTTGAGTTCGTGCTAATAAAGTCCTTCGCCTTCGGCCTGCTCGTTTGCGCACGCGCAGCACGAAAGCTAAATTCTGGAGTCCGTGTTCCGGTGTCTAGCCTGTTCCTTCCCGAATGCGCACGCACGCGACTCTTCTCGCGCGGTTTAGGTAGCGCTTGCGATCGCCGGCCCAGTGTTTGCGCCGGCTTCTAGGTCTCGTCACCCACCCTGCTCTTTACCCTTTCGCTTTCCCCCCCCCCTGTGCCGCGGGTTCTCCAGCACTACGCCGAATCGAGAACTCCAAAGCCCTCGAAGGTTGGCACATCACTGGGTAGGCCCTTCTAGAGGTTCGCGTCCTCTCCGGCCCGAACGGCTCAGGTAGGGGTATAGCACGAGTCGACCCCGGCCCCGAGGCGCAGATGGCCGCCCTGCTCCCCTAGTTTAAGAAGTGTGTCCCTGCCCAGACGGAAGTCGCCCTAGGGGCTCCGCCTCCTGGCGACACCTCTCCCTGCCCCCCACTTCCTCCCTTCTGAAGTCCTGCCCTGCTCCAGTCGGGAGGAGTTTCGGAGCTGAGGGAAACTGCCGATTGGGGAACCTCTGCCGGGGTGGGGGAGGGAGGGGAAGAGCGGGGTGAAGGGAGAGGAAGCGCACTGTGGGGACACGTGGCTTTGTTTAGGAAGCGAGCCAAGGCCTAGGCGCCAGCCCGAGACTGAGAGAAGAGGGGAAGGCCAGGGACGGGCTCTCTCCGCAGGAGTTCGCAGGCACGGGTGGGCGTGTTCTCCTGCACCCTTTCGGGAGCTTCCCACCTGGCGGCTGCCCTTTTCCCTCCAGAAACTAAGGAGGAACTTGGCCAAGTCGGGTGCCCTACAAAGCCTGTTCCTTCTCCCTCGCTCCTCCCTCGGACTCAGCTAGCAGTTGCTCTCCGTTTATTTCCCCTTCCGCTTGGGGTGCTCTGGGGCCCTGCTCTTTCTCGGGAAGGCGCAGTCTCCTGATGCTCCTTGAGGCAGCGGTGAAGGATGACGACAAAGCGGCCCTCGCTGTGCCGCAAGGGAGGCCGGCGTGCCAGCCGGGAGATGGGAGCTGGCAGAGGAACACGGACGAGGCCAAAATGGAGCTGAAAAAGAAGAGAGCCTAGAGGGCCAGAGCTCTGGCCAGGCTGGAGAGCCCACTGGAGTCAGCTGCCTCGGATCTCCGGGCCTGTTTCCTTCTTTCTAAAAGGGAGTGGTTGAACAAAGTAATGGCTAAAAGTCCTGTGGTGCCCCCATCTCGCTATAGAACACATTTGCACGTGCACACATACACATGTACCCCAACAGCTAAAAAAATGAGCCTTAAATATATGCCATATGTACACTAAAGGTGTGGGGAATGTGAGTTGGAGGCTGTGGGCGAGTGGGCCCAGATGAAGCTAGAGTTTGAAGGGTGGCTACTGTTGTAAAGTGGGGAGGCTGGGTCCTCTCAAAAAAAAAATGCCTGCTTATACCTTTAAAGTGCTGAAGGTGTAATCTAAGTCAGAAGCCCTCTAGCTGGCCAGCTTCGTGGCCCTGTGCTAAGTGGGCTACTGGGCCCAGTGCCCCTCATTGGGAGGCCCAGTGCCTGAGATTTGGAAATCCCCAACTACCCAATGCCAGCCTGGAGTTCCAGAAGAAGAGGCTGAAAGAGGAGTGGGAGGGCGTTCCCATGTGGGAGTTGGCATTGAAGAAAGGGATGGAAAAGTCAGTAATTTGAGAGTGGGGCCAGGCTGGCTGGGACTGCCTCTTATTTAATTGGAGTCTCCTACCTTCCTGCCATGTGCCAGCCGGAGCTCAGTGATGAGAACCTGGCCCAGCTGGTGGGAGGGACGGCAGGTGGGTATAGGTCCCTCTCCCCAGAAGATGATAGCCAATGAAACAAGGTTAGGAGAGCAGCACAGCAGGGGGAGAAAGTTCAGTGTAGGGTTGAGGTTACCACTGGCTAAGTGCTTTCCATTCGATCCTCATGATGACTCTGGGAGGGGCGTTGTCACTCCGACCCTCGTGTTAATAGCTCGGGCCACTGAGGCATAAAATGGAAGTGAGATGGGCTTGCCCACGATCCAGGCCCAGTGCTTTGTGTACTGTGGGACCCCTGTGGGGTTCATTGGCCGAGAAGAGGCAGGCTAGGCTGGGCCTGTTGTCAGAGACCTGAGCTGAAGCGCCTTCTTTCCTTATCTAGAAACTTCACATAAAATTCTCACGGGCCTGCCTCAGAACTTTCCACATTCCCTCTGCTAGCTGTATCATCATCATCATCTCAAAGGGCTCTTCCCCAAGTCTCCGTTCTCCACATAAGAACACAGGTGGGCCTGGCATCTAGCTGCAGCTTGGGTCATTCCACCCTCTTCAGAGAGGCTTCCAGGAACTGTCCAGCATTTATGCCTGGGAAGCTGTTACTGAGATTGACTCATTGACTGGGGCCAGGCCAGGGAGGGTGCTGGGGCGCAAGGCTTTCTGGAAGGAGAAGCCCAGTCGCCTTGGCGGCACCAGAAAGCCAGGGCTCCCCGTCCCCTCCACTGGCCAGACCTGAGCTATGGGACACTGGGCCAAAGAGATTTGGGGAGAGTAATGCTTCAGGCAGCAGAAATTGAGCACAATTGGGGTTAGAAACATTTTTGCTTCTGACAAGAAGAATCTTTGGGACGAGTTCTGGGAAACGTTAGGTGGTAAGGGGGACAGGCATCTGTGCCAGCTCAGAGTGGTGCTTCCAAGGAGCTGGAGAGGTCTGAGCCTGGTTCTTGGCCCCAGGGGCAAGCCTGGCATCTGCAGCTCAGGGACGGAACCAGCTGAGCCTAAGTCCACAAGCCTTCTGGGAAGGGCTTAAGCTGGGGTTGCTGGGGATTTGAGGGTTTTGCCCTTTGGCTTTCAGTGCCCTTTATTATTGGCCCTGCCTCCAGCACTTGAGGGCGCTCCAGAGCTAGCTTCTGGACAAAGCACATTCAGTAGGCAGTCCAAGGAGAGTCTAGTGCACACGTTGCCAAGGCCTTTGGTCGGGGAAGAGATCACCGGCTCTTCCGGCAAGGGACTGTGCTGTCACTGAGGGGCTGATGTTTGGCCTCATGGGAGATCTAGATGCCAGCCTGGCTCAACTCCTGAGTCCTGTGTGTGACAGCAGAGCCCTCTGAACAGACTTGGGGCCTGCCTGCAGGTCAGGGCCTCAGAGCAGGCCTCTGGTCTCATGGATCTCCTCTGTCTGAGAACCGGGCTTTTATGCCCCGGAAACAGTGGGAGGGAGATGTGCAGAGTGGAGGAGCCCCCAGCCTCCCTGAGGGCCGGGTGTATCCCGCAATAAAGTTGGGAAGCTTTCTCTTGCATGAATCCGATGCCAGTTTCGTTCATTGCTGCCTGAAGATGAGGGGCAGCGGATAGTTGCCATAATAACTAGTCCTGTGGTTTTCTGAGAGGGGCCTGATGGCCGCTTGTAAGAAAAACAAATGCCCTGACAGGGCTACCACTCGCTCATCTCTGTTGGCTGGGGAGATCGGGAGATGATGAGAGGCCACTTGTACTTGGCGTCCCTCAGCTTAGCCTTTCCCATTCTTCCAGACCTGCCTGTCGGTGAGCCGGGTCCTGAGCCAGAGAACTGGGAGACCCTGAAAGTGTCTCCTTGGGGCTTTGGAGTTGGTAGGCCTAGAACTGGATCCCGGCAGGAACGAGGCTGGGGTCATGCTAGATTGCTCTGAGGCCCCTTGTTCTCTAAGTGAGGGTGGGTCTAAGGCCTCCTTCTGGGTGGAGAGCCTTGGGGATCTGGAACTTGGCCCCTGCTTTCCCTGTGGGGCTGGGGGCCTGGTGGGGGCATCTGGGGAATGAAATGTGGGGCTTCTTGGCTGGCACCTGCAGGGTTAAAAATCCCTTTCTGCCAAGTTCTTTGGAACCCATTGTCATGGGAACCAGTTTGCAGCCTAGCCAGTGTTAGGAGCTAAGATGGGTTGGAGGGCCTGCTTGGCAGGCTGGCGGGCGGCAGGCAGGTGGTGGGTGGCTTCAGGTTCTCTTCCCCAGAAACCTCAGGGCCTGCGATCTGGAGCTCTTGTGCTCTGCCCATCCCTCACCAGCCGGGGCCATGGAACACAACGGTGCTGCCAGGCCACAGTCAGCCTCAGCAGGGTCCTTGGCCAGAGTTTCGGAGCAGATTGCCTGACTGAGAGGGCCTTTGAGGCTCTGTGGTCTGACTCCTTTGTTTCCTGAGTTTGGGAAAGGGACTCGACTAAGGTCATACAGCCATTAATACATACCCCAGTGGCTGGCTGAACCTAGCCTGGTGCCTGTACTCGGCTGTTTCCTGAAGATTTCCTGCTGGTAGCTGCTCAGTGCCCCAGGAGACTTCCTGTTGTCCCCTGTGCCTGCCAACCATCAGCCTGGGCCTTGCTGGCCCTCACAGCTCCAACCTGGTTTGACCCTTGTGCCCTATCCCTTACTCCCCCCACCATCTTCCTGGAACCCACGTGCAAGCTTAGCAGCACTGCTGCCCTCCCCGCAGCAGACTGTGTGGGTAAGCTCGAAGCCAGGAGGGAGGCTGGTGTGTGTGTGTGTGTGTCCGAGCACGACAGACGGGGTAAGAGCTGCCGAGCCTTGCCTTTGGGAGTGTTACACTCCCTTACATACCCCTTAGCTCTTTGGACCTGGCCCCATGTGCCCCATTGTCCCTGTGAATCACACTCCTTGGAGCCGGCTACCTGGGGCTCTGGCACATCTGCTTACCTTCTTTTCTCAGGGAGTTCACCTGAGTCACCTCTGACCTCAGAGGTGAAGTCCATTGGACACATGGGAAACAGGCCCTGAGAGAGATTGAGATGGGGCCGAGATCCAAAGGTGTCTTGAGGGACCAGAGCTGAGAAGGCAAGCGGGAGGCCGGTGCCCTGATTCTAACAAGAAAAGTGCAAGAAAAAGAGGGAAAGGGCTGGAGGCTGCCATTGGCCGCCCTCTCCAACTGTCGTAAGTGGCTGCAGAGGGGGGGAGGGAAGGAGCATTTCCTGGTGCCTGACTGAACACTTCTAGCGATGTCCCATCCCTGGGTCCTCACGACAACCACTTGGAAGTCGCTGCTGTTCTTATTATCTCGGAGTTGAGGAGACTGAGGAGGCAGAGGCTGAAGTGGGAGGGAAACGTAACTGAAGGACCAGTCGCTTGGGAAGACGTACAGCCCTCCGACACATTGGAGCAACGTCACTTCAGCGGCGCCGCTTCCATTCTCTTGGGTCGAGCACCATTGACCCATCGAGGAGACAGTTGGAGGGGGCCAGGAAAGGCTTCATGTGGAAAGGGGCTGACTCTGAAGATAGCTGGGCCTGGGGAAGGGGATACAGAGACATACTCAGTCAACAGACCCAGCTGTACAGGCCCTGAAGTTCACAAAGAAGCGATTGCTGAAGGTGGGGACTTTCATATGCCGTGGAATTGGCTCCAGGGACACCAGGCAGTCATCTGAAGCTTCTGGGGCAGAGAAATAGCCTCGAGAAGGTTATTTTGGCAGCAGGGTGAGACTGAATTACAGAAGAGATCCCAGAATTAAGGGACCGGATGAGAAATGGAAATCTGAACAAGGCCTTGTGAGGAGAGGAGGAATGCAAGAAATGTCGTCGAACTCGGCAACGGATTAAACGGAGAGCCACAGGAGGAAGTAGGGATGGTTCAGGGCACAAATCCAGGTTGAGATAGTGAGGATCTAGGGGTGAAAATCACGAATTCTCTTTTGGAAATGTCATGTTGAGATGTCCAGCAGGAAAGCTGGAGTTCAAGGGGAAAAAGAGGGGCTCGAGCTCCCCCCCGCCTCCGCCACACATAGGAAATGCCCAGGACACCTTTGCAGTGCCCATGGTGTGAGAGGGCAGCAAGGGAGGCAGAAAAGGAGCGGTGAGGCAGGTGCTTGAAATGTTCGGGAAACCCAGCAGCAGAGGGTGGGTCGCCACGTCCCAAGGTGTAGGTAGGGCCTGCAGAACGGAGAGCGTGGTTGACGGGAAGATTGACTGACATTTCCACAGGGCTTCACGCATTGGCTTTCTTGATATACCCCCACAGTAACCCCTGGAGGTTACTACTATTATACTATAGATGAGGAAACTGAGTCTGACAGGGTGATAGCTGAGAAAAAGGCTACCAGGGTTAGCTGTTCAGAAGAGATCATTCATAACCTTGGAGAGATCCATTTCCAGTTGAGTGATGAGGTCGGAATTAGCCAGATTGTGAGGGGTTGAGAAGTGAGTGGAGGTGAAAAAGTGGAGGCACCAAGTGTAGACAGCTTTTTCTAGGAGTTAGGCTGAGAAAGGAGGAAACTAAAGTTGAGGTAGGGGGTGGGGACAGTCCAAAGGTGCAGGCATCTAGACTAGATGGATTTAAGGGCCCAAGTCAAGTGGTTGACCTTGGGGACTAGTAGACACTGAAGCAAAAGAGGGAGAGATGGGGATGACGACAAGGGGCTTTGAAGAACAGCCAGGTCCCGACTGGTGTCCTGGTGGCCCCACATATCAGATCTATACGATCCGAAAGTGGGATTATGTCAACACGGTAGTTGCTTCTAGCGCAGTGGAGTTGAATAACGGACCGTGGGAGTCATTGTAGGTACTACAAGGGTAGAGGCCCAGTACCTCTGGAGGTCAAAACAGTGGAGGAACCGGAGGCTTCAGTGAGGAGGAGACGCAAGGGGAAGAAGTATTAGGAGCAATTTGGAGCTCACAAGTGGCGGGAAAGTTGATGTGGGAAACATTCTGAAAGTTTGCCTTAGAGAGTCGGCAGACTCGAGAACGGCCTTGAGGTTGAGAATGGAGGGGCTGTTGCTGCCACCAAAAATAAGCAATACTGGGAAGAGTGAGCTTGGAAGAACAGAGATGAAACTCCAGTCTTGACATGTTGGGTCTGTAAACACCCGAGAGCCATCCCACACAGAGCTAAGTTGATTGGGGAATAAGGCCGCAGCAGGGAGATCGGGACCCATAAATGATAGGAGAGTAGAGTGAGGAACCACTGGAGTTGGGGAGAGACCTGAAGTACACACAGTTAGGGGCTGGCTGGGGTCCCTCAGAGATCCTCATCCATCCATATATCAAGTGAGCTGTTTTCTGCTAAGACACAGGCATAAACACTGCCCACAACACTGAGCTGACAAACTGGATGAGGACATATCCGGTAATGAAAAATACAGTTAAATAGAGAGAATGTTCCTATGTGGTTTTGCAGGCCACTCTGCAGCCCCCTAGGGATCTTTCTGCTCTAGCCAGGTTCCTCCCCACTTTTTTTTCTTTCCTTTTTTTCTGGTTAAACACAGTACATTAAATTTGTAAATACACATTTCTCTCTGAATCATGTGGGAGAGAACAGTCTCGGATTTGAGTTTGACGCTCTTGGGTGATCGGTTACGCTTTCTCAGTTCTGCCACAGGCTTTGATTCTTGGGTCTTGCCAATGGTGAGAAATGGAAATGAATGAACTGGGGGTTCTCACTGCCATGGAGCTCCAGGCTCCTGGATTGGGAGTGGGGCAGATTGGGGAGGGAGGGCGGGGTCTACAGGTGAAGGGCTTGGGGAAGATCCGGGAGGAAGAATGGGGTTAACAGGAGCTGAGAGGAAGGGTCCAGAGGCTGGGCTCTTGCTTTCCTCCGCTGGTTTGGGACTAGGGGAAAGGGCAGGGAGGGGCTCTCCTGGCCCGGCTGTTCTCCTGTATAGCCTTCATCAACCTCTGCTAATTACTGGGGAGCTGGTTGTCCTTCCTCCCTCGAAGAAGACCAAAATGACGTCACTGTTAGAGTCGAGTTACTGTGTCCCACTGTGGCCAATCGGACCAATAGGAGCCTGGGATGCCCTGCCAGGGCTCGGACACAGTCCCTAGGAACATTTGGGGGCTTCCATCGTTTGGTGAGGTTTGGGTTCCGGAGGCTCCCTCTGTCTGCCCCATGGGGGTGGGGAAGGTCTTTCCCATTCTCGGCTTCAGTCATCCTGGTTTGAGGGCCCTCGGACTGCTTCCCTGACTTTCTCCCTGCTGGCCTAACCCCACCCCCAGATTCCAGGGAATCCCAATGTTGCCCCTGCCTTCAAAGGGAGGATGAAGTGTGGAGGAATAAGTGGGGCCAGGGCTGGGCAGCTGGGAGGAGCGGACGAGGAGTCGGATCGCTGTCCCGAACAGACTGGGGAGCCCAGAGCTAGGTCTCCAAGAACAGTTGGGCTTTGGGGAGCATGGAAGAATTTGGCCCAGGGAAGCTGAAACTAACGAGGGAGGGGGGAGAAGCCCCTGAAGGTTGGTGGCTGGGCGGCAGTATGTTGGCCCTGGGGACACCGGCTTCTGACCTCGGGGCGGTCTGCCTGTCTCCCACTCTTTGGCCGGTGGTTCCTGAGTGATGTGGGCTTTGAAGGTCAGGGCTCTTTAAGGTTAGGAGGGGCCCCAGGCGCAGGATCGGGCCTTTGGGGCTGGGAGGACTTCCTCCCAGGCAGCCACGGGGTGTGGATGTGCTAAAGCTGGTGTTCAGGGACGTCTTTGGAGATGGGCTAGAATCTAGAGCCTGCCTTTGTGACAGGCTGTGGGTCACCCCACCCCTATCGGGGCCCTCCGCAGAGCTGCCTAATTAGCTGCGCCACCTCTGGATTAAACATCGATCTCTCCCTCCCTCCGGGAGGGAGGGACGCTCTGCGCCCTGAGCATCTCTGGCGCCTCCTCTGGGAAAACAGGCCTGTTTGCCACGGACCCACTGTCTGGGGTTTCTCTGCCGCGCCCCCTCCCCATCACAGCCTCTACCCCCAAAAGTCAGCACTGGGAAATCTCTGTTCTGCTCACCCCTCTGCCTCGGTACCCAGAGCTCGGCAATCCCTCTGCTTCCCTGATTGGCCCCTCTGGCTGAGGGGAGGCCTATAGGCACCACAGAGCCTATTTGAGGAGAGGGCTGGCCCCAGTCTTGCCCCCACTTACCACCAGCTGCCCTTACCTCTCCCGCCCCTCCCTTCCACTGCCTCTTTCCCCTTCCCTTGGCGAGTAGTCCCTCCGTGGAGCGGAAGCTCTGAGGGCAGGTTGTCGTGTTTCAGTTATCACAGTGCCTGGTACGAGGCGGGCGTTAAGTTTCCGAGCGCCTCGCTGGCTGAGGCCCCACAGGCAGAGGCTCCCAGCTCGCCCTGGGCCACGCGGGTCTTGGAAGATCGGAGGGGCCCTGAACTCCTGATGACTTTCCCTGAACTGAGTACGAGCCAGGTTGGGAAGGGGGCGCGTCCAAGTAGGTGCTTCAGCCTTGTTTTCCATCCACTTGTTTCTGGGGCTGCAAGATCTGTCCCCTCCGAGCCAGCCCCAGCCCTGGGGAGCTGTGGCGCCCAGAAACCTTTGCCCAGACTTGCTGAAGGTCGAGGGTGCCCTGAGAATCTGGGCAGGGCACTTTGTGAGGTGGGGGGTGATTCCCTGATCCGGACCCATTGGCCGAGGGAAAGGAAGAGAGGAGGGAGGGGCAAAAGGGAGAAGGGAGACGAGGAGGGGAAAAGGAGGAGGAAGAAGGGGACAGGAGAAGGGAGATGAGGAGAAGGGGAGGAGGGAGATGGAGTTGGGAGAGAAAGGGGGACCAAGAAGAGGAGGGAGAGAAGAAGGGACAGGAGGACTGGGAGCCGCCGCCGCAGCTGAAGATCGGGAAGGAAGGGCGGGGCCACGAGGGGCGGACCCTAGGAGTGTAAGGCACCTTGGCTGAGGGGAGCGCGCCCCAGCCGGCTGGGCCCCGGGGTGCTGCTCCTCAGATGCTGCGCTCTGGGCAGGCCTGAGCGATGGATGGACAGACTGAAGAGTGCAAAGAGAGAGGGAGGAGGCGGGGCCAGCAGAGGGCAGCGGGGGAGGCGGGCCCAGGGGCGGGCTCCGAGGGCGGGCGCGTCCCGGTCGGGGCGGGCCCAGGGGCGGGCTTGGTCTGGGCACTGCGCAGTGACTCCGCAGCGGAGCCGGAGCCCGAGCCGGGAGCCGGAGCCGGAGCCGGAGCCGGAGCCGGAGCGGCAGCCGGAGCCGGCAGCCGGGAGCCCGGGAGCTGGAGCCCAGGCTAGCCTGCTGGGCCGATCGCTGGTCTGATCCTCCTTCCTCCCCCTCCCTCCTCTCTTCCTCTTCCTCCTCCCTCCCGCATTATCTACCCCCCACCCCTCCGACTCCTGTCGGCCCTCTCCCCAGGCCTGCAGCCCTGTGCGCGCCCGCAACCCTCGGCGGCCCCTCCCCGGCCGGCACCAGCGCCAGCGCTGGGACCTGGGGAGGACAGAGAGGCGGGCGGCGGCGGAGGAGGAGAACGACGACGAAGAGGGAGGAGGAGGAGGCCAAAGCAGCTGCCTGGGGCTGTGGCCTGAGGCCCCGGGCACTCGCAGCGGGCCCCATGGACGAGTCGGGGCGGGGGGGGCGCCGGGAGAGCCCCAGCCGGCGGTGGAGTACCTGCTGGAGCTGGAAACATTATCGAAGGGCAGCAGCAGCTGCTGGAGACTCAGCGGAGGCGCATCGAGGAGCTGAGGGCTGGGCGGACTGGCTGGAGCCGGGAGAACTGAGACTGCGCGCCGGCGCGCAGCGGCGGCCGGGAGCGGGGCCCCTGCAGGCCCGGGAGAGCCCTACCAGAACCTGCGAGACACCCAGCGCCTGCACTTGCGCCGCGAGCTCCTGGCCGGGGCACCGCACCGGACGCCGCCGCCGCTGCCTATCGCCGGGAAGGGGCGTACGGAGCGCGGGCAGAGCACCACCACCACCGAGGGGAGCACCAGAAGACGGCTTTCGGCGGCGCCCCTGCCACCTGGGCACCACGAGCGCGCCGTCCGGGACTGCCCTGGAGCGCCACCACTTCTGCGAGGAGCCCTTCCATACCCGGAGGGGAGGCGGGGGGCCGGGGCGAGAGCTCGCCGCCGAGCCCCCAGGCGCCGCCGCAGCAGCCTCCGCCGCCGCCGCCGCCGCCGCCGCCGCCGCAGCAGCAGCAGCAGCAGCAGCCCCCCAGGCGCCGCAGCAGCCCCAAGTACTGCCGCAGCCGCAGCCCCCGCAGCCGCCCTGGGGCCAGATGAGCCGGGGCCTCCAGAAGCCTCCAGTCCGGGGGGGCAAGCACCAGCGGAAGCACCAAGCCTGGCTAGACCCTTCGGAGAAAGTAAGGCAGGCGGCGGAGTGGAGGCCGGGGGCAGGGCCCTGGGGGTCGGGGAAGGGGCGGGGGAGAGGCCTGTGTGCGCACGTGGGGACTTCTCCCCACCCTGTCCAGCCTGGGCCCTGGCTGGCACAGGCTTGCGGTGCGGGGGTCCCCTGACCATCCCGGCAGCCTGCTGAGGGAGAGGCCGGGTTTGCCTCTGGGCCTCGGGCCGTCCTGCCCCTGGAGGACTCGGCCGGAGTTTACAGTCCGGCAGCCCAGTGAGGAGGTTGCCTCAGGGCTTTGACAAGCCGGTTTCCCATTTTGAGACTCAGTTTCCATTAATGGAGGAGGAGATCGGAGCGGGAGCTCCCGGTCCCTTTCAGTTGGCGATGGAGCCCTCTGAATCCTGGCCTGGGAGCCGGGGGCGGGGAGCAGTGGGAGGGGTGGGCAGGGTTTGGAAGCCGGGCCATCCCCACCCCTCCTCCCTGGGAGCCCATGTCTCCTTCCTCTCAGGGAGAAAGCTGCTCCTCGGGGCCTCCTTGTCGATCTCCCTGCTTGTTGGGGTGGGGGCTGTGACGGCCTTTCAGGGCTTTCTCGCTTGCCTGTCGGCAGCCAAGGAAGGATGTGCTGGGGCCTAGAACTGGTCCCCAGCTTCCTCTGTCTGCCTTTGGGAGGCCCAGGGAAAGGAAGGCTTATGGCAGCTGAGCTTAGGGGTGCTAGAGATTCTGCCAAGACAGGGATGTCTTGGCAGGACAGCAGGACAGGGGTCGATGTGCCTGCAGGAGGGAAGTGGTTTCTCCTAGAGGTTAAAATCAGAAGGCTGGGGAGCTTTTCTGAGGTGCCCTGCCCCTCTGCTCTGCTCCTTGGGCTCTGAGCTTGGGGAAGCTGCTTTGTTTGACTTGCACTTCCCCTTCCTCTAGCTGGCCAGCCTGGCACGGGAGCCCTTTAGTCATCCTCACCCTGCAGTGCTTCCTTGATCTCCCACTCCATCATGGGGGGTGTGTACGTGTGTGTGATTGTGGCCCCCAGAGCAGGGGTTGGAGGGCCTGAGTCTCCCGGGACGGCCTGGGCACCATTCCAGGCTAGCCCTGGGAGGCCGCTCTCCAGTGGCAGCCCTGGGGCCTCCAGGCCAGGAGGGCCCCCACCCACTGTCTCCAGCACTGCTTGGCCCCTGGGCCAGAGGGCTACACCTGAGAAGTAGAGGAAGCCACTTTCTTTTTCTTTTGCCTTTTCCAGGTTTTCTTGAGATGTTGCTTTTGACTGCATAGTCACTTCCCAATGATTGCCGCCCCCCCATCCTCTCTCTAGAAAAGGAAAACAGTCCTGCTCTCCCAGAGTTCAGTCCATTAGCAGGGAGTTCTCCCAGTTCTTCATGCCTCACCCTTCATCCAAGCTCGCTCTCTGCCCCTTCTCGTTTTCGCTGGGACCTCTCAGTCTCGTGTGCCCTCGGGCCGGACCTCCTGGTGTGCTGCCCTAGCAGTCTTAGGTAGCTGGGGAGGATGGCAATGAAGACACTGCGGTCTCTTCCCGGTGGTTCAGTCCACACAAGGCTCCCTCGGCCTTCCAAGAATCCCTCGTGCTGTTCTCGTGGTATTCGCCACGTCACATGCTATATTTTGTCCTGGCTCATGGGTGACCACAAAAAGAGCCCCTCCAGGTATCTGGGTGCGCACAAAACCCGGATTTCTGGCCTCCTTGGGCTCAGTGCCTAGCAGTGAGGGCACTCTCATGAAAGGTAGGAACGGCTTAGTCCCTTTTCCAGGGAGGCTACAGTTTTCAAAAGCACATTTGCGAACCGGTTCTTCAGAAGCCATGGCGTGAGCCCCTGGGAACACTTGGCCTGGAGGAGAGGAGAGAGCGGGTGGTAGAGTGGAAGGGCCTTCCTGGCCGGGGAGGCAGTTGGACAGCCATTCAACTTTGGGACCACGCTCAGGCTGCTCCCTGCTGCGTGAGCTCAGGCAAACCTCAGTGTCATATGTAAACAAACAATGTCCCAAGAAGTCATTGCAGGGCCTTCTAGAGGACTGTTGGGCAGAGTCACTAAGGAGCTGGTAATCACAGCCGGCGCTTAATAAGCGCTCGCTGAACAACCGATAGCCCGATCCGTCATATCAGGGGCAGAACCATGTGAGCCCAGAGCCTTCGATGCCAAATTTAGGGCTCTTCCCGCTCCTTGGAGCAGAACTGGCTAAGAATGGCTGCCCACCGGAAGTGTCAGAGCACAAGCCCTTGACATGTGCCATCTGGGGAAAGAGTTCTGGGGTGGCAGAGGAGGCAGAAGTGAGCTCTGGGCCAGCTCCTTTCCCTTTTTGCCCCTTTGCTTCTTCATCTGCAAAATGGGGGAGGAATTGGACAGAACTGCAAGCTCCTCCAGTTTCGGCTTTAAGCCATGGCCTTTGGTAATTCTCCATCAGTTCTCTTCCCCTGACATTGCTGTGTGTGTGTGTGTGTGTGTGTGTGTGTGTGTGTGTGGTGCAGGGGGAATAGGGCCATATTCTGCTTCTCATGCTCAGCTCCAGTGATGGAGGAAGACCTCAGAGGCCCCTCCCTCCATTGCATGTGACTTAGAGATTTAGAACCAGAGGGAAGCTTGGAAATCACGATTTCAGAGGAAGAAATCACAGGATGGCCAGGGGCGGGCAATGGCTACCAAGGGAGCCCCTGACCTCCAGATCCTACCAATTGCAGTCCCTTGCCTGGCACTCCTTCCCTTCTCCTCAGGCCCCTGGAGGAGCGCACTCCTGGAAGGTCAGGGCACGAGCCCGGGAAGGTGGCGGTTCTTCTTGGCCCCCACCATCCTGAGCTGGCAGGCTCTCCTTGCTCTCCAGCTCACGTTGGTCCTGGAGTCTAGGTCCTCCATAGGAAAAGATACAGCGTGCTGCCGGCACCGAGTGGGGGTTCACCAGAGAGAGTCTAGAAGCTGCTTAGATCAGGAATGGGGACCCTGGTGGTTCCTGGGAATCGGAGCCAAGATTAGCTCAGTTCAGGGCTATTTTTGGCTGAGACGCCAGAACGCGGAGTTGGGAGAGACCTTGTAGCCTCCTCGGGGGACTGGAGAGCGAGCTGGGGCCCATTGGGGCTGGAGCGTTAGAGCGTCAGGGCTGGAAAAGCCTTAGCAAACATCTCACTGCCTCGACACCTCTGTCTGACAGATGGTGAAGGTGGGAGCCAAGAGGGAGAGTGCCAGGCCAAGGGCATCGGGGTGAGCAGGGCTTAGGTAGGTGACTTGGGCTCCTTTCCCCTTCCTGTCTGGCTCAAGGAGTGAATGGGAGCTGTCTCCCTCCCCGGTTGGGCCACTTCACGTGGTAGCCCACTGCTGGGCCTCCCAGGTGCACGTGGGCAGCTTGCAGGCCTGCTGCACTATTCCTGTTACATAATTTTCCTCAGTGGCAGGCAAGTCTGTTCCCTCCGGAAAGGAAGCCAAGGAAAGGAAGCTGGTGTGCAGGCGGCAAGTCGGGAGGTTCCAGGAAGGAGGCGGTTTGCGCCTCAGTGGGGGCCAGGGAGAGAGATGGGGAGGAGCTGGCCGTGGCCCAAGCGTGCAGAGACAGAACTCAGAGCTTTCCACGTGTCTTGGGGCCTCGCTCGCAATTCTAAATCAGGCGGGGCCGGTGGCCAGTGGAGGAGATGCGACCGGATTCCCGGGCGGGGGTGGCCGGGCTGCAGGATGGCCGGAGCTCCAGCCTCCGTGCCGCCCCCGGCCGTGGCACCTTGGCAAAGTCACCCGCCATGTCAGAACTATAGGCTCTTCACGGGCAGCTGCATGGCTGCTTCTGGGGCGGCTGAGACTGCCCAGGGGCTCCAAGCAATAGTTGGGCTAAAGCAGCGAGGGATATCATGGGGCACAGAGCCCTCTAGGGAGCCCTGAGTTTAAACCGGACCCACTGTGAGATCCCAAGCGAGTCACACCTCTGCCCACCTTGCTTTCCTCAGCTGTAAAATGGGGCCGATCCTAGTAGCGAGCAATCGCCCAGGGGTGTGGGGAGGACCCGGTGAGGTAGCATTTGTGAAACACTTAGCACAGGGCCTGGCAAACGGTAAGTGATTGAAGGGCTTATTCCCTTCCCTTTCCCAACCCCCAATCAAGTGGCTGCACCGAGTCTGGCGTCGAGGTGTGAGCCCCCTGGAGGAGGGCTGGCATTGCGGTGGGACTGCCCGAGGCGGGCAAAGCTCCAGTGCCAAGCGGCAGTGGACCGGGCTTGTGGGTGGCCGCCAAGGTCAAAGTGGACCAGAGCTACTCCTGCCAGGGCAGGGTGGGAGAGGACTGGGATTTGGAGAGGCGGCATCCCTCACCAGTGATGCCAGAGGCCGAGAGGTCCAGGGACTCGTGCCGGTTTGCACACGGTCAGCTCAGCCTCCTGTGGAGACGTGGCTGGAGTCAGTATGCTTTGAGCCCTCCTTTCCTCCTCTTCCTCCCGTCCACTTCCTTCCCTTCAGGTCTGAGGCTTCATCTTTCTACTTAATCTTCTGAGAGAAGAGTGGAAGTGGGGAACATTGGCCACCACCCTCATGCCGGCTCGGCCAGAGCTCTGGTCCGCGAGCGTCGCTTGCAGCGTGGGCCCGAGTCCTGCGGTCTGCCTTGGTCGCCATGGGGTGGGGGCTTCCTTTGGAAGAATCAGACACATGTGGTAGCGGAGGAAGGCCCATGGGCTGAAGGGAGGGCTGGGGGTGGTTGCTTGAAGGATGGCCCAGGGAGGTGAAGAGGGGCTTGGGACTGGGCCACTGGATGGGAAGGGCACAGAGAGGGGATGGGACCCAGTGACCTTTCCCATCAAGTCCTCCCTGGGAGTGCGATCAGACCAAGTCCAAGTGGTCAGCCTTCCTGCTCAGTGACTGGGGCCTTTGCCTGTCCCTCTCCCTGACTGCAGGTGTTGGCCTCGGAGGCAGCTGCCGTGGCCTCCCTTGCCAGCCCTCCCCAGCACCTGGCCCCCGCTCCTCCGGGCCTCCTCTCCCAGACTGCTCCTAGAGCTCCATTCTAGCGGCCGTGGGACCTCAGGCCGGCCACTGGAGTGTCATGTCTGCCCTCGGGCCCCTTCTTTCACAAACATTAGTGTCTAATCTGAGCCCCTTTCCCCTGCCTGAGCTCTCCACCCCCTGCCCCTCCCTGGGGATGAGAGAGTTGGGTTCTATGGATCTCCAAGCTTCTTGTGGGTTTTTAAAACAGCTTGATGGGGATCTCTTATCTGCCTTTCCCTCACCACGAGGAGCACAGAGGGCTGAAGGAGACCCTGACCCATGAGCTCTAGCGGCCTGTGGTCCCGCTCTGTCTTCCCAAGATGACTTCTCCTCTCCCTTTGCTCGCAGGACAGACTTTTCCTTGGAAAGTCTGCTGCCTCAGACTTGGGGTTCGATTTTTCCATTCCTAGAATGGGTCAGTGGAAGTCCTTTCTAGCTGGGGAAGGCAGTGATCTTTGGAGAGACAGGCAGAAAAAGGGCGGCCGGGGCCAGAACGGGCAGGAGCTGCTGAGCGGACCGGCCTCAAGGGAACCTTAGCTTGCCCGGGCCTGGGATCTGCCTCTGTGACTGAGGCGGGCTGGGCACCCAGGGAGAGGGCCCACCTCTACTCCCCAGTATAACCCTAATTCCTTGTCTGCTTTTCTCCCCTCCCTGCCACCCTTTTGCAGGTCTGATGGGGAGAACTCTCGAACTGTCAGGTCAGTCCCTGTTTCCTTTTGGAAGGGAGGGAGAATATGGGAGTTGGGGAAGTGTGGCTGCTTGCCACATCTGGGAGGGCGGGCTTGGAGGCATGGGGCGCTGTCAGGGAGGCTGGGAGGTTCATCTTCCTGCAGGCTCTGACCTCGGTGGCCCTCGGACCTCCAGTTCTGCCCTCCTTGTCGTGGTGACCTTAGGCAAGTCCCCTTCTCAGCCTTAAGTTCCTCTGGCTTTAAGACCAGGAGCGCTCAGAGGGGACCGCCTCTTGGCCAAGGTCATAGTGTGGGAAAACGGGGAGAGGGGGCGGTACCAGTGAGCTGGAGGTTGCTAAGGGGATTGGGGAGGAGGGAGGGAGGGAGGCGTGTGCCTGTGTGGCGGGCTGGGGGTATGGATATTGACACTTCTGTGCGGGGTTCCCTTGGCAACAGAGATGTGGTGTCAAGAGAAACCTCCAGCTACCAGGGGCTGAGAAAAGAAGGGACCCTGTTCTGCCCTCGGGGCCATCCCCCAGGCTTCCTCCCTTCCCTGGCGCCCCCGGAGATCTTCGGGGAAGGGATGCTCTTAACCCCTTTCCCAATGACAGTTTGGAAAAGGGGAGAGCCAGGGAATCAAAAGAAAGAGCCTTAAGGATGGCTACAAGCCTTAAGGCTCATGGACTTGGATGGCGCTCAGGGAGCGCTCAGGGCCTTGGCGCCTACTGGGTTTCTGCTGTCCAGCCCCAGGAGCCTTGGGGCTCCAGCCTCCAAGACTGCTTCTGGTGTCCATGGGACCTGAGCCTGAGGAGAGGAGGCACAGGCAGTTCCCAACTGCCCCATCTCCCCATCCGTAGTCTCTCCCGGCCTCCGGCCTCCTCCCCGATGCTGATGCTAAGCCAGGGAGTGGGGGAGAAGGCCCAGCTTCCCTTCTGCATGTTTCCTTCTGTGGCCTCTGCTGCCTGACTTCTTTCTCGGGTGCCGGACCTTGGGGTGTGGGCCTGTGGGCCTGGCCTCACCCTCCCCCATGAAATTGAGCTTGCCTTTGAGGCTCCTCGGCACCCCTGCCCCAGGGGGCGGCCAAGCGACCCCAGGCTGAGGGCAGGCAGGTCAGGCAGTTACCAAAAT
This sequence comes from Sarcophilus harrisii, assembly GCF_902635505.1. Lineage (NCBI taxonomy): Eukaryota > Metazoa > Chordata > Mammalia > Dasyuromorphia > Dasyuridae > Sarcophilus > Sarcophilus harrisii. The sequence goes on along the minus strand of NC_045432.1, from coordinate 82,522,427 downwards.
AAGCCAGGAGGCTACGTCTGCATTTCCTCCCTCCCCACCCATCCCTGGCGTCTCTGATGGCTGTAATTAGTAGCTCTGGCGATGAGTCAACCATGCAGCTGGAGGGAGGGAGGAAGGAGAGACAGGAGAGACAGAGACAGAGAGAGATGAGAGACACTCCAGAATACCCCTGTCCCTGTTGGAGGCCCAGCCAGTGTGAGGACAGGTGTCTGTGTCTCTGGGCGCCGACTGTGGCTCATTGTGAGGATGGGGGTGTTCGGCTGGGTCCCTGCGGTTGGTATCCTGCTGTGTCTGGTGCCCCCCACCCCAAGCAGCTCCAAGTGAGTGTGGCTCCTGTTCTCAGGACGGAATGTCTGCAAACAAACAAACAACCTTAATCCAAGGGGACTCAGGGCCCAAGAGAGCCTGAACGCAGGAGCCGGAGGAGGGGCTTCCTCTTCTGACCAGTAGCCTTCAGCAAAGGAGAGAGTCCTAAAGCACTTTAGCCTCAGTTTGGCTTCTGGATCATTGATGGCCTTGTCCCCACTTTGCCCGTGACCAAAGTGAGACTCCAAGAAATCAAAGTTGATTCTCACCCAAAGAAAGAACTGGTTCCTGGAAGGGAATGGTGGGAACCCAGAGGGGAAGTGCCTGTTGCCCCTAGAGTGCATGCTAGAGAAGTAAGGAAACATGGGGTCTGAGGTAGACCCAGGATTTGGAGAGAGCAGGTTCTGAAGGCTTCAAAGAAGAGGTGGGTAGAATCCCAAGGACTTAAAATGCAAAATAGCAAGTTAGCGGGCAGGGGGCGAGCCTCCAGAAGGAAATCCAGAAGCCACAAGAGGCCACCAGTCAGATGGAAAAGAAGGAGACACAGCTGTGGGGAGCTCCTCAGCCGGAGTTTAGAGACCTGGGCAGAAGATGGAGGCCAGGCCACCTAAAGGGAGGACAAGCAAAGCGTGGCAAGGTTCTGCAAACTCGGGGTCTGAAAGCCAAAGTTTAGAACTCGTTGGTCATCGAGCATCTATTACATCTGTGGTATGCCGGGCCGGCTAAGCACTGAGGAAACAAAGGCAAAGGGTTAGCTGGGGAGCCGACTTACAAACAATTCTGCCGGACTGAATCTGTCTGGGCCAAGTCTAAGGCAATCACCAGAGGGGATCAAGAACAGCTCCTTGGAGAAAGTGGGGTTTTACCTGAGACTTGGAGCCCTAGGGGACAGCTAGGAGCACACCTGGAGCCAGGAGGTGGCAGGAGGGACATCTGGGAGGCTGGCGGCACCAGTGCCCGGAGTACAAGTCTCAGAAGAAGACTAGAAAAGTCAAGAACAGTGAGCCGACAATGGCTGGGGAAGCCAAGGCCAACAAAAAGGTGAGGGTTTGTGGCCGACCTCTCCGAGGGAAAGGCAAGAATGGAAGAAGAGATGCAACTGCTGTTTGGATGGATGTGGCCATGATTCCCAGGTACCAGAGACAGGAGAGGGCGGCCAGAGCCACCTCTGGCTTCCGCCAAGGACGATGACCGACCTTTATTCCTGACGAGCCCCAAGAGAAATGCGGCTCAGATGCTGGGGAGGAAGGGAGGGGCCCAGGTTGCCCCAAGTGAATTCAGGTCACCCGGTCCAAAAGGGGTGGACAGCCTCCCGTCTCCCTTGGAGCTTGAGAGAACAGGCAGGTGGGCTGCAGAGGACCGTGGAGGACCGTTGGAAAGATCATGGAAAATGGGAGCATGCCCATGAGACTGGTGAATGGTAGAATGCCACTCTTCAAGAGGGACGAGAGAGTGCTGGCAAATGGGCTAGGAAGTCTGATTTTGGATTCACGGGCAAATTCCCAAGAGGAGACAGTCGAGAAAGGGCTGGTGATTTCAGGAAGTCCGAAAGCCTCCCTCGAGAGCGGGCCTGACCGAGCCCGTTCCCTCTTTGGATGAGGGCACTTAACTAGCATGGGAGACAGGGTGCCTGATTTCAGCAGAGCCTTTGCCTCGGACCTCACGTCCCCTTCTCGGAGATGGGATGGGATGGAGAGATGTCGGCCACGTGGCTCTGAATGGCTCCGGGATGGCGACTCCCAAAGAGTCACTGAGAACACCTTAATCTGAAGGAGGAGGGCTCTGGGAGAGGGCCTCATAGGACCCACGGCTGGCCCTGAGCCGCCGCTGAACGTTTCTGTGCATCCGTGACTTCTGGGAAGGCCTGCCCGGGGTCTGCCTGTTAGGTTTTTGGGCAATGACAAGCGGGGAGAAATAATGAGGATGGCAGATGACAGCCAGGCTCCAAAAGGCCCCCAGCACATCATCCCTTTTACAATCCAGTGCCAGGAATGGACGTCAAGCGTCACACTGTAGTCGTCGTCACCGTGTCTCTAGTGCTTTAAGTTTTGCTAAGTGTGTTACAAATATCTCTCAGTGACCCTGTGAGGGGCTGTGTTAGGAACTGCTTCTTTTACAGATGGGGAAACTGAGGCAGGTGGCTAGGGGGAAGTGACTTGCCCTGGGTTCCATGGTAGGAAATGCCTGAGGCTGTAGATGTCCCTCGGTCTTCCTGCTTGATTCCAGGCCCGCAGCTACCTTAGGGATAAGTTCTAACCTCACAAATCTGGTAGGAGGTCTCATTGTATGGCAGTTGCTCTATCGCTCTGAAAGTGGGGGGGTGGGGGTGGGGGCAATCCATCTGTCAGCTCCCGGGGTCTCAGGCCGCATGGGGTGGGCTGGGGGTGGTCCAATAGCTTCCAGGACTGGGGAAAGAGGACCCCCCCTCTCCCAGTCTAACCTCAGAAAAAGAGAGGTGACTTGGGGGTGGGGAAGGCTGGGATTACCAAAGGAGAGTTGTAGAGGGAAGAGAAGGTGGAAAAGATCTGTGGGGGCGTCCAGGTGGGGAGGTCAAGTGCGTCCAGGTCAGACCGTCTGCTGAGCCTTAGACAACCTGAGCTCGGCCAAGTCTGAGGAGGCCGAGGAAGGCCTGGACCGGTTACCACATGGGCCAGGGGTGGGGAGCGTGGTGCCGTGCGGCGCTACGGGGCAGGCAGGTGAGGCCGAAGCTTTGAGTCAGGAGGGAATGGGAATCGACGGGCAAGATCTCGCAGCTTCCATCGGGAAGGAGGCTGGGAAGGCCCTGTGTAAGTGTCTGGGAGCCGTGGGCAGCAGAGGTGGCAGGGAGCCTCCGTGGCATGTCCGAGTGCTCCCAAGGGGCTGCAGAGGAAGAGGGAGAGAAGGGATGGGAAGGGGAGGGCAGAGCAGAAGGCCGGCATCCTCTTCCTCTCTCCGGCTGTGGCCCAGCTGCTGTGGGCTTTAGCCCCAGTCCAAAGGCCTTGTGAGGCTCCTCTTTCCCCCCAGCCCAGGGGGCTGCACAACTGGGGATTCTCCAGCGGAGAATGAGGGCTCAGAAGAGGAAGGGGAATGTGTAGGGACACTTTCCCTCCTCCCCTGCAAAGAAAAGGCCCGGGGATCCTGGGATTATGTCAGCCTCCTCCCCGGACTTGAGCGAACCTAGGACAGCTTCTGTTTCTTGTACAGAGAAGGAAACTGAGACCCAGTGCCACTTAAATCCGGCCCACAGAAGAGATGCTGGAGGGGGGGTGGTGCAACAGGTCTAAGCAAGAACAAGGGGCTGAGAGAGCTAGAGGGAAAAGGAGGCAGGCCAGAGCAGACTTTCCAGTTCCCATCTGGCTCACTGCCCTGTTCCGTGGCCTTGGCCCCGCCCAGCCTCAGCCTCCAGCGTCCTGGTTCCTCCCTTCCTGGCCCTGCCACAGTAGGGTGGCGCCCCCCCATCTGGCTTTGGGGCCCAAGCCCCATGGAGCCCCCTGCAGGGAGCAGGTAAGTTCCATGCCTGGTTCCCCACACCCAGTGGGTCTGTGCTTCCCGTGTCTGACTTGGCCCTTCTCTCCAGCTGGGAGGCTTCTGGGCCCCAGGGTCTCAGTTTCCTTGTCTGTGGAATGGGAAAGAGGAAAGTCACATGATTTCTCAGCTCCCACTTGGCTCCGCCGTTCCCAGACCGGACAGAGGACGGGTGGGTATGTCTGAGAGCAGCCCCTCCCCAGCCCTGTGCCCCGGGGCTCCCAGGAGTCTGTGTGCTTTCTGTCTCCCAGTGTTTCTCCCTCCTGTTCGTCTGTCCTCACTCCCCATCTCTCCCTTCCATCGCCCCCGCCCCTGCCCCCCCCCCAACACACTTCTTCTCTGGGTCTGTCTTCTCACCTTTCTCCTCCCCCCTTCCCCTAAGCTCTCTTCCTTCAACCTGGGGGGTAAATAGTGGGGCAGGTTCAGAACAAGACAGGCTGGAAGTAGACGGGAGCAGCTCCCAGGAGGCTCCTCCTGGGCCAGGCCCCTGGCCGGGCCCAAGCCACAGGGGGCCCCTTCTGGGGAGGGGCCCATACCCTCTAGCTGGCCGCCTCCTCTCCATCTGAAGCCAAGAATAATCCTCGAGCCCAAGACCTTTCCTCTGCTCGGCTCTGACTCCCTCCCTTGGCTCCCGTCACGTTTCCTGCTTCTGTCTCGGTCTCCCCTGCCCCTCTTATCTCTGTCTTTGTGTCTTGTGTCCATTTCTCTGGTCTGTGGGTTTCTCTGCTTCTCACCCCCCCACCTTTCCTCCTTGTCCCCGTGGTGGTCCAGGCCCCATGTGCCACAGAGGGCCCCCCTGCCAGTCCTTACTCCCATCAGCCCTTGCTGCCTGGACTCAGGTGCTCCCCAAGGCCTCCTGCCCTGTGTGTCCAGCCAGGTGTCGCCCTCCTGCTTTGCTGCTGCTGTTGGCTGTTTGTGGTTTTAGTGCCGTCCTCCTTCCTGACTTCCTGTTTTCTTTTCCTCCTCTCTTCCCCTGTCCTTCCATTCTTTCTGTCTCTCTGTTGCCCTTTCATCCACATTGTCATCCCCCTCCCTGTCTCCCTTCCCTCTCTGTACATCTCTCTGTCCATGTCTATCTCCCTCTGGCTCTGGCTCTGTTTCTCTCTCCCTGTGATCTCTGTGTCTCTGGCTCGGGCTCCCTTCGGCTCCATCTCTCGGTCTCTGTCTTCGCCATCTCCATCTCTGTCTCTGCCTTTCCTCCTCCTGCTGCTCCCTGCTTCTTCCTGCTGTCTCCCCTCATCTCTGCCCCGAGTCCCTGCCTGGGCCTTGCCCCCGGCCTGCCCTCCTCCCCCCTGCCCTGGCTGCTGCCATTTCCCTTCTCCCCTGCCTCTGGTTACCCTGCCCTCCCCTCTGCCTGCTCTTCCCTCCTCCCTCCTCTTGCCCCCACCTTCATCTCCTCTAAGCTTTCCTTCCCCCCCCCTTTCTTTTTCTTCTCCGCTCTCCTGTCTCCTTCCCTCTCGTTTCTTTCACCCCCTCCATATCCCTCTGTCTCTCCCCCTATTTCTCTGTCTTCTCTCAGGTCCACAGAGTCTCCACCTCCACCAGTATTGCTGTCCTGCCCAGGTGTTCCTCTCCATGCAGCTACTCCCCCTCAGGCAGGCCGACCGAAGCAGGTAAGAGATTAGTCCTGCCCCCTCCACTGCTCTCCAGGACTTCGCTAGCCATGCCACTTTTGGGGGGCGGCCGGGAGGCTTGGAGGAGGGCTGTGTCTGGGACGAGTGGCCTTTGAGCTGGACGGTGAAGCAGGTCGGAGCTGGGGGGTAGTGCCTCCCAAGTGGAGGGAGTCACAGGAGTTGAAGGCATCTGAAGGGGCCGACTCAGACGCCCATGATGGGGAGCGCGGATTGTGCCCCGCTGGCAGCGGGGAGCCACGGAAGGTCCTAGGCCGAGGAGCAGTCATCAGACCTTTAGAGCAAGCAGAGGGAGGGAGGGAAGCACAGGGTGGGCAGGGTGGGGCCAGATACTGGGATGGATGGCTGTCCAGAGTGGATGGCTAGCTGAAGAAGGTGAGGGTGGACCATGTGGCGGGTGAGGACCGAATAGGTCCCACAGCCAGCCAGATGGGAGGACGGCAGATGGGTGAGTGACTGGCAGAGTGGATGAGCAGGGGCCGGTGGGCGGCAGGCTGAGGCGGCCCGAGCGAGCGGGATGCTCTGGTCCCGGCTTCACCGGCCTGAGGCCTCCCGGTTCAGCAGTTCAACCAGACGCTGACCCCTCCCCTCCCATCCTTTGCCCTTGCCCCTCAGCCTGCTGAGCTTGTGATGCTCTCTCCACACCATTCTCACATCCGCTGCCACTGGGTGCCTCCCGAGAGCCACACGGCCCAGGCTCCCGACCTGGCAGAGCCCCAGCCCTCCTTTCTCCCTCTGCTCCGTGCTGTGACAAAGAGGTGCCCTTGCGACTTCTTCCTTGCCATCTCCTCGGGAAGCTTCGTCTCTTTCGGCCGGGTGGCCGGGCAGTCCGACAGGGTGGCTCTGAGCCGCTCACTCTGCCTCGGTCTTGCCTTAGTTTCCCTCCAAGCTGTAACGTGGGTGTCCGGCAGCAGTCAGGAGGGTCCGGCCCAGTAAGCAGTACATAGTAGGGTACTTCCTTTGGAAGAGTTCCACAAGCCCCAGTGCCCGCGGGCCGCTGTTCTGCTTTTACGCTGCTTTATTTTTCCAAAGACGGTAGAGATGGGTCCCGGCGATCACCTTGGCCCACCCTTGGTTTCAAATGTTGTCCCTCTAGCTTCCTCTCCCCGCTCTCCAAGATTCCTCCTTTCTTCCCTTCATTCCCAAGTTCCTTCTTATCTTCCATCTCAACCACCGGCTCCTTCCTGTTCTCCAGAAAGCCGGCCAGCCCTCGTGGTGCTCAAATGCCCACAGGTGCCCACACTGGAGCCCTGCCTCTCCCTTTCCCCCAGTGGCCTCTGCTTTCTCATCACCCCTCAGTTCCGAGCTCCTTGCAGTCCCGAGACCATCAAGTCAAGCGGGCCCGGTCTCTAGTGCCATCCTTCTGGGCCCTTGTCTGCAGCCCTGCTAGCCCCTCCCCGATCCCCATACCCTCTCTGTTCCATGCTTTGGGGATGGTCTCCGACCAGCTTTTCCTATCAAATGGAAAGCCTCAGCACAGAAACTGGCTCGTTGTGGGTGCTTGCTTAATCAGCCTTTTTGCCTCCCCTTCTCCTACCAGGATGACTTCCTTCTCAGCCTCCTCAGCAGAAGCAAAACTCATGTCTCGCTCTCCCTGGCGTGGTGGCCCCAGCATGTGTCCGGGCCCCTTTGGCCCGACTCCCGACCCTCCTCCACGCTCCTTCTAGAAATATGTCCCCAGATCCATCTCTCAGGCCGAGCCCCAGGGTTTCGATCCTTTACTGGCTCTTGGAGTCTCCAACTGGGTATCATATGGCTGACGTCTTAACGTCCCGATTGGGACTCGTCCTCTTGTCTTCGAGCCTCATCCGTCCTCCAAATTCACCCCTTTCCGGCGAGGCGCTGCCGTCCCGGGCTTCCCTCAGGCCTACCAATTGGGCATCCTCACCCTTCCCCTCCACCCCCTACCGTATCCATTCGCTCCCGGGCTTCCCCAGATTTCTCCCAGCCTCTCCTCCCATGGAGGCTCCCCCTAATTCAAGCCCTTGTATCAGCACCCAGGCTGTGAATCAGCTCCTCTGAACCGGTCTCCCTACCTTCACACGATTCTGTCACCACTCTCCGTGACCTCCGCTCTACTCTTTTGTCTCCAGCGTGAAGTCCAGTCTCCTCAGGCCTGCCCGGTCTGGCCCTAGATGGCCTCGCCAGACCATTTATCATTCCTCTTGGCCTTGTCTCCACTAGCACCGAACTCGGCCCTTCCGTTTCCGGCCCTGGCATCCCATTTCCCTTTGCCCTGTGGGCCCCATTTGCCTGGGGGTCTTTGCTGCCCTTACCTCTGTTTCTTGGAATTCTTCAAGTCCTTCGAGGCTCAGCTCAGGCACCACCTCCCTCTGGGAAGTCTTCCCAAGATCATCCAGTTGCTAGGTCTTTCTCCTCCAAATCATCTCTTTTGACTCATCCATTTTGCTTGTGGCCCATTGTTTCCTTTAGGAGAATGGAAGTTGTGCGGGGGAGATGCTCCGTTTTGGTCTTTGTCTTTGTGCTCTCGGCATGTAGGAAGGTGCTTGTTGGACAGATGGATGGATGGATGGATGGTCGGCCAGGTGGATGGAAGGAGGAACAATGGATGGATGGATGGATGATCATCTAGGAAGATAGAAGGAAGGAGAGATGGAAGCAAGGTTCAGTGGGTGGACTGATGAATGGTTGGCTAGGTAGGCAGATGGATTATGGGCTGGATGGGTAAGTATTGAGTGGATGAGTAGATGAATGGATGGCTGGATATATTTTGGCACAGTCCAGGTAAAGCCTGGACTATTGCTTCTTCAGTCTTTCCCTTTCCCAAAGTTGTGGAATTATTTTAATAATAAAAATAATAATTTTAATGATAACGTTTTAATAACGTAGATCTTACCGTATCACTCTCTACTTAGAAATCTCCCGTGGCTCCCTTCTAGGATAAAACACGAAATCTTTGGGCTGGCATTTAAGGCCTTCTACCATATGCCTCCCATTTACATTCCCAGGCTTATTTCCTGACTCTCCTTTGTGTATCCCCAGTGGCTAGAGACTGGGCCTGGGATCAGGAAGCCCTGAGCTCAAATTTGGCCTCTGATACCTCCTAGCTATGTGACTCTGGGAAAGTCACTGAACACTGAACTATGTGCCTCAGTATCCTCAATGGGGGTGATAATAGCACCTCCCTCCCAGGGTGGTTGGGAGGAGCAAAGAAAGTATTCAAAAAGTTCTTAGCACGGTGCCCGATACATAGTAGGTGCTATTGAAATGTCCGCTCTGTGTGCCGTCGGACTGGCTGGTGAACTGGTCCCACTTCTGCTCCCCACATTCCGAGCGCTTTCCTTCCTCCTCTGGCCCACTGAAAATCTGTCGCTTCTCTGAGACATAGCTTGGGCTCACGTCCCGCTCCGGCCGTTTTGTGTGGTGGGGTGGGGTGCGGCCTCTGACACAAACTGCAGGACTTGGGAATTCATTTCCTAGTGAGCACCTTGGGCAGTTCTCAAAGGTGGGGGAAAGCTCCTGTCCTGTACCCGTGAACCTCCTCTTTGTAACTTCCCTAACTGTGGGTCCCACCCCCCCATCCAAGCTTTGCATTTACTTTTCGTGCCCTTTGATTTCCCCCCATCTGTCCCCACAAGCCCTAACCCCGATCCCAGGCTTAAAAGCCAGACCCTGTTTTGGCTTTTTCTCGGAATGCTCAGGATACCTAGCACATACCTGGGACATAGCACAGGTGCTGAAGAGAATTGAGGAGACCCCCTCATACCCACATTCACAGAAGGGCGACCACAGGAAAGGACAGTTAAGGGTACGGCTGGACGACTGGACGCTTGGGGCCATAGACGGACAGATGCATATACGAGTGCACAGATGGCTGGCTGGCTGGCTGGGGCCATAGATAGATGGATGGATGGATGGGATGGTCCGTGGATGGACAGATGAATGGATGGTCCACCAATGGATGGATGGATGGATGGATGGGTCCATGGATAGATGTATGGATGGATGCATGGATAGATGGATAGATGGCTAGCTGGCTGAATGGGCCCATAGATGCATGGATGAATGGATGGATAGATGGGTGGCTGGGATGGTCCACCAATGCACGGATGGGTCCATAGATAGATGGATGGATGGATGGGTGCATAGATGGATGGATAGATGGGTCCATAGATGGCTGGCTGGCTAGAGGTATGTGTAGGTGAATTTCCAGATAAATGAGCAGTTGGTCCTGTGCCATAGGGTTACCTTCTCAGGCCTGCGAATCCGTGTGCCCAGAGAAATGGAGTTATCACTGGTCCAGTAAAGCAGTGACAGATGGGGTAACAGTTGAAACTGTTGGAAAACATGGGCAAAGTGAGAGTCGGAAGACTTGGGGTCTTCTAACTATAACAGCTCGGCTCGTTATAGTAGATCACTTTCTTCTCTTCGAATCCCAGTTTCTTCCTCCTTAAAAAAGGGAAGGAGCCTTAAAGGGGTCCCTTTAAGACCCCTCTAGAGAGCTAGCTCAGAATGGGGGTGAAAA